>NC_033798.1:89834123-89863899 GCF_001876935.1 Asparagus officinalis
CGCTTACAGCCAGCATCATGTACTGGAGCCTGCAAAATCAACCTGCAGATAACTCGGCCCCTCCATCTCCACCCTCAGAGCCTTCTGCCGATGGAGAAGATGAAAGCGCTGTCACTGAAAGTGTTGAGAATTTGACCATCAATGACACCTCTTCTTAGACTTGAGAAGCAGAAAATATCGTCGGATAATATATATTGGTAGAAAGCATATGGTGTCTTCTCACACTGCTGATAGAAAGATGCCTCTTATTTTGATGTTTTAGTTTTTTTATTTGAATGTAAAATCTATTGTTTTGGTTATTCGAAGAAAGAAAAGAAAAGAATGTGAGTATCGGCATAATTCACAGATACTGGATTATGTTATAAGTATTTTTTTTGACATTCAATTTTGTTCATCTATTGAAGAAAATCTTCCTGAATTCGTTAAGGTGGCATGTGCAAACTGTTGGTGATATTTGATGATCGAATCTCAGTGTCATACGCAGTTATATTTGAACAGTGAGCTGGTAATTGACATGAAAATTAACAAAAACTTTTATTGTAAACCTGAGCCTATGGTTCACCTTTGAGGAATTTAATCAGGTAGCATGTTATAGATATAGCAGTAGTCCTCAGCCAATGGCTACACGAACAGAAGTGTTAGTTTCTTAATCAGCTTATAATTTCCATTTTAGTGTTTAATATTCCTGCAAATTTCCTTTCCATTTCATTTTCTGATGGTTTGTCAGTTACTTAATCCCTTGTAATGTGACAATCAAGTATGTTTTTAGGGACACGTTTTTAAAATAGACTCTTTCTAAGAAATAATTACCATTTTCGACCTGGTTGCAACTTATTTATCAAATTCGACCTAGTATCAGTCATGTCAGTAACATGGGCTAAAGTTGGGTCTTAGAACCGCATGGGATTGAGAATCTCATGCAGTTTAGTAGAAAATTAAACTTCATGGGATTCTCAATCCTGTAGAGTTTAGAACTCTACTAAACTACACAGGATTAGAAATGTCATGTAGTTTATAATATAGAAACTACACAACATTTATAATCCCATGTGGTTGGCTAACTGGTTAGCTCCAAAAGAGTTAGATTTCAACTAAATGGGATTATAAGTTTATAATCACCAACGGTAATTTTATTTTTATATTTATCTAATTCAGAAATTAAACACAAGAAAAATAATTCATTACTTAGCAAAGATTCGAACCATGGTCTTTCAACTCGTAACTTAACTCTTGAGCTATTAACCACTAAACTAACTACACGGGATTAAGAATGTGTAGTTTATATGTTATGAACGACACGGGATTCCCGATCCCGTATAGTTCGGTAGAGTTCTAAACTCTAGGGGTTCTCATTCCCCTATAGTTTAGTAGAGTTCTAAACTCTACGGGATTGAGAATCCCGTGAAGTTTAATTTTCTACTAAGGGGCTGTTTGGTTGGTTTCCTAAAATCAAAGAAAATGAAATAGGACCCCGAAAACCATTAAAATTGATTTTCATCCTTAAAAATCACCCACATCATCCAATAATATGATGACAACTCATCTCATTCATCTCCTTTCTTACTTTTAAGAATGAACCAAACATAAGAAATGGGTCACATCATCTCATCTCATCTCATTTCATCTTTAAAAATGAGTCATATCATCCAATAATATGGTGATAGCTCATCTTATTAAAATTTGATTTTCATCCATTTTCTCAAAAAAAAAATCATAAAATGGGTTTTTCTAAATATGAGTCACACCATCCAATAATATAATGATAACTCATCTCATCTTATCTCTTTTCTTAGTTTTAAAATTGAACCAAACACAAGAAAAGAACTTATTATAGAAAATAGATTTCTTATAATTGATTTTATTGTTTTTTAGCCAACCAAACAACCTCATAACAAGTCATAAAATTAGTTTCTTAAGAAATCACCCACATCATCCAATAATATGATGACAACTCATCTCATCTCATCTCATCTCGTATATTTTCTTACTTTTAAGAAGTGAACCAAACACAAGAAAAGAACCCATTATAGGAAATATGTTTCTTTTTCTTTGATTTTCTTGTTTTTCTAGCCAACCAAACAGCCCCTAACTACACGGACCGTAGAGTTCATAAAATATATTTCGTAATTTCGACCTAGTTTCAGCCATAATTTTATAGACTTAAGCACATTCCTTTTGCATGTTTTATCTTCCTTCACTGTTTAAAAAGCATTTTTAACACACACAACATAACTTGAATTAGATCTTGTATAACCCATATTTCCACCAAAAAAAAGGAAAAAAGAAAAGGAAAAAAGAAAGAAAGAAAAAATAAGTTTAAAAGCACGTAGAAGAAGAGTATAAAATACGCATGTACAAAGGAATAAAACACCTTTCATTCTGTTTATATATGTAGTTCAACTTTAAAAAAGAGAGCTGTTAAGCTAAACATCCCCGTAACAAGAGAAACAAATAAATCACAGATCATTTTCCCACTGAACATTTGACACTCGTTTGAAAAGTTTGTTTCGAGCAAGAAAAAGAATTTAACAAATCTTACTTAATAGTGGAATCTTCACTGTTTACCCTCTTATCACTATCATCACCAATTTCTCTTTCAGCAACGAGCATCAGCATCTCTAGCCTCTTATCAAACAGAGCAGCACTCTCATCCCTCTTGTCAAGCTCAGCCGCCTCTGCTTCGAGCCATTTCTCTCTCAAGTCGTCGAGAAGATTACCTTGATCGGATTGGCCTTCAGACCCTGGAGCACTCGGCCTGGTGGTTCTCAGGGAGGAGTCTCCAGAGGGTGGAGGGAGAGTCAAGAGCATTGCCCGGAATTCTCGGGTATCAGCAAATGTCTCAAAGTTGCAAGCAATGACATCTAAACAATATTCTCTAATCTTTATGACACCATACCTGCAATAATATGTAAATCTTAAGGTTTAGACACTTACGCCTCGTTTGACAACGGGCTAATGGAGGAGTTAAGGCGGTTTAACTCCTCATTAGCCCCCAAAACAATAAAAATAATCCACGGAATAATAAACCCGCACGTGAGCGTTTTATTCAAGTTAACCGGTCTCAGAGCTACTCCAACCGGGCTGCACTTCTCCAAAATGTAGCCCGGTTATAATTTCATTATTCCAATTGTGTCCCGTTATTTTTTTACTTACTTAAAATCTGTATATATATATTAATATATTAAATATTTTTTAATAAAAATAATATCATTAGAAATGTCTCGTCGATACCTTCAAATGAGACTAATATCGAAATATAAATTTACAAAATAAGTAATTAGAAATGATAATACATTGAAAAATAAACAGAAATAAAATACATTAACTTAAAATTACATCGAAACTTTAATAAAAAAAAGTTACATCATTTTATTGTCATGTCTCTCCCACAAATATTCAATTAATGCATTTCGAAATGCAAAGTGTGCTTCTTTGTCTCTGAATTTCTTATGCCGGGTCAGGAATTGTCGGAACCGTTCGGCATCGTTCATCCCTATGTCTTCAACATTTGAAATTGATGGTGGAGTTGAAACGACAATATCTTCTTGCTCATCACATTCATCCTCAATAATCATGTTGTGCATTATTATGCAAGTGGTTCTTGCTCATCACATTCATCCTCAATAATCATGTTGTGCATTATTATGCAAGTGGTCATGATATCATGCAAAGTTCGTTTATCCCAATAATCATGTTGTGCATTATTATGCAAGTGGTCATGATATCATGCAAAGTTCGTTTATCCCAAAAACATGTAGGGCCCTTGATTATAGCAAATCTTGACCGGAGAACACCAAACACTCACTCCACATCTTTTCGACAAGTTTCTTGCATCATTGCAAAATATTATTTCTTTTTTATCTTCGGATTTGAAAATGGTTTGAACAAGCGTTGGCCATTTCGGATATATGCCATCGGTCAAATAATAACCGACATCATAATTCTTTCCTTGAATTGTATAATGAGCAGGAGGAGTAATACATTGTGTTAGGTTGTCAAACAAATTAATATTATTAGAACCTGGCAAGCCAAAGAATGCATGTCATATCCATAGGTCATATGATACTACTGCCTCAAGAATAATGGTTGGGCCTCCGTGACGTCCTAAGTATTGTCCCGCTCATGCTGTTGGATAGTTTTTTCATTCCCAATGCATATAGTCTAGACTTCCCAACATTCCTGAGAAACCTTACTCTTCGCCTTTTTATAACAGTCTTACAACATCGTCGGTATTAGAGGATCTAAGATATTCATCTCCATACACTTCTACAATTGTTCTGCAAAATCTCTTCAAACATTCAATTACAGTTAACTCACCAATCCTTACATATTCATCAGTACTATCTGCCGATGCACCATACGCCAACATATGAAGTGTTGTTGTTACTTTTTGTAAAGTAGACAGTCCAAGCCGGCCGACACCATCCACCTTTCGTACGAAATAGTTGTCGTGCTCTCGTACAGCGTCCACGATACAAAGGAAAAGATTCGTTTGCATTCGGAATCTTCTACGGAATAAATTTGCACTGTATGTGGGATTATCAGAAAAATAGTCATTGTAGAGAAATTACCTTCTTTCCTCCCACGATTGATTACCAAATGACCAGGCACTGAGCCGATACGCTTTAGCCTCTCTTCCTCTTTAGAGAAATAACTCATTATTTCGTTGTTAGAGGCATATAGACGAGCTAAGGTTTCATCTTCCTCCTCCCATTGTTTCATATCCTCCTCTCATTGTTCAACGTAATGAGAAAAGGTTTCGTCATCAGAAGAAGAAGAAGAAGGTAGATGTGATGGTCCAGCTCCATAGTTCATTGTTGAAGAGGGGGTTTGGAGAAATGAAAGAAGATTGGTGATGAGTTGTTAATAGTTGTACGTTGTCATTATATAATGTTTCTACCCACATTGGATTCTCTCACCCGTATCGTTTTCTACCCACATTGAATTCTCCCACTGGCGTTGGTTTTCTACCCACATTTGATTCTTTCCCGTATCGTTTTCTACCCACATTGAATTTTTCCACTGACATTGGTTTTCTATCCACATTGGATTCTTTCCCGCATCGTTTTCTACCTACATTGGATTCTCCCACTGGCATTGGTTTTCTACCCATATTGGATTCTTCATAATTTTTTCACTATAAATACTAGCACAATCCTCATTCCTCCATCACAACTCTTCACATTCCTCCTCCATAACTCCTCTCTTATGGCATCCACTCGCGGAAAATCATTCTTACAAGAAGAAGATCAAATTTTATGTGCTACATGGCTTAAAGTATCTCAGGATCCAGTTTTAGGTTCCAATCAAAAGAAAGAAAAGCTATGAGAGCGAATTTCAACTCTATTTCACGAAAGGATTTCCAACATTTGCACTGTACATAGGAGTCTGAAGTCTCTCTCATGCCAAATGCAATTAATTATGAAAGCCATCAGCAAATTTTGAGGATGTATTCAACAAGTCGAGCGCCTCAATCCAAGTGGTGCTTCTGAACTTGATATTGTAAGTATATGAATTACATGTTTCTTGGTTATTAAATTATTTCTTATTTTATTAATTCCTATTTCTTCTTTTGTGGTAGAATAAACGTGCTAGGGTCATATTTGCAGAAGATCCAGAAGAGAAAAGATGATTTCTATTTGATCATGTTTGGTCGATTTTGAAGGATGCAGAGAAATGGGCAAATAGAAGCGTCATGTCTCTTGCAACTTTCAAAACTTCAAAGTCTCCCTTATCTCAAGGATCTGATTCAAGCTCTCATGTCATCGACTTAAATGAAGACAATGAGGGATATACTCCTAATGACGACGACCATTCGACAATCAACATTTCAACTAGTCGACCTATTGGAAGGAAGAAAGAGAAGTTGAGAAGACGGTAAGAAATTGAAAAGAACCTTAACTTTGAAGTTTTTGCTAAAGAAAACCAAGAAATCTTAGAAGTTTTAAAAAGAGGTCAAGAATAACGAGAAAATAAAAGAATGACGATGAACCATGCTATGATGTTAAAGGCTAAAAATGATAAGAAAAAGTTAGATCTTCAGCAAGAACGACAAGAGAATGAAATTATGCTAGTTGATCTGGATGATATTACCGATACAACAAAACGCGAATATTTTCGAATTAAACAACAACAGATTTTAAATAGAACTATAGCTAATGGTTCCTCATCTGATACCCCTAATCCTGAATACAGCTACGCAGGAAGTCAATACGGAACACCTGACTATAGAGTAGGTGGATACGGAGGAGTTAACTTTCCAGACTTTTAGTATTTTTCATGTATTATGTTTTTCTTATTTTTCATGTAATTTTTAATTCATGCTTTTGTTTTCTATGTAATGGTCGTTGATTTAGTATTTTTCTATGTAATGTCGCTGAATGTAATATATAAAATTTCATCATTCGGAATAGTTATGAAAATTGTTCCAAATATTATGCTATATTTTCTGGTTTTTAAATTTTAAAGGCTCTTATCTGTCTTATTATCAATTTATTAAAGATAATTAATTTTATTTAAATAATAAATATATTATATATTATAATTTTAATATTAATTTATAATATATTTTATATTTTAAATTAATTCATATAATTTTTTTAAATATTTTATATTTTTTATATTTTTAAATCTATTTAAAGTATTATAAAAACAATCAATTAAAAATATAAATGGAGCTTCATATAGAGGGGTGGTTGGAGTGCCCCCCTCTAAAAAGGAATATTCAAGAGAATATTCTTTGGGGAGGCTGCATTTTGCAGCCTCCCCATTGGAGTTGCTCTAATATGCAAGAGAAGAATAGTTTTATAATAATAATAATAATAATAATAATAATAATAAGAGAAAAGAAACGAGATCGCTTGAGCTTATCCTCAGTGCTTTGTTAACTAACTGCTCCTCAACTTAATTTTGGTTGCCGTTATTAAACTTATTCTTGGCCTGGCTGAGAACGATTCTTTGGTGGATGAGATGTATATGTTATATGTGGGATGATATATGCGTATATTTAGGTGTATTTGGAAGTCATTGATGAAACTTTATTTGATTTATGTTGAAAACTGTTCTTTGCAAATAAAATATATATTTTTAGTTGATTTTTGTTTCCCTCCTCACCACTCATTTATTAAAATAATACAAAAATGATAACATTTTAATAATTCAAATGAATGCAAATTCCAGTTGAAATTATTTTGATGAATTATTTATTAATAAATTTACCTATTCCAATAAGATCAAAGTCTGTACTTAAAAAAAAAAGATAATTAACTTCCTTAACTCTTCTCCATTTGCCAAATAAAAAAAGTCATCTGACCTATCTATTCCAAACGGAAATAATTATTTAAACCCCTCATGACTGGTTAACTAACTTAATCCTTCTCTCTTAAACCCTTGCCAAGTGGCACCTCAGTTCCAAAAAATTAAAACGCAGGCAAGAGATGAAACTGAAAGCAACATGGGATGCATATACTTGTCAGGTTAAGATATGTAAATGGATCTCAAATAGAATTATAGTAAATCTTCACCAATGTATTTCCTTTCTTTATTGGTTCAACCTTACATCTTTAATGAACATATCTCATGTCCTGAGGTCGCAGTTGTTTAGATCTAGGCGTATTTGTCTAAACCTAACCATTGAATTTATTTAAACCAACACGTACATTCATAAGCATCATCATTTATGTGTAGGTCAATTAACCTCTGAGCCACTCATTCATCAGATCTGCCAGTTTCTGCTTCACAGTAAGTTCACTGCATACGCTGCCGAAATAGCTTGTAATGAGCATACCCAGTTAACAGGACAGTATAAATTACCAAACAAATCTTCTAATCTTCAAAATCTTAAACAGCAGAGAGATTAGGATAATAGGTCAGGGGAGGAAAACAAGGATCGTTGTATTTTATGTGGTTTAGTTATTAACTGAAACCAAAAGAGAGATAATTTAGGTGGAACGGCTTGATTTCGTTTCATCATAAAAGAGAGATAATGAGCACTAGCACATGTTGCCCAAAAGAATAATATATGGCCAAGGAATATGCCTAAACATTAACTAAGGTTTCAGGATTTCACATGGCCGAGTAAAAGCTTAAATGAGTATATTTAGGTAATCTCTCTATTGAATGTCTCAAGCTGTAAGAAACTAAATTATATATCAGTAGGTTGCATAGATGCGTGAGTGGTATAGTGCAGGTAATAGTTTGCAGAGACCAAGGTTTAAATCAAATATTTCATCCTGTTATCCCTTCAGGTGGACTTTTTCATTGAATTTACAACAGCACTGCTACGTGATGTGAACTTTATATTGATTGCCAGACAACGACCTTTCCGCCAGACAACTCAAAGTCTTATGACAAGTCATCTGTTGCATAGTTTCCTTGACCAGGAATTTGACAACTGCTATATAGTGACAACTGCCATATAGAGAACTTCCGACAATTTATTAAGGCTTTATTTTCCTCTAGTCATGCTTCATTACTGGCCTGATTTAATTTGGAAAAGGTATCGGATGATGATGATGGTGAAAGGAAGTGTTGCAAAACAAATTTCATTCATGTAGTTATTATATCTTTGGCCTCTGATGACAATTATAGGAGAAATCATTGTGAAAGAAGTTTAAGTCAATTCTCTAACTAGATTCTGTCATAAGGATGAATCTGAATTCATAAATTATCAATTCATAAACTAAGCACGTCGTGTGATCAATAAATCAGCAAATAACAAAAACAAATAGTGCTACACCTATGTACATTCAAATATAAAGAAATTAATAACATGGAAGATTTAATTAACAAAAGGTAAAAGAATATGGCAAATATATTATGAACAAAACGTACATGTCTGATAGCATCAACGGTAGCAGAACATCTGCAACAGCTCTCTTCAAAGGAAATAACAAGTATCTTGAAGAAGCATCAAAAATTTCCTCAGCCTGACCAATCAAAATTCATCATATACTTAGAAAACTAAGATACCAAGTGATAAAAGAATGTCATCTAAAATTTTTCCAAAATACCTGATCAGGATCTAAATCCTTCAAGCCATCAGTATACCTGGAGCCAGATGTATCAGGTGTAACTATCTATCTTATGGATGAGTAGAAAAGTATATATTTAAGAACAACACGCTTACATGTATTCTATCATCTTTTCAAATGCCTCTGTACTCAAGTCATGCTCCTCAAAAAAGGGAAGGGATTGGCTTTGAAGCTCATCATTTCCTTCAAGAAAATCAGTCATCCGAGACAATCTAGCTTTGAAATACTCCGAACGTGATGCTAGGATCACTTGGTGGCAATAAAATTTCCTGTTACCAACTTTTATGCAAACGTCGGCAAGATCATTATCAGATGGACTGCCGTTCTCCTTGCTGGAGTTTGCAAGGGAAGTTTCTAGAATCCTGTGCAAGGCAGAAGGAAGCCTATCCTGCTCTGGTAGAGATGAGCCCTGTAATATAAACCTTTTCTGAGAATTATCAACCTCCCTCAATGATTTATACTCAGCATAAGTTTGGTGAACTAATTCCTTCTCCAGGATCTTCTGCAATTCCTCACATTTGCAAGCTTTGCATGTGCGTACAAGATCTTCCATGTCATCAACTGCAACTTCGAGTCTATCAGAGTAGAAGAAGTGAATAAGACTATAGAGTGCAGGATAAGATAATTTTTGCCTCGAGAATCTCACTTCCTTCCTTTCCTTCCATTCCCCTTCAAATTTCTTTTTAAAGAAGGGAGAACGTGCACTTAGAATGACACGGTGAGCTTCAATCGGCCTTCCATCCACATAGAATATGATATCTGGAGGGAAGGAGCTAGAACCAGATCCATTCAGTGAAGCAAAACCTGTTTATTCAACGTTGAGAGTTAATAGTATATGGGGGAAAGGAAGTCCGGATACTCAACATTAAAATAAAATGTTTGGAGAAAACTAGAATGCAAGTGTCAAACGATATAACCATGACAAAAAAAGGTTTGCACTAAAATCGTTAAGCTCTGCAAAGATAATGTAAACAAAGGAACTTGATATCCATTACCCCATACATATCTTCCTTATTACCATCCACATATTGTGCTTATGCATGTGTGGATGTGAGCTCTAGGGATAAGAAGTTAATGCATGTGCAGGCAATTGATCTCCTATACACTTTTTCCCCACGTGGTCATCCTCTATGTCCCTTATTGCATATTGTATTTGTGCGTGTGTAGGTGCTTTCTTTCTTCTCTTTTTTTGGGGTGGCTGGGTGTGTGTGTGTGTGTTTTGGTTTTGTTGATATTCTGTGCCTCTAATTTGGATCAACTATCCACACAAGTTTTAAATGAAAGAAATGTCATTGTGTAGCATGTGCTTCTAAAGTCATCTGCTGGTGTTTAACTATAATTTTATGATAATCATTTGTTTTGAACATAACGAAGAAGTCATTGCATGCTCCCCTCAAATGTCGGGATTATGTACATAAAAACTTTTCTGCATTCAACTCTATGAAGACGTTTTTAGTCCTCCATTAAACAAGGCTAGTGGACTCATAGAGCTGCTGGCATATGTCTAGAGCATTTTTAACAATCTTTAGCTTATCCTCAACCATAGCAATCTTTGACTTCCTTACTTATGACTTAATGATCTTTTAGCATCCTTCTCCTCATCCGTCCTAACATTCTCATTCAGCAACACCCTTACACCTTATTTGATACATGGGAATAGGCAATGTTACATTAAACGCTGGGCGCTTCTAGGCGTCGGACTTGATGCCCAGCGCTTAGTCGCCTAAGCAGGCGCCTAAGCGGTTTCTGGGCGTTTTTTTTTTCTTTCTTCATTTAAGTGGTGGTCAATTAGGTTTTGTTGAAGGTCGGAGGAGGTAGTGGAGATGTTCATATTTGGAGGTTAATGGAGTTTGGAGGACGTGTAAGCTACGACACATAAAATCACAATCAATGCCTACAGGGTGCAATCCACGTAAGCAGACAATGCTCCCCTAAACGCTCGTAAAATCTAGGTGGGCAGCCTAAATACCGCCTAGATGCTAGGCGCTAGTTAGGCGGCCTAGGTACTGTCTAGGCGTAGACGTACGCCTAAGCGGACTAGGCGGAGGTTTTTTAAAACATTGGGAATAGGTGAGAATGGAATGCTCATTTCCACTTTTCATTAATGCATACCAAACACAACACCATTTTAGAAGCTAGAGTGATCATTCACACTTCTCATCCATTCCCACTTGATATGGTAATGAACATTCCTTATGCGATGGCAGGGATTGGACATTCCCACTTAAGTGAGAACAAAAATTTAGAACAACATCTTGATTGCTTATTAGTTACCCATATCAAAAATAAGATTGTCATTCCCCCTTTATTCTATAATCGCATCCAAACATAAGAATTAGAATGAGTATTCCATTCCCACATCCATTCCATTTTGTTCCTAATTCTATCTCATTCTCACTTGACTCCATTCCCATGTAACAAACGAGGCATTAGTTCAAACATGTTCATCAACTACAAGATTCCTAACAAGAACACCTGGCCATCTCATAAATTTTCTCCCAAGAGAGTTAATTGCCCATAAATAACCAATGTTCCATGAACATTTCTTCTCAATTTGACAACAAATTGAAGCCAATAAATGGAAATAGTCATATTTATATATTTCTAGGCCAAAAAAGTATGTGAACTATTTCTTTCCTGTGCCATGCATTTCATTTAGGTTGTGCTAAGTCTAGCTTTTTCTTTTTCTCTATGATAGTAGGCTTCACTTCACTTCTTCTCCGTATGTTATTGCCTCTCCACAAGACCCATAGCGCCAAGAGAACTATATCCTGACAAAGCATAACAAAATCCTTCACAGTCAATGAAAAGAGGTAGATTAATATCAATCATAAAGTAAAGCTAACAATTTTTGTCAGCATTCTGCAGAAGTTGCATTAACAATGTTCAAAGATCGTTCTTGTTCCCTTCTAACGTTCCTAAAAATTCACACAAATCCTAATTTCACTAACAAAAAAAATTCTAACATGCAAAAGTATGGACTTCCATTTATCTAATCAACCAAAACCCTAACCTTTTTTTGCTACAGCCGCAGCTCCCGCGTTCTCCTCACCCTGCTGCTCAAAAAACGCCGCTCGATTCGCCGCACACCCCAAAAACGTATCCCTAAGCGTCTCCGCCAACGGCCCCAACGGCGGCGGCTCGCCTCGAACGCCTTCAACAGCCTCCTAACCCTAAGATTCAGCGCCGCGTAATGGCACCGATCGCCATCAAAAGTCCTCTCCGAGCAAATCGCCCCGGCTTCTAAAAGCATCCGAGCGGCCTCCACGTGTCCAGCGAGGCAAGCGTAGTATAAGGCGACGGAGTCCCATCGGTCCCTAGCGTTGACGTTGACGACGAGGCCGTTGTCGAGGAGGTGGCGGAGGCGTTCGACGTCGCCGGCGCGCGCGGCCTCGAAGACGTCGCCGGCGGGGACTTTTTTCAAGGGGATTGAGGGTTGGAGGTCTTCGGGGTCGAGGTCGAGATGTGTCCGAGGTCCGGGTCGATGGACTGTAACCAGGGTCGGCGGGTGGGTGAAGGCGGGTGGCATTTGGGTCGGCGGGTGGGTTGGGGAAGTGACTTGGGGTGGGGAGCGTGGACTTGTTCTGAACGGTCGGGTTCGTGACGAGGAGGGATGCAACTGGGTCGGTCCGGGTACGCGCATGCGATCGAATTCAAGTCTCCTAGTTGGGAATTTTGGATTTGAGAAGGATTTATTTTGGCTTTCACGCTCGACTAGTGCGTACGCATTACATTTTGGACCTATTCTCTATCACGTTTAATACATTTAATTTGATTATTGTGTACTTAAAATTAAAAATCATATCTATTGTTCTATACTTAAAAGATATTGTTCCCGATACACTAAATTACTATAGCAAAAACAGTAAGTTTACTCCTGTATGGCCAAGGGAGGACCCAAAGATTTATTGTTTATGCTATAGTAATTTATTGTATCATGAACAGCAAATCTTGGATCTTCTTTTAAGTATAGAGGAGTAGAAGTATGCCTATTTTATCACAGTGATACTCTAAAAAAAATTTATGCTTTGATATCCTGGAGCTTGATCTCATTTCACTTTGTTACCTCACCTAGATTTTCAATTGATTAAAAAAAACTATACGGCATGTTCTTCACTATCGCTATGAACATTTCGTTGCATGAACCCTTGGCAACTAGGAAAATGGGCCTTACATGTACAAATTTAATAGGAAGCCTAACAAAATATGGACGGTAGCATGAATGGGAAAATGGAAATGGAACTTTTGGTATGAAAGTGTTAAAAAATACTTCAAGGTGTCAAAAGTAAAAAGACAGATAATTTTTAGGGTGCCAGAGTGAAAATGAACCTTTGAGTAATATATAAATTTTGTACTGGACTAATCTTGTTATTACAAGATACGTGTGCATTGTCACGTGTCTCAAGAGGACTAAAAATTTCTAACAAAACCCAAAGAGCAAAACGTGAATAATTGAGATAGATAATCCTGTGACAGTAAGGGGGCTATTTGTTAAGAATATAGGGAATCTAAAAAAATAGTAGAAACTAATTTCAAGTTTTTCCATGAGTTTCTTGAAAAAATGTTTTTACAAGTTTTGTTTCGCCATGAAAAAACGAGACAGAAATGATTTTCAGCACAATCATTAATTTATTACACAGACCAAAAAAATAAGAAAACACATGAATTGAAAATGGTTCCCTCGATCAACTTCTCTTTGTTTGATCAGTGATGGGACACCATAGGAATTCATGAGCATAGTAGCCATGGTGAGAATACCATCTAAATAAGACAAAAGTAGAGATCATCCAAAGTGAGTTGGTAATCGTAACGCTCATTGGAAGATCAATCCAACGGTCATATGCACGCAACGGTAACAAAGTAGCCAACAGCTCGCATATCTATCTACCCTTTAAAAGAGGGAGTTCATGAAAAACTTTACCCTCCTCAAAATATCATTCCAACAAATTTAATTACCAAACATATCCTGAAATCAGCCACTTTACCCTTTCATCCGTTACGCCTATGTACCTCCTCCCAACCTGAGCCGTCCCCACAACTCCCCCGGTAGAAAACGTATAAGATCCCTCCATCATCTTCCTCCTGTTTCACTTTTTTTTACCGAGATTCTCTCCAATGTCGGTTCCAGTGTACATAAAAATTTCTTAGTGTTTTGAATCTGGTTGTGTTTGTGAATTGATGGGAGGTTGGGGGCTGTTTCAATGCAGGGCGTCTAGGGATCGAGCGATCGATGAAGCCCGCAGCGGTGCAAGCCGATCAAATGCCAGCGAGCAAGTACAATTCAAGAAACCTAACTAGGGTTGAGAGGCTCCTGCGAGAGAGGGAGCTCAGGAGGTTCAACATGTCCTTCAACATCGTCGAGGCTGAGCCTGGCGGGCTCGAGGAGGTGGGGCCCGTCCTCCTGCTCGAGCAGGAGATGAGGCCGCTGGACCCACCCGGTGATGATGTGGGCTCCACCCCTGCCACGACGGTGATGTGAAGGGCACGGCGGAGGTAGAGGAGGGCGGCCGATGAAGCAGAGGCTGCTGGTGGTGGCGAACCGGCTGCCGGTGTCGGCGGTCAGAAGGGGGGAGGAATCTTGGTCGCTTGATATCAGCGCGGGCGGCCTTGTCAGCGCTCTGCTTGGTGAGAGCTTGAGCTTTAGTCTTATCTCCACTGCATGGTTGCTTCGTCGTCATGTTAGTTTAGAATAGGGAATTTAATAAAGTTTTTGGAGTTAAAAATGATGCAATGATGGGAGTTTTGTTGCATTAGTTCGTGGGTGGAGGAGGTGGATGCTAAGTTTTAGTGCATGGTTGCTTGTTGCTATAATTGTTTTATATATGATTGAGAATTTTGACCAATTTGGTAGCAATATGGTAGAATGACTAGAATTTTCTTGCATTATTTTAGAGGTGAGGAGGTTGAAGCTAAATTGTATTGCATGATTGCTTCTTGGTCTAATGTTCTATAATGGAGAATTTTAATCACTCGTTAGCGAGATGACTGATGACATAATGAGAATTTGATTGCATTATTTTAGGGGTAAAGGAGGTAGACGCTAAATGGATCGGATGGGTCGGTGTAAATGTGCCAGATGAAATTTGGCAGAGAGCTCTTACAAAAGCTCTAGCTGAAAAGGTATAAAGTTGATGAGCTCTTAACATTCATGCTTTTGTAATCTAATATAAAATGTTGTTATATTTGCAAACAGAGATGCATTCCAGTTTTCCTTGATGAGGAAATAGTGCACCAATATTACAATGGATACTGTAACAACATCCTATGGCCTCTCTTCCATTACCTCGGACTCCCTCAAGAAGATCGATTAGCCACAACCCGTAGCTTCCAGTCTCAGTTTGATGCATACAAGAGGGCAAACCAGATGTTTGCTGATGTTGACAATGAGCACTATGAAGAGGGGGATGTTGTTTGGTGCCATGATTATCATCTAATGTTTCTTCCCAAATGTTTGAAGGAATATAACAGCAATATGAAAGTTGGATGGTTTCTTCATACACCGTTCCCTTCTTCTGAGATTCATAGGACTATTCCATCTCGTTCAGATTTGTTGAGATCTGTTCTTGCGGCTGATTTAGTTGGGTGAGCAACTTTTTTTTGACTGAATACTTTTGTGTGTTTTCTGTTGTTTGCTTAGCACATGGCTTGGTATTCCATGACACTCTACATTCCACTATCTTCAACTTTTCTGCCACATGATATACACAAAGTAAGGCATATGCTTATGAAATTCAGTGAGCAGCTAAAGTATTCCTTTCTATTCACATATATGAATACAAACAAACATTTTTGAAGTAGTTTTAAAATCGTTCCCTTAATCTTTAAAGGACTATCTTATTAACTAAATTGAATGGAAGAAACGGATTCAGTGTACTAACCCTAAAAGTTTAGGACAGATGCTTCAATTTTTTTTCTTTTTTGGTTATTGTTTTACGTCATACCTACACATGAGATTAGATTCATATGCAAGTGACAGGATGGCCGAAAGTTGTAATTTCTTAAGTTTTTCATATTGACCAGACCACACCATTAAATTACCAATATATCTGTTATATGATTGCAACATTTCATCATTCTTTTCTTGAACACCGCATCAAAATAGCATGGTATTCGACGTGAATTTTGTATTTTTGAACTGTTTAGTAGTTCTTGCATCCTTGTTTTATATCTCACCTCCCCCCCCTCTCTATTCCTTTTCTTGTTTTCTTTTTCTTTTTGGCATTTTTGGGATTGTATAATGCAACACAAAGTCAGTGTTTGTTGAGCATTGAGCACATTTTGCTATATTTTTCTTAATGAGATCAACACTTTGTCTACTTACTATGAGTTCCCTTTATTTGTTTGATTTGTAGACTCTTCTAGATTCAGTTGGAGTGTCAATTTGGCAGATGAATGTAGAACCGCTTGATGATTGTCCACATTCTAAGAAAATTAACTCACATCAAATGGCCAGTGGAGATGCAAATGATCTTTACAGTGATTGTGAGTCTGGTTGTACTGACGATGATTATGATTTAGATGAATCTCATACTGCATTTATTGGAAAAAATGATCAGCGGGTAGCCGTTGCCTGTGATGATGGTTGTGTACGATTATATTACATGTCCGATACAAATGGACTAACTTATTATAGATCATTTCCTCGAGTTAGCGGTTAGACTCATACACTTACCCTCTCTTTTTTTCACTTTTATAATACCTTTTACAGTAGTTATCAATCATTTTTATGTGCAGGACGCATCCTAAGTGTTGCTTGGAGTTTCAATGCAAAGCTAATATTTTCCGGCAGTAGCGAAGGGTATGTTTCATTAGTTGGCTGCAGCAAGTTTTGCTTAATTTTATTTGCAAAGACTTGTTTACTTCTGCTTGCCTGACTATATCTACAAAGTAGTTGGAAATTTTGAGTTTATTCTTTTCTGCTTGCAATTTAATGAAATTCCCTTCTCAGTTGTTTTACTTATATAACCAATGGATAATTGCTTCATCTATTCCTTCTCCTTGTTTGGTTCTAATACATTTTCTAACTTTTATAGTATCATAAGATGCTGGGACACTACATCATTTCATGAAATTTATCGCATCACAGCTGGCCTTGGTGGCTTGGGTAGTGGACCGGAGTTCTGTGTCTGGTCGTTGCTGTCCTTAAGGTACAAGGATATCTGGTTACTTAATAAGATTTCGACTTCTTCATTGCATCTAAGACTTATTTTATGATGCTTTTAGGTGTGGTACGCTAACGATTTTTTGTTCTTAAAGTCTCACCAATGATCCTCTGTTGTTAGCTTTTAATTTTTCATGCGCGTTATCAGATATATTTAATGCAATGTAATTCTCTATGCTTGGAATGTTATAATGACAAACATCTCAAACTTTTGAGTACTGGCTAACCTGCTTTGCATACTTCTTTCGCTTCTTGTAGGAAAACACAATTATTTACTTTTCATTTCAAAAGACAAAACCAACCAGCGCCATTGTAAAATAACAAGATTTAGATAATGTGTAATAACCAGTCAAACTAATAGTAATCCAATGTGTAAAATTTGGAGAAGGATGAAATGTGCATGTATGGACACAAAGATGTTCTTGACGCGTATTCAGAAACAATACCAATTCAAACAAATAATAAACTAATGTTTTAATGGGTTGTTTATCATAACGTTTTCCCATTGTAATAAAGCAAAACAGGAGATACTTTAAGGATGGAGTAAGATGTTATATTATGATAAGAATAGTAGTTCAATTACCTTCAAGGCTTTAACAAAGGTGATAAATAGTATAATTTAAGGATTGAATTAAGAAGATTAGGAGAATGTTATGAGTACATTTAAAAATCTAACCAGATAAAAGTATTTTTTTTTCATTTTTTCAATGCAGGCACCTACTGATCTATTCATGCAATATGGTTTTCTGGCTCCAGCCTTTGTTTGCACTTTTAATCTCATTAATCTGTTTTAATCTATTGCCTTTGTAGTAAGAAAATTCCGTGCTTGACCCTTTCATTAATAGAGTTTAGTTTACCCATCTTTGTAGCATCCTATCCTCCATTATGCACTTATTGATTGAGATTCTTTGTTTTGGACCACTTGATATGTAGGCGTGTCTTTGTACAAATCCACAGCTCTCCTATTAATGCATAATTCCTTCCAGTGTTATATTGGGCGCTCTAAGGCAATCTGCTTGGGTGCTGAGGCGGTTCAAGGCACTGAAACCGTGCTCTGCATGAGATGTGGGGTGCATTGTGTAAGTGAGGCGCACACCTCAATACACCTTATTGTGACTCACGCCTTGGTGCACCTCCGTGCGCCTCATTGATATTACTACTACATTCTCTATTCCTCTTCATTTGCCTGCTACTTTGTCTCATTACCATTCTGTCCTTCCTCAAATTCTCGCCTACTCCTTATATTTCCTCCATTTTTTCCTGTTATTATTACTATATTGAAACAATGATTGTGAAATCACAAACTATTGTTCTAGGTATTGCGATATCGGCTGTTATTAATAATATCGAACTTGATTATGTTCCTTTGTTTTTTTATTGAATCATTGTGAAACCAAGGCTTGGACATGTTCTGTTGCTTATAATGTTTGTGATTCTAGATGTATGATTTTATAAAAAAAGTTCTTTTATTATTTTTGTTGTGATAAATTACTGGAAATACGGAAGGGTAGCATTAAATTGTCATTAAATCTCTTGTAACTGGTGTTAAGACTATGAATTAGAACATTATTATGTGATTTAGGTTATTGACCATGAAATTTAATATTTTGCAACCTTAGGACGACACTCCAAGTTCCCCTATAACAAAATGACTCTAGCGCAATTAGATGAGAGGGGAGATAGAAAGTTTTGTTATTATGTTATTTATTATTTATGTTGTAATAAGGATTGTTTGTTTGAAATATGGATTAAATTAAATAAATCATAATGAAATGAATCAATAATAAAATAATAAATTTAAAAAATTACCACGTGCATGGCACGTGCAATCCAACTAGTATATTGATACACCGAACAATATTTAGAGGCAAAAATATCATCTTGCCCACCTAAGAACTCAAAAAATATAACATACTTCAACAGCATGTTCAAGATGGACACATCCGAAGAGTCACAAACTTATGAGGATAGATGTTTAGGGGGTGTTTGGTTACATTTCTATAAATTGTAGGAAATGTTTTCCATCAAAAATTTGATTCCCTTGTACTTCTTAAAAAAATTATAGGAAAAGATTTGGGAAGTCAAAAAGTACAAATTTTTCTTGTTTTTTGAAGTTTGTTTGTTTGGTTCAAAACAAGAAAATGTGCCACACACTTTATAGAAATAGCAACTTTTCTTTTTCTTTTGTTTGGTTACATATGTCAAATTTATAGAAAATTGTTAACTACCATATTTATTATTTTATTTAATAATGGCTAGTTTAATGGCTAGTCCTAACAATATAGAGCTAAACAAGCTTGATTGACCATGAAACCAAAATAATAGCCAAAACAACCCGACAACAAGCAAAAATATCAATTACATAGCCAACAATAGAGAGCTAAACAAGCTCGAATTAGCATAATAACCACAAAACAGCATCCATCGTTCGACAACAAGCCCAATGACCACCATATATCCAACAATAGAGAGCTAAACTAGCTCGAATCTGCATATTAACTGAAAAAACAGCTTTAGGAGCTCGACTACAAGCCCAAGTACTCACCAAATTCCCAACAATAAAGAGCTAAACAAGCTCGAATCAGCATAACAACCAAAAAACAGCCTTCATATCTCGACAACAAGCCCAAATGAGCACAAAATACCCGAGAATAGAGAGCTAAACAAGCTCGAATTAGCATAGCAACTGAAAAATGAGGAGAACGAATGGGAAGTTTTTTGGGGGGCTATTGCATAGCCCCAAGAAGGAACTGCAAACTTTTCACTGGGCTCATGAAGAGAAAAATGCCACCAAAGTTGCAAAGCATGTGATCAATTAAGGATAAAAAAAACCAAACAAAACAAAGCGTTCGAAGAAACAATCGAAAGAAAACATTTCAACAAATTGAATTTTAGAAATATGATATACTTGGTTTGATGTTTTTTCATGACCATCTATGTAGCAACAATTGTAGTATGCATTTTCAAAATGAAATGAAGATTAGCATTTGAATTTAATAGTAGAGGACTCGGGTAGTGGGGATTATCATCATTGATTGCCCCAATTCGTAACTCTCTCTCCATGTTATCATTAACTGTGCTCTTTCAACTCCCCCTACCCAATTCGTAAACTCTCTCTCCATGTTGTCATTAACCGTGCCCTTTCAACTAGGGCTGAGCATGGTTCGGTCCAAACCGAAAAAACCGACCGAACCGATCCGAACCGACCCGAAAAAATCGGTTTTATGAGTAGGGCGGTTTGGATCGGTTTGAAAACTTTTTAACCCGAACCGAACCGAACCGACCCGAACCGACCGAATATAGTGCAATACTACCCATTCTGATCTCAAACCTACCCGACCCGTCCCCAAAGAGTCAAAGACTCAAACCCTAAACTCATTTTCTGAATCATTATGGGTTAAAAATAATATCATTATATCAGTGTTTAATGCTTCATAATCTCCTACTTTGTTGATATCTTTTTTCTTTAACACAGTTTGTTGTTTGATAAGAAGTTTGATGAAGTTAGAACCGAACAAACTGAACCGAACAAACCGAACCGACTTGCAATAGTTCGGTTCGGTTTTGAATTATAGACGGTTCGGTTCGGTTGTTCAAATTTTGATAAAAACCGAACCGAACCGACCGTTGCACACCCCTACTTTCAACTCCCCCTACCCCCTCTACTCATTAACCGTGCCCTTTCAACCCCCCATGCTCAATATTACTATTTTTTAATTGAGAGAAATTGAGAAACTTGGTACCAAGTTGCTCCAAGCAACTTGGTAGTGATGTGGCATAATCTTGTCCCTACATCTACATTGGAGTTGGTGAAGGGTGGTTGAGGCTCTATTTTCGAGGTGTGATGTAGGGGCAAGATTATGCCACATCACTACCTCCATTTCTCTCTTTTTAATTAATCATTTCACTTATCCATGCATAATAGAGCTTTGCTACAGGGACCCAAAATATGGGACCAATAGAAGGGACAAGTAAGATGTCCCCCTCCTATTGGATAATAGTTGGCCATCATTAATGATGACCAACTCATTATCCAATAGGAGGGGGACACCTCACTTGTCCCCTCTATTGGTCCCATATTTTGGGTCCTTGAGGAATTTTTCTGCATAGTATCCTAAAACCTGATTTCTTTATCCTGAAACCATAAGCAGTTTAGCACTCTGCCTTCCACCACCTACAAATTTCGCCTCTCGCCTTTGTTAGCCGATCAGTTCTAGCAACCTCTGTGTCGACCCCCACACCACCCTCTTCTTCTCCCTCTCCCCTTCCGATGGCCTCCTTCAACCCTCCACCTCCCTCACACTTTGTTCGTGCCACTTTTGATGCATCCCCTCAAATGCGCACATGTTCAATAAATTTAATCTCTCCACCTGGTTGACGAAAACTCTGGTGAAATAATATAGCCAATGTTTTCATTTCAACCATCATATTTGCAGTATGTCTGCGAATTGAATGGATTACCCGATGTTGCGAGCCGTACTATTTGAGCTGTGTTTTTAGAGATTACTTTTGTATTTTTTTGTAGGATTTATATGAATTTTTTTAATGTGTATAGACTTTTTAAAATATTTTAAACCACATTCTAGACAGCTGGCCATAATCAATATTTCTCAAGGAAAAACAAATGGTCTTTAGGGAAAACTCAAGTGCAACGTTAAGCAAACTTTCTTCGCTGTTGTGTATTTGGTTACCAGGATTAAACCAGTGTAAATGTTTGCTCGTGCAATATCTTTTCACTTTAAGTGCTTGATATTAGATCTAATAAAGAACTTGAGATCTAAAACCATAAAGCCATGATTAATTCGAAGAGATTAACAAGAATCAATAGAGCGGAAGCTTATACCTGAATCCATAGATGACTCTTGAGATGAGTTTTGGATCTTCTAACCTTAGGGTTTTCTCTAGCCGAATTTCTCTCTAGATGGGGGTGAAGAGAATTAGAGAATGTAACCCTAGATTAGGGACCATAACCCCTTATTTATAGATGTTGTACATTTGCAATTTGGCCCCTCAACAAATCACAATTACAACCTGGTATCTGCACATATAACTCCATGACTTATTTAAATACTCATTAACCCAACTTGATTGATCACTTTAGTGGGTTATCCTAAAAGATAGCAATACACATTGATTAATCATATGTGCCCACTTCACTTTAGAATTGCAAAGAGTTGTCTCAGTTTAATTAGAATTCTAGTATTATATACGAACAAAACATTAGAATAATCTAATAAAAATTAATTTTTACCTTCATTATTAAACTTAAAATTCTCCACTAATTTTCTCATCCTCCCTATTTCTCCACATATTTAAATAAACTGTGATATATACAGGCACAGGACCTTGGCCTTTTACTTATAGGTGTTTAAGTTACACAAATATAAATAAAAAAATTACACAAATAAAGGCTAAAATCAAAGGGTTGAAGAGATTATCTTGATTCTCTATCAATTTTCTCTTTGTTAATGGTCGCTGTTACTTGAATTTGATTTTAAGACAGGGAAAATGGTTCCCCAATAGTTTGAGGAAAGAGAGAAGATTTATTGAAGAGTACTTTAGAGAAAATGGTAGAAATTAAATGGATTGTAACAATTTTTATAATAGCAGGGCGTTGTAACGAAAAATAGCATTAGGGGGTTCTACAATAAATAATATTCCATAATTACCCTATAGAAAATACAATTATCAATATTTTGAAAGAAAACCCTTCAAAAACTGGGAAAAGACCCTATACAACATTGCACATGATGCCTACAATTATTTATGTGGATGAATATATTGATTCGTCAAATAAGCCTCATAGCTAAGAGAGTTTTTACATAATTTATGTAATTAATATCATTTGTGGGGTTCACAAAATAAGAAGAGCTTATTGGTGAGTTGTAGGCATTTTCTACAATCAAGAATGTGGAGCATTACATAGCCCAAGTTGTAGGGATTCTCTACTATTGAGGATGTAGAGAATCTGAACCCACAATTGTGGATCTCAAACCAATATAATACAATAAAAATGAGGATTTCAAGGGCATAACACTGAAATGAAAGATTAAGGCAAACATGAAAAATATACACACAATAGAAAATAACATGATAGATAAAAGATAAAAATAGAAAGTGATGAATGACAAATTATTTAAAGTATATGTCTAAGGTAATTAATTATGTTTTTTTATAGCATAGATTTTTTGGACTTATTTGGTGAATAACAATCTCTCATCACATATTAGAAGCTTATGCATTTGAGATCTTACTTAGTGAATTGCTTCTTGAAATTGAAATTACTGTACAATAAGCTTCTACTCTATGTGAAGAATGTGTTTCATAAATAGTCACAAGATTTGGGGTATCTTTATGGTATCCCATCCTTTCTCTCAAAAAAAATAGTCACAAGATTGCATGCAAAATATTAATTGGTTTTCAAATGATTCAACTCATGCGGTTTCTTTGCATGCTCACGTGCAAAACACATATTGCATACTAGTTGCCATAAAAAATCCAGCAACTAGGTGAAATATAATGCCAATAGTCATTGAATGAAGCAACGGTTACATCAATTATGAATTAGACCCAAAGAAAAAGATCTCAATTAAACACAATAACAAATTGTTTGAAAGCAAAATACTTTTGACAAATTCCATTCATAAACTGATGAGTAACACCATTGCTTGGAAGAGTCGGACTGTCTCTTCAATTTTCAGACTCGGACGTTTCAAGGACCTGCACTTGGCGGGAAATGTTTTCCTAAGGTGACACATTAGATTTCCACCTAAGGACGCGGTCTAAAATCACGTCATTCCCTAATTTTTTTACGATCCGCTCCGTTGAATTTGATCTACACGTTCTTAAATCCAAACACACTAATTTTGGGGTGAACCCGTCACGTTTTGACCCTTCATCAACTCACCACAATTTTAACGGTTTCGAATGAATAGAACTTTTACATGGCTCAACGAAAGGTCAAAACACGACGAGTTCACCCCAAAATTGATGTGTTTGGGTTTAAGAACATGTAGATCAAGTTCAACGGAGCAGATTGTAAAAAAATAATAATTAAGAAATGATGTGATTTTAGGTCGCGTCCTTAGGTGGGAATCTAAGGTGTCACCTTAGGAAAACATACCCGCACTTGGCAGGCTATATATAAAATTATTTTTGTTATGAACGGTCACCGGGTCGAAATCCATCAGAAAGGCCCAACTCAATCTGAGTCGTAACGGATCCATGTAACAAAATCCATCAGAAAGGCTCAACTCAATAAGAAAGGCCGAAATCCATCACCAGGCCGAAATCCACCAGGCCGAAATCCATCAGAAAGGGTCTTTCCATTTTCATATCGAAGGGGAAAAAAAACTAAGGGCACAACTCTAGAGTAGGAAGAGTGGTCAATGTGGTCCCCACCACTCTGCACAATCGGATAGGGTAGTGCATAAATTAGAAACTTACTTTTCACGCCCATTAGACGCACCCAAATTCACCCCATCACTTAACCATGGGGCCCACAAATTGTCTTTCGGCTCTTGTCTCATGACCTTCCTCTAATCAATCAGATGGACGGTTCGGATGCAATCATAAGCAGTTCTCTTCACACGGACATCGTGGCTGTTCATGTAACTAGAGCTGTTGCTTTAATTTTCCCGCTCTCTTTATATGCGCTAGCACAGTGTAAGCTATTAATAACAGCTGGAAAATTTCCTTTTTTGGTTGATTCGACTTTTCATTTTTCTCGAAAAAGCACAAATTCTTTTTTGTTAAACTTACTGAAAAATTTATTTCCGCAGCTCAAACATTAATGGTTGGTTCGCTTATTTTCTTTTTCCAGGTTTTAGGAACTGAAACCCTCTCTTGCATTTGGGTGAGTTCTCTTTTGCTTCTCCCCAAATGTTTTTCTCTTTCTTTTTTTTTTCTTTTTGGACTAATTTTGCATAATTTTGATGGTTCTAACCCTGTGATCGCCTGATCCATGTAGTTTATTATTGTTATTACTATTATTATTCATAATTTTCTTCTTCCTGGCAACAAAATGCTAATATATTTTTGTTGTTAAAGTGATTAAGTAAATAGAAAAGAACCCATTAATTACTTAGCGTTTGAAACCCGAAAACCCAATTGCATGCTGTTTCTCTTAGTTGGTGTGAATTTTTCCCGTCTGTGTATTACTCTGATTATTCTGTAGAAACAATATTTGCTAGTAAGAAGGGCCAGATCTCAATTATCAGTTATTCTCCTCTGCTTGATGTATTTTCTGGCCTCATACTATTTCATATTCAGCTCAATCACAATTATTAGAGCTCTGCTATTCTTCTGCATGTAGTGTTAGGTTCTTTATAGTAAAAAAAAAAGGAGAAATTTTCAAAACAGACCCGTTTATGAGTTTATTCACCATAAGCGACCCATTTCAAACATATTCACAAAAACCAACCGAGTTTTAACTAGGTCAAAATATTTCTTTCTAATTAGTCGGGATTGTCAACCCCACTAATTAGTAACCTGGTTAATTAACATTCTAAATAGTTGGGGTTGACAATCATGACTATTTTGGACTACAATTTCAACCCCCACTACTACCCAGTGTAATTAAAATAGTGTCTAATTAGTCGGGGTTGGCAACCCCAACTAATTAAAAAGAAACACTTTTTTAAAACCGACCCAGTTTCAGGCCGCGCTTCTAATGTGGCCAAAACTTGGTCGATTTTTGTAAATAAATCTAAAATGAGCCGATTTTGGAGAATAAAATTGTAAATGGGTCTATTTTGAAATTTTCTCCTAAATAAAATCAAGAGGATAAGAGAAGGAAGATAAGTATGATTCAGGGGTATGGGCTTTTCTCTTAGTAATTCTTCACTAAAGTATTCATTGGTTGAAGCTACAATACTCTTGGATATTGCATGTTGTAGGCAAGTGTTCAAAATAACACTTGTGACGTGTGGACTTGAGAACACATCCAAGGCTAATTAGTTAGGTCAGTCAACAATTTCCAATTGGTCTTCTAGCGATTTACTGCAAGTTGCTATCCTCTTCATAGATATTTTGTCAAAGAATATTGGACCGACTTGCTACTTGCTTTATAACTCGATCCTTTTTTTTGGGGTGCTTTCTAGACTAATATTTTGCTCTATAGCTCCAACCATTTGATGGAAGAGCACATAATCATGAAGTATGACAATGGATGACAAACTAGATGATGGCAGTAATGAAACAATGTAGATGACTTTATTGGTACTAGCCGACCATTTGTTGACTTAGAAGATTAGCACAGCCTTCCTTTAATGTGTTGGTCATCTGTTAGGTCATCACAACCCTAATGAAGGCTCCAGCTATTATCATTATGCCTTGTCGTTTGATATTATTGTTGTGTTTGTCGTCAAACTTGAGATAAAACCTGGCTATCTTAAGTTTATTTTTTCCATTAATATAATATATAATGCAAGTTGAATGCAAAACGTATACCTTCTTTTTTCATGGGTTACATTGAGGTGATTTCCTCATGTTTCTTGTCCTTTTATATGATATACCTTTTCTTATGGTCTCATTGCTTTTTTCTTCATATTCATTAATTTGGTCTCAGGCGAATCATGTCTTCTTCAGTCAATGATGATGAGCGTTTGCCGAAGTTGGTCACAGATTACTATTTTGTTGACGATAAAGGGATACCCATCTCATTTACTGCTTTGCCTTTCTATTTAGAGGAGACTGAGAAATCTAATGCTACTAAGACACGAATTTTTGTACGTGGCCTTGCTGATGGTGGTCTTCAGAAAGTGTATGAGCAGGTTACTTCCTGGGGACTGAGACTTGAAGAAGACCAACCTGAAGTTTTGGTTCTTTTAAGGGGAAACAAATGGTCAAAGTTGCAGGAGCCAAGGAAGAGCTACAGGGGCATAATCGGATCGATACTGATCACTATAAATTGGCTTCACTGCTTAAAAAGGAAACCTGAAGGATCAAGAAAAGAGCTCTGGGACCATCTGCATAAAGTTTTCAGGTTGGTCATAGCTTAGGCTTCCATATGTGTAAATTTAACTGTGAGGTTTTTAATGTTTATGTATGTGCAGTTCATTGGAAAAAAAGCCCACCGAGGATGATCTTACCCAACATGTCTCTGTGATCAAAACTATTGCAGAGAGAGATAAGACAGTAGCAAAAGCTGAGGTATGCTTCTCATTTATTCTGTTGTCATGGAAGCCACAAACCCTCTAGATTTTAATATCAGAATCAGTAACGTTGAGGATATATGCATCATTTTTTACACATTCAATGTAAGATGGACAAATAAAAGACTTGTGAGTGTTTGAAAGTACATTTATCTTTCACAAGTTTGCAAGCAATCTTCAGTTAGTCTTTTATGTTCCATTCATGTAAAACTTGGCTTTTTTACAATTTACTTATGAAGCACTGACTTCTGATGGTCCTGTTTCATAATTCTTCTGTATATCCATGTTACTGTCAGAAATTGAATGTGTATACATTTTGGCTATTAGGCTTGTTGCTCTGGATCAAAATCTTTAGTTGTGTCAATCCTAGAAGAGGTGAAACTGGACCCTTCTTTACAAGATTATTCTGCACATGCTTTAGGCCCATTAATCACAATACTTTTGTTCTAAGTTCTTGCACGTGGAAAAGCTGAATAATGTCTACCTAGTCTCTCAATATAATATTAATTCTAGCATGCTTTTTTCCTCCATAACTGCTCAATTAGCTGGGTCTCCTTTTTCCATATTCAGATGTTTATTAAAAAAAAAGCCAAAAAAAGGAAAGGAAAAAAAGATAGCCCAACATGAGAACGAATGTCTTTGCCAATTTTACCTTGCACCATGCACTGGTATTCTTATCCAACATGTGCACTTCGAAAAATATAAGTGTCCTGAATCTTCAATGTCATAACCAAAACAGATTCATAATTATGGTTTTCTTGTAACCAATAAACATGTAGCTCTTGCACTGCCTTTTGTGTTAGCTATTTTAAAATTTCAGTACGCTTATTACCATTTTGTCTTCGGGTGACAGTCATAGCCCTTCAACCTTGCATGCATGTATGAACTATGCCTTTCCCAGTTATATACTCACATCTCTTTTACCCTTTTCAGTTATTAGTGATGTTCTTGAAGCAGGAGCTTGGAGAAAAAACAAGTTTTCATGGGGTTAGTTACTTTATTTTTCTGTTGTTTTAAATTTGGAATTTGATCTTTTCCAGTCCCTGGCTTTTTTTGTGCCTAAAGAATGTGCAAGATCCTCTATATTAATTCTCATGGTCTTAAGTGTTTATCTAAATTTTATTGGGAAATTTTCGGTGTTGCTCCTTGGAAGCATGAGCTTAAACGATATGAGCAAAAAGCCAGGACAACTTAATGCCTATTGTCAGTTACAGCTTTGTGGTAGAATCGTCGGTGTCTCAGAGTTTCTTTGGCTGGTCTTGACGACCAACTAGAGATGAAACCATTAGGATAATAGGCAAATACAACAAAATCTGGATTTTAATCCAAGGGATTGATCTTGGTATTCAAGTCACAGAAGAACAAAATACAATTTGGCATGTTGATATCTGAACATTCCATCATGTCGGACATGTACTACAAACACTTCAAAAGGAGGGGCACAATTTGTAGAAACTTGGTCAACTCATTTGAAGAGCTTTCTTCAGTTCTTGATTTCAATTTTTGCTCTGTGGCTAATAGTGAGAGTAAAATTCTCAATTTTTTTGATGTTTATTGATTACCTGAGAACACTCAGAAATAAAAACTCCCGTTAACAAATTAATTATTACTGTAATAGGTTTCTGAACGTGGTTCAGTTGCGGAAAAGCCACTCATTGCCTATGATAATGCAGTGGATGAGGGGGCTACTGGTGATGGCTTGATGGAAGAGCCTGGACTATTTGATTCTGTCTGTGCAATTTGTGATAATGGCGGTGAAGTTTTGTGGTATACATTGTTTCTCCCTATTGTTACTCTGAGGGTATTTTCCTAGGTATTTAGACAAGTAAAGTGCACATCTCATTGCTTGAAATTTCACACGGATGTATTCTTTTTCATATTTACCTTTTGGCTCATATTTTCTTATCCATCTTTACTACTTTAAAAACAGTCGGGATATGAAAAAACTATTTTTGCTAGGAAAAGTAGAAACATTTCCCAATATTAATGCCTACGCAGTTCCCCATACCCTGTGAATGTTGTTCTCTTATTTCTAGTGTTTTCCTCCGTAAGGTACAAAACTCTTTAATTTTGCACAGTTGCGAAGGGAGATGCCTTAGGTCCTTTCATCCAACCAAAGATGCTGGTGCTGACACAAATTGTGAATCCCTTGGCTACACGATGGCTCAAGTTGAGGTAGCCATCTGGAAATTGATCTCCTATTATCATGTGATATCTTTGCTCAATTTACTGTTTGTTTTCATAGTCATTAGTTGCATCTGAATTTCTTGTATTTTTATTTTAAATTGGATCATGCAGGCACTTCCAAACTTCCTTTGTAAAAATTGCCGATACAAACAACATCAATGTTTTGCATGTGGGAAGTTGGGTTCCTCAGACAAAACAGCTGGTGCTGAGGTACGATGAGCTCGTTTTTTACGGTCTAAACT
>NC_033798.1:89864481-89889557 GCF_001876935.1 Asparagus officinalis
ATTAGACATGAAAATTTAGCATAGGCAGGAAAATTTGTCAGAGAAGAAATCGCATGTAGTTTTAAACATATATTGTCTTTTGAATTCTTTTAGGTCTTTCCTTGTGCATCTGCCACATGCGGTCACTTCTATCATCCAAAGTGTGTTGCAAAATTACTGTTTCCAGCCAGTGAACTAGAATCTACAAAGTTTCAGAAGAAAGTTGAAGATGGGGAATCATTTACATGTCCCATCCACAAATGCGCTGTTTGTAATAAAAGAGAAAACAAGGAAATCCATGATTTGCAATTTGCAATTTGCAGACGTTGCCCAACATCATATCACAGAAAATGCTTGCCAAGGTAGTATATGAATTTTTTCCCTCATAATTCTCAGCAGAACAGAAACAACAACAATTATTGTAATAACTTGGGTTGCCTATATGCATTTTTTGGGGACCCTTCATATCTGAGAAGGGATATTTTCTGTTAAGCAAATGCTACCACATCTTATTTCTTTTGCTTCAATTGTCATTTTTTTTGTCTATCCCAGTTTCATCGAATCCATCTTATCACCCCTAAATAATCGAAGAAGCTTTGAGGCTGCATTATATAGGCTGCTTCTTACAACAATATTTCCAAGTCTTCGCGAACAAATCTTTCCATAATTTTAGATAAATGCACTTATCTTTATTAATCTATTTTATTTTAAATTGCAATTACCTCATGTTAATTTAGACACTGCCTTTGTATTGCAAATCCCCAGGAAGATTGTCTTTGAAGATTCAGGTCTAGGTGTTTTGCAGAGAGCTTGGGATGATCTTCTTGAGGAGCGCATCTTGATATATTGCATGTATGCTCACCTTTTAGTAGTCCTGATGGTTTTAATTTCTCATTCTATGTTTACTTGATGTACTTACATGAATGCTTATACTGTATTTCCCAGGAAACATAAGATAGATAATTTTCTTAAGACGCCTATTAGAACTCACATAATATTCCCTGCGAACCCTGAAAAGAGGAACAAAATTAAGATTGTAATGAAGAAGAGGAAGATTTATGATGAGTTCTCCATGCAACCACCTTCTGTAAAATCACATAAACTGAATGGAAAGCATTCGAACATAGACAAAAGTTGTTCAGTTGGAAGTGGCCGAGCAGATACTAAGAAAATGAAAAGCACATCGTCTTATTGTTTGAAGGCATCCATGAATGGTAAGAACAAAGATTCAATGTGCTCATCTTCTATGGATCCCATTGAGAAGAAATTTTATAGTTCGTTTCCTGTTGCAGATATTGAAACCGTACAGAGGTAAGATGCTTCAGCTTTATACCTTCTAAGTAGAAAATTTTCTTCTTGTATCTACAATTTTTGGGTTCAAGTGATTTTATGCTTAATTAGTCTAGTCAACATTCTCGCGCACTTATTGGTAATTGTGTGTATATCATATATCTGAACACTCAATTTCTTTTATTTGTTATGCAGTGAAAAACATGTTTTTGTATCTTGGTTAACTCTTACTTTTAGATTTCATTTATCATAGCCAACTTGTGAATTTCATTTAGGATAATCTTTATGTGTGAAAGAGTTCACTTAGTCCTAGTTCTTATTCTTTCAATTCTAGATTGTAACATATGGGTGTTAACAGAATAAAAGAGATGTTGTCACCTAACAGTTCTAAGTTTACTAGGCTTTTGTTTCCTTGCATAACTAATCAACTAGGGTTAAGACTTCCCTCCATGGTAGCGTAGTGATGCCCTGATCAACTCTTCTCTTGTTAAAGACCATTTTCAGTGTTAAACTAAAAAAAAAAATTTCCCCCATATGTTGCACTGTAGACTGAAAACTCTTATGGATGATGTATCATCTTCATTGACACTTGAAGATGTAAGAAAGAAGCACACAGTTCCGTCTACATATGCTCATTCTGCGAGGCACACTATCAAGGGTGTTACACTGGGGAAGGTGGAGGGTTCTGTTGAGGTACTTTATGTATTGCATAGGTTGAATATTGCTGAATATGGTAAAATAAAAACACTAATTTGGTAAATTATGATGTTGTAGGCTATACGAACGGCTATACAGAAGCTGGAAGCTGGCGGCAGCATTGATGAGGCGAAAATGATCTGTGAACCCAAAATACTCAACCAAATACTTAGGTGGAGGGTATGTATATATAGTACTTTCTAAAACCATATTTGCTGAAGAATATGGTTCTAGTTTATTTTGATACATTATTCTTTCTGGAGAATTTCACAATCAAAATATATAATCAATACATATTTTGTCAATTAACCATTTGGCATATTTTGTAGCCTTTTGAAATCATCATTACTTTGTAATCACAAAGCGTATACACTAGCAAGCAAATGAAGCATGTGTGTTTATGAAAAAAATTAGTAATGTAAGTTATTGATTACAGAATATAATCATTAATATGGTAAATAGTTACAAAAAAAATCTGTAAAATATTTGCTAATATTTCTGAGAAATTATATGTTGGAACTGCCAGTTACGTCCATGAAAAACAAAGCTATTGGAAGATTGAATAATGGTGAATTATGAAAAATGCTACTTGACACATCATAATTAAACTTCCTACATGAATAAAAGTAGTAGCTGCATAGCTGCTGCTGTTGTTTTTTCATGTCTTTATCTGTTTAAAAAAGGGTCTGGCACTGGTTATTTATAAATTTGAGATTTATATTTATATCTAGTGTTGAGTGCATGTCGTGCTGTACTAATGGAAGGCACACTGATAAACTTCTTTGTAATTATTACTCGTGATAATTCTCTATGCTAGATAATTTACTAAAATATGATCCTAATTGCAATCTTTACATAATCTTCTGTAGATGTATTGAGACACCGTAACCTGGACCTTGAGGTTAAAATATCCAGTGTTATATGCAAGGAATATAATTTCAATGTTTAAGTTTGTAGTTGCTAACTTATCATTTTTCTCTTATCATTATCTCTTTGTGAATATTATTTTGATATCTCCAACATATTCACTCTAAAACGATGATAAATCAGTTGACATTTCATAATTTAGTTGCCAATCTGTAGTTTAATATCTTACATTGTGGAAACCTTTTCTCTTGCTGTAGAAGAACTTCAAGGTTTATCTCGCACCATTTCTCCATGGCATGCGCTATACATCTTTTGGTCGCCATTTCACAAAGTTGGACAAGCTTAAGGAGGTCAGGGCATAGATTCACAATTTGCTATGAGTAGTTTTCATTTTTTTTGACTTGTCTGCTTATTTCTTTTACATTTATTTTGCATATTGGAGGTGGCTACCAACTTTTTGAGCATATTTTAATCTGAAAATGTAGACAAACTGAGCTCCTATTTCAAATTCATGTTGACATATTGCTTGCACTATATTACCAAGGAAACTGATGGTATCATCCCGCTGGATATGTGTGTGTGCGTATGGGCTTGTGTGGGTGTGTGTGTATGTTAAATTGATGATATTGAATACTTAAGCCCTTAGTTAATTACTTTTTAATTGTTCATTATTTATATTTCTGGCACAATTTTTTATTTCTTGCTAGCTATAATCATACAAAAAAGATGTTTTTGAAGTTTATGTAGGATAATCATGTGGTAGATGTATATACAAGCTTTACAGAATTATAGAAGGATGACTATCTTAAGGTGTTCCTGAATATTCATGATACCGATGAATGATATTTTCATGCAGATTGTAGATAAGCTTCAGTGGTACGTACAAAGTGGTGACGTGGTAAGGATAAGTATATGATTCTTTTTTTATTTCAATCTTTTATTTACATTTCAGATTTGCTTAATTGTGGTAAGAATAAAGATCTGATTTCTTGTCATTCAGATTTTTTTATGGTCCAGACTCAATTTCCGTTTTGTCAACATTTCCTTTTCTATATTTCTTGTTTTCTATGCTAAATCTTCAGATAAACATTTGAAGCTTATGAATTAGTCAAAGAATCTTGCTAGGAATATTGTGTAAGAAATCTAGTCAAGAGCCCATAGAGCCAATGGTCCATTATGCTGTCAGGATGAATGTCATCGTCTGAGTGGCAGATTCTCAACCAGTGTATAATATTCACGTATGTTGTGCACAAATATACATATCTGGGTAGACACATGAATGCAGAAATACTTCACACTTCATATTTTCCTTAACATTTCCCTAAAATTGAAACTGAAATGTGATGTAAAGCATATAATTTATTAATATAAGAAGACAATCTACTACTGATTCCGTTACTACCTGTTGAAAGAATATTTATTACCTTTGCATTTTCATAACCTAAAAAGGAAGTATTGCAATTATTACATCTTAATGTCCTAATATACTTCTTACTTCAAATTACAATAAAGCTATGCATATTATGTAGTAGTTTCACTTGAAAGGAGAACACACCCATATCAGATACATATCTGAACTTGGAAGCTCTTTTGCATGATGGGCATGTGTTAGATACTGCTTTCGCTGTATCTTAAACATATTGAGAACTATCGATGTATCTAACAACAAGAGGTTAAAAATTAAACCTTTGAATGAGGGGCTCAAAATGCATGGTTTGAAGATGCATTGTATTTATATAAATTGTCCAGTTTCTTATAAAAACATGATTGTTTATTTAACTGATTAAGATACACATGTTATTTTTATGACTGTTGTATCTACAATGTATCGCACTACCATTATCTTAGAGGATTTGCCATATCTGTGTAGTGTGTAGCCATATCACATGGCATCCTTTTGATGCATATGCATGTATAGCTATAGGGTAAATTACACTAAAGCCCCAAGAACTTTCAGCATTTTGCAATAGCCTCCCAATAACTTTCAAAATCACACTTAACCCCCAATAACTTTTGAAATTGCTGAAAGCCCAAATAAGTTTCTGCATTTTGCGGATACCCCCCATAAATTAGAACCAAAAAACAACAAAGGCATTTTGGAAGTTAATGGGATTTAGTATAATTTAGCCAAAAGATAGGGGGTTTTCTGTAAAATATATTGGGGGGGTTTAGTGTGATTTTAAAAGTTATTGGGGCTTTACTTCAAACTGCTGAAAGCTCTTGGGGGGTTTAGTGTAATTTACCAGTAACTATATTTATAATTTAGCCAAAAGATAGGGGGGTTTTCTGTAACATTTATTGGGGGGGTTTAGTGCGATTTTGAAAGTTATTGGGGCTTTACTGCAAAGTGCTGAAAGCTCTTGGGGGGTTTAGTGTAATTTACCAGTAACTATGTTACATATAACTTTTGACATATCCATGTCATACCTATGTCTTAGTTTACTGTATCACCTTGTATCTTTTTGTTTTTGTTGTTATATCCACATTGTATCAAGTTGTATGGCTATCGTTGTCTCTCTTTTTTTTTCCCTTCTGTTTTTGATTTATTCATTCTTCATTTGCATAAGTTAAGAGCAGAAAATCATGGACTGTTTTGTAGCTTGATTATTAAATTTCCTATCTTTTGCGATGACAAATGGTCTTAATTTCGGAAGAGTCTTGTACATAATGTTTCCGGGAAAAAAAAATTCAGTCGACTATTTAACTTTTATGCTTTACACAACATGTTAAATTATTTATATCTGGCTTTTAGTAAATTTACTTGATCAATCTCATTCAAGATGCCCTTTTTCTTTTTTCCAGATAGTTGACTTCTGTTGCGGGGCTAATGATTTTAGTAAGCTGATGAAGGAAAAACTTGATGCAACTGGTAAAAGATGCTTGTTCAAGAATTATGATATCATTCAACCTAAGGTATTGTTTTAACTTATGACATCATTTTATAAGTTCAAGCGTTCTATTCTTGAATTCTTTAACTGACTATTATAAGGAAAAAATTTCAGAATGGCTTTGTTGGATTCACATGCCTTTAACTTTTTCTTGGAGCTTATGGAAACTTTCCCCTTCTTATAGCAATAAAAAAGTTCTGGGTTAACATTATACGTAAGGGGTATAATATTATTGGAGGTGGGATAAACGGGCTACTTCTGACTCAAATCAGCAGTTAAAATTTAGTTCCATATCAGAAAAAAAGCTTTTACATGTACATATGTTTAAATATATGTGAACTTTTGACTCAAATCAGATAAATCCTTCAAGCCATTATGGGTCCAAGCAAATTAGTCTATCCCATCATGGGTCTTTGCAGTTAAGCAGGGATGATGGTTGAACCTTAGTTTCACTAGCAACTTATTGTAGCAACTTATTGGCTGGGCCTCTCCAAAAATGGGATAATTAGAGTGCAAATATCCTTCCTCAAAAATTTTCACTTGTGAGCTGGGATATATATCAGTTTATGCATCCTCATCTGAAGCATATACTCTGAAGATTTGCAACATGAACATCAAATAAGTCACTCTCCTGTTACAGGCATCTAATAACAGAAGAGTATTGAGGTAGATGCTGGATAGCAGTTTATGCATTCTCATGTTAAGAATATACCCCGTTCAAAGATTTGGAGCATGAATATCAAATTTGATCCTCTCCTTTTTATAGGCGTTTAATTGTAGAGTAGGATCCAGCAATCATCCTTATGCTACACGGTTGGATCTAGTCTTCTATGTACTATTCTTTTGTGTTTGGCATGAGTATTCATATGACAATGTTTAAAAAAGCGGAAGCATAAGATGAAGCATTAGACCCTTTAATGAAGCAAAGCGTAAGCTTCAAAGCGAGGCGTAAATCTCATCAGTTTAAGTATTTTAATTTTAAATTTGTAAAAAGTATGAACATATAATAGATAGTGGTATAATAATTTACAAATAGATACATTCATGTCCTGATTAGTAAATAAGAATTATGTGTAGCACAAATCATAATAAACTAAACTTCGTGCATAGCTTATATCATATTTACACTCACATGGTCATACTAAAGATACATAGGGACATTTTAATGTTAGTAAAATATCCTTTTATATCCTCATATCTTGTGTAAAGCGTGCGCTTCAAAAGAGAAGCACTTTATGAGGCGCAAATCGCACGCTTCAGTTATGCAGCAATGAGGCTTAAACTTCAAGAAATAAACAGCTTCACTCTTGAGTTTCGAAGCCTTTACCCTTCCAAAAGTTCCGAAGCGAGTTTCAATGAAGCTTTTTCAAACATTGAATATATGCCGGCATAAAATTGTTTTTTTGTCAAATTCTGTAGTTTGTGGAAGAATTATGCAAATTTTAATAACTTATTGTGCAAATTCATATACTATCCTAATTACCAAATGAAATAGTTATACTTAATTAATGGTTTTAGCAATCTGCTACAATAGTATTGACTGTTTTGTATGAGCTACACATTAAAGACCATGTCATGCTCTTATTCATCTTTATATTTTCTTCACCAGTAAATTATATAATCACTAATGTTTACAGAATGATTTCAACTTTGAAAAGAGAGATTGGATGACGGTGGACCCTAAAGAATTGGCAGATGGGTCTCGGTTGGTATGCAAGCATGCACTTGGCATACTTGTTTCTTGTCGTTATGAGTTCTTTTTCAAAGTCATCTGGAAAAATCAGAACTAATTTGAATTTCTCGTTCCATAGATCATGGGTCTCAACCCTCCTTTTGGAGTCAATGCAGCTTTAGCAAACAAATTCATTGACAAAGCTTTAACATTTCGACCAAAGCTCCTTATCCTTATCGTCCCTGAGGAGACTGAAAGGTATAAATGATTGTTAACCATATATCTTGCTCTTTTTTATTGTCCAAGGGACATGGATATTCTAAAAATACTTTGTTGTGATCAGACTACATAGGAAAAATCCACCATATGATCTTATCTGGGAGGATCGCGAAAAGCTCTCAGGAAAGGTATGATCGATAATAGTTAACTATCGTAGAGAAAAAAATTCATTGTAACATATTTCTCTATGATGCAGTCGTTCTATTTGCCGGGTTCAATTGACACAGAAGAGAAGCAAATGGATACTTGGAATATGAAGTCACCGCCATTATATTTATGGAGTCGACGTGACTGGACAGGAAAACACAAGGGCATAGCTTTGGAAATGGGCCACATTTCTGGGACTCAAGAATTTGCTTCTTGTCATGACCATCCACCCATTGAACCTACATTTTACGATAGAGACAAGGAAGCTAGTCCAAGAGCTGTTGAGTTGAGGACAAGTGTCGAATGTAGAGAACTAATAGAAGAACGTCTTGATGTATTGAAGGAAGGAGAAATAGGTGAATCTTCAGACATGGATATCTCACCCGCAAATAGAAGTGCCTATGAAAGCTCATTCGAAGTAGTTCCAAATTTCGAGGTGTTTACAGATGAAAGGAGCTACGCATATACTAGTCGCGAAGGCTTTGCTCCAGGGCCACTGCCCCCATATTCACACCAAGGCTCCGGTGGTTGGATTGAAGACTATACTAGTCCTAAAGGCTTTGCTCCAGGGCCACTGCCTCCGTACTCGCACCAAGGCTCCGGTGGTTGGATTGAAGACTGAGCTTGAAAGTTTGTCCTTCTGTTTAATTGCCTATCTGGTGGCTGGGTTGATGACTGAACTTCAACATTGGCCTTCTTCTTTTTCATTTCTGTATCTATTTGGTGTTGCTTCTGTTAATTTCTATTATCGGCCAAACTAACTTAAAAAAGACTTTATGAAAACTATCCAAGAACTGGTCTAGTTAATTGATACTTGCCTACTTATATTCGCCTGTGTTGAAATTTTGCCATAATTCTACATTAACAGCGAAGTCCCTCCCGTCTCTTGTTCTATATTGACACGGAAGTGTTTCATGGAAATTAGAGATTATGAGTGCTAATGGATTTGTTGGGTACTAATAATTGACCATCTTAACATGTTCATGCAGTCGGAGGGAAAACATGCACTGTTGTTGTGTAAAGCAAAGTTCCTATAAATATGGAGTTGAAAGCAAGGAATATTAAGAAGCAGACCAGGTTCACGTTTGTTTGAGCTATAAGCCCTGGATTTTGTAGACCTTGAGGCCCAGTACAAAGCTGAGCTAGAGAGATGTAGTTCTACTTCTACAGAATACAGATCAAGCACAAAAATATTGAAAGTAACGGAAAAGTAAAAATCGAGGGGGCGCCTAAAAAGATACAGATATAACGGGGTTCGGTTTCCGACCTTCGCAAAGAAGCGAGACCTTCACTGATGAAATCGCGAGAAGTATCAAAATGGGAGGCTCGCTAAACCAATACCAAGTACATCCTAAATCTTCCATCTCTCAAAGAGGAAAAAGTTTCCAGTGAAACCAAAGAGAGAGTATATAATAGGAGGCAGAAAATTGATTCTTTTGGAGAAAGATTTCATCCCCAAGTCGCTTGTTTTGGGCTTGGCCCAAATATCGACGAAAGCGGTCACCAAACTCTAGGTCCGTTGTGATTAACGGGTCGAGTCGGGTCGGATCCATATTAAATTAAACCTATTTACTGTTCTTAGCTTTTACCAGAAGGTTCCCAATCGCCGATCAAACAGCAGCCTTGTTCCATTATCCCCATCTTCCCGCTTCGATTTCTAGGGTTTTGAGATCCAATTAATTCAATGGAAGAAACCCTAGGAAAGAGAAAACATCAAGAAGTGCTCGAAGGAGTAGAAGACGGCCATCAAAGGAAAGCACCGAGAGTTGAAGAAGAAGGAGACGAAGAGATCCCTAACAACGATTCTCTCCTCTCGATCGCTCGCTACAGCGACGACGAGGACGAATACGAGAGGAGTAGAGCCCAAGAGAACGGGCACGATGAGGATGATAAGGATCACGTGACAAAAGTGCGCCCCGCCGCCGTCGAAGACGCACGAGGATGGTGGAGCTTCGAAGGCATTGCCCCTATCTTGATACGAGTTAATCGACAGGTGAGATTTTAGAGTTTCTTCTTGTTGTCGATTGATTAAAGTTTTGTATGTTAGGGTTATAACTACATTGTAGCTGCTTGTATCTGTATAGTTCAATTGTTGTCCCCCCCCCCCCACCTTGATATTGTGTGCTTGTGTAGGTGTTGGACTTTGATTTTGAGAAGTTCTGTTCTATCTCTTTGTCGAATTTGAATGTATATGCATGCTTAGTTTGTGGGAAGTATTTTCAAGGAAGGGGTCTCAGTTCTCATGCATATACTCATAGTCTTGAAGCAGGGCACCATGTGTATATTAATCTTCAAACTGAGAAAGTTTATTGCCTCCCTGATGGTTATGAAATCAATGATCCATCGTTGGATGATATTCGACATGTTCTTAACCCAAGGTATTATTGCTTCCTCATAAAGCATTTTAGTATGCATCTCTTCCTTGTTTGTTAAGCTTGAATGCCTAAATATCATGTTTACATCTCTTTTGGACAAAAAGTTTGAGAGAGTAAAGTCATCCTTTACTAAACATTCTTATGAACTGGCAGACAACAAGAAACATGAAAGAAAGAACTTGCACTTTCACTCATTACCCAATCAGACAACTTAAAAATTTCCTCCCATTGCGCTATATTTCTAGCCCTCCCAAAAGTTAATGTTGTACATGTTTAAGGTTAGAATTTTTTTTTTCTGTTTTTTTTTAATTTTTCATGCAGAAGTTTGTTTTCCAAAATGTTCTTTTGAAGGTGACTAGAAACCTTGTGAATATATAGAGGAGTTTATCCTTTTATTAAAAATGTAGCATAGGTGTAGTGCTACCTCTTCTGTTTCTCATGTAAGCATGCTGCCTTTTCTCTCTCTCACACAACTTTGCTACTAAAAGAACAGGGATGTAATTGGATAAAAAGAAGATTATAATTTGAATTTTCAGTTACGGGATATCTTTTGTTTCTTGATTGGACAAATATTTGTGATACATGAAATATTTGTGTTTTTTTGGAACTCATTTACCTTCCATTTGCATTATTCTTTCCTACCATTTAATTGAAACTTGAAGCACTATAAGGCTGTTAATTATTTGTATTTGCAGGTTTACCAGGGAACAAGTCCTGCATCTTGATGAAAATAGGCAATGGTCAAGGGCCCTTGATGGTTCCAATTATCTCCCTGGAATGGTAAATATACATCTAGTTATATTGGATATCTAGGAGAGAGTTTTTTTTATTTGCATAATAGATTATTCTGCAATGTAGTTCTGTAAATTGTTCTTTTTGCGGTCTGAAAGCAAGTTAAAGGATAATTTTTGCATGCAAGGTACTCATTAGAAGTCGTGTTCATGACCTTTTATCCTTTTCAGGTGGGGCTTAACAACATCAAAGAGACTGATTTTGTTAATGTCACTATTCAGTCATTAATGCGAGTTACACCCTTAAGGAACTTCTTTCTCATCCCTGAAAATTATCAAAACAGCAAGTCTCCACTTGTTCAGCGGTTTGGAGAGCTCACACGGAAAATTTGGCATGCACGAAATTTTAAGGGACAGGTTGATTTCCAGATATTTATCCTTGATGACACTTGTTATACATTTTGCTGATCTGCATGGAATCAACCTCTTACATCTTTTTCTCACAGGTTAGCCCTCATGAGTTTCTTCAGGCTGTTATGAAAGAAAGTAATAAGAAATTCCAAATAGGTGTACAATCAGATCCAGTAGAATTCATGTCTTGGTTACTGAACACATTACATGCGAAACTCAAACATTCAAAGAAGAAAAATAAAAGCATCATTCACGACTGCTTTCAGGTATCAGATTTATGCTTCTAGTGTTCTTTTATTTATGTATGGTAGTTTGGTTTAAAATTTTCCTGGTATTCAATCAGCATTGCATTGCAGGGGGAGTTGGAAGTTGTGAAGGAGATCCAGAGGAGGTCTTTACTTGAGAGAACTGGAACTGAAGATGAACAGGCCAACACAGTTGTCGCGGGGGAGGGGCTAAACAATGTTGAGACATCTAGAGTGCCATTCCTAATGCTTGGTCTTGACCTGCCTCCTCCCCCTCTCTTTAAGGATGCAATGGAGAAAAATATCATACCTCAAGTGAGTACACAGTGACCTTGCTATTATTTGTGTGATCTATTATACTGTCTTGTTAGTGCAGAAACTTTCTTTAAGCATCAAACCATTAAACATGCTATCACGAACAGATATTTGACATCGAATATGTAGCAAATGGCAAATGAATATTTCACGTCTTGGTACTGCTATTTAAATCTTTGCTAGCTAATAAGCATTTGTTAATTTTAAGGGTTAATTACAGAAAGGCAAATTTTGGTCATTTTTCACTTAACTCCTTTATGTTTTTTCTCACGTAACCTCCACCCTCTTCTGTAATTCTTATTTATTCTTGGTTTTGAATTGGTTAGTCTTCGTCAAAGGACCCTTCCACTACATCAAAAATCCAAAGTTGTGGTGAGCATCGACTTTGAGGGTTATAATTTTCATACTCTAACATGCCCCTGTGGGCTGAAACAAGGTTTTAAATATCGGATATCGGGGAAATATCGGATGGTCAAAATTCATGTCGGATTGCGAATATCGGGGAAATATCGGGGATATGTGGTAAATATCAGAATGCCATAATGAATGTTTGCATACATAGTATAATGCATTAAAATGTAATCTCAACATACGTAATAAAAATTTAAGCATACAAAATATGAATAATATATGTTTAGGATCACTAATCAACCTTCTAAAACAAACAAAAGTGCAAAGCAACGTTGCAACATTCGATCTGCTTTTTTTAGGGCAAAATATCATTTGATATAATGGGAAAATCTTGATATCTCGCCCAAAAATTCCAAACACGGTATATTATTTTGCAACAAGCTATATAAAAAGATATATTGGTCCACATATCAGCTAATATATCGGCCATATCGGGGATTTATCACTCAAAATAGCCAAAAAGCGGTAAAGGATATTTAAAGACCATATCGGTTGGGGCAAACCCTGTAAAAAGATATATCGGGTCATGTCGGGGATATTTAAAACAATAGGCTGACCAACCTTTTTATGAGTCAAAATCTGGACTTACGCAAAATATACCTATTTTTCTTAATTCCACTTCAAAAAAATCTATTTTCTCTTAATGCTGCTATAAATTTGTGGCATGTGGGATTTGAAACTAGATTGCTTTGATAGCATGTCAAAGGACCTTCCCAACCACGGATGTTTGGTGTAATGAGAAAATAAGGAATAAGACATGTTGGGGTCTAACATACCCTTAAAAACTCATTTCTTATAAATGTTTCCTTCTCTTAAGTTTGGATGACCACATTTTTTAGGAATTCATATTCCCAAAAATCAAGTAAAACGTCATCAAAACTAGGAAAGCAATTTCAACATTTTTTTGCTAAAATTTCTTGGAACACTACTTTAGGGGATTATTTTATTGGGTGGCTGGTGTTGCTTTTTCAACCCAACACTAATTAAGAATATTTTATTGGTTAGAGGTGTTAGGTTTCTTTTTTTTTTACTTCCAAACAATGAAAATGCTTGGAAATCCATGAAACCGATTTCATGGATTTATAGCAAATGAACAGAGGAAAAACACTTTACTAAGATGAGTATGGATATGCAAAGAAACCTTTTCTCAAGCCTGAATTAATTTTTTATATTTTTAGCAGTGTTTTCAAAGGCGCGTGCCTCATTGCGCCTCATGCGCCTTACGATGAGAGGCGGTGGCGAAGCGCCCCACTTCTGATGCAGCAGCGCCTTTTGCGCCTCACGTACATCCTTACTTTGTGCAGGGTCCATGTAGTACATATCCTCATATAGTTTTGTTTGTTAACATTTTCAATCTAGTCTTTATACTTGATATTACATATCCCAAAAAACAAATTAAATCCATTAGGCCTTTTTAGTAGCCTTCAATTAAGGATCATTATTAATCATTTGCTTGGATATTAGTCTTGATTTAACATTTTATTTGAAAATTTATGAATTTTGCTACTATGTTGGGTGATAGCATTAGAAATTAAGGCATTATGTTGTGATTTTGTAGTAAGATATTATTTATCATGATATTTTTCATGTGAATTCTAAAAACATGTTCTTTCGCGCATGATTATATATTTTAAAAATTATGTGGGCGGTGTGCGTCTCGCATCACTCGAGCGCGCGCATCGCGTTGCTCCTTGTGCATGTGCGTGTAAAGATGCTTTGCGCCCCGCATCACGCCTCGCGCATTGATAACACTGATTTTTAGATAAACAAACAAACATCATTCACATCAAATCCAAAGTTGTGTGAGCATTGAGAGTTATAATTTTGTACTCTAATACTCGTATATTTTTCCTCTAAATCCTCTCTGTTCTGATTCATTAGTCATTTCCCAACCCAACCTCAAACTAAAGCATGAAGCCCTTCCGCTTCATCAATACTCTGAAGTTGTAGTGAGCGTTGACGCTATAGCTTTATACTGTAACATCCTTGTATTTTTCCTATAAATCTTCTTTGTTCTCACTCATTTTCAAACTAAAGCAAGAAACCTTCTCTTTTCTTGCTAAAGCAAGAAACCTTCTCTTTTCTTGCTTGCTGGTTCTTTGTAGGCGTAACCAACTATTTACCTTCTTCGTCTATCTTCTTCCTCATTTTGCAAATCTCTCCAAACTAAAATCCTAGACTCCTTATCTTCTCCCATTCCATTCTCGTTCCCAAACCCAAACCTGAATGAAAACCCAAATCGAAACCCCTCACATTCTCTCTCTTTCATTTGTCACCCAATCCGAGCTAAAGGCCAATGCTCCTTGTTGACTTCACCTTTGACTATATTTCCATTTGTTTAGTCAAATTAGAGCCAAAGATTTAACTTCACAAATTCACATTTAAGAATATATATTTTTTGTAGGAAATTAACATAATATATATTTGGTAGTGGGACTGATGCTCTTAGCTCTTAAGTGAGAGAAAAAAAGCATTAGGTGGTATCATGACAAAGGGCGCTAGTTTAGGGAGGTTTTCTATAATCAACCTTATTCTTAGGGAATTTCCCTTTTTTCGGAAAGAATGTATTTTGTCACATGCTCTAGCATGCCACACGTAGGCACACATATATTTTTTCGGGTGTAATTTTGGCAATCCTGGGGTTACTTCCTGCTGACATTATCGAACTTTTCGGAGTCTTGGATACTAGTTCATAATGAAATAGATACACACTGGTTTTGACTGCTGCCTTTTTTGTTCGATACGTCTTTTTTTGTTATTCAACATAGGTTACATCAGGATTGGGTCTTTTGCTTCAAAAATTTTATGATGTCTAAGAAGAAGAGACTTGTTATTTGCAATATATTCTGAATGAAGGACTCCACACCTTTGTTGGGAAATACAAAAAATAAAGGATCTTATGTTTATAAGTTTTTTCTTATCATATTATAAATAGTGATATGATCCTTAGGTATTTGTGATCCTATATTTTTCTTAATCCTATATTGGAAGATTATTATAATTGTTGTCTAATTGTTTACCATAAATATGTTATTCTGTTGATTGTTTTCGTTGTTTGAAACTTTGCATTACATGAGAGATCCTCTCATAGTGAGAGTTTGACAAAATTATGTACTTTGAAACTCCATAAGAAACAATAGGTGACAGATTATGTGCAACTTACTGGGAAGTGTAGAATAAGTATGTGTTAAAAAGTCAAAGATGGAGGAAATATCTATCTTGATGGACAGAATTAGATAGTTTATGGTAATGTTAGGGCATTGTTTGTGCATTGGTATTATGGATATATTGTTTGTATTTCATCCATTGTTCTTTCCATTATTTACTAGTATTGATGTGTTTGGTAGACTAATGTCGCTTTCATAAATCACAAAAGCATATAGGGAAAACTACCCATTCAAGGAACAAAAGCGTCTAGCCTCAACAATCTACATAAACCTTTAATCTGTAAAAATCCATCAGAGCTCTATATGAACATTGAATAAGTCCATCAAAATCTTGTTCCCAACTGAATAAGGTTCCTTTTGTCTTTTGATATATACTAGTATAGTGCACGTGCGTTGCATGTGGATATACTCGTTTTATGTAAATATTTAAAGCAATTCATTTTGAATGTAGTTATAGAAACCTTTGAGGACTTATTGATAATTTTCTTATCATCAAAATCTTAGACTACTTATATTGTTTTTGAGGTTTTCTTTTTTGGAAGCTTATAGGGGTTAATCTGTAAATCTTATAAGTTCCATGGTTCTTCCTATAAATATATGAAAATTGGAATATAATTATAGGAAGGTTAAGTAAAATTCTTATTGTAAAATGTAAATTTACTCAAAAGACGCAATTTTCAAGCTTGTTCTATGTAAACAGTTTGTCATGCTACTCCAGTCGATATCCAATAGATTATTTATCTTAGTTTTTTGCCAATTTGTTGTAAATCTCACTCCCTCTCCCTCTGTTGTCTGAGCTATCTTTTCGTTCTTTCATGCATGGGTGGTACCAAGGAGAAACATGGGAAGGTATACATTTATAGTTGATTGGTGATTTTGGTATTATTGGTATAAAAGAATGAACGTGGTCTATTTACAACCAAATTGTTCTAATTAGATATGTCAATGTTCGAAAAAGATTAATAAGTCATTGTTTTTTTTAAAGACGATAAGCATTGGCTCAAATCCTTAAATAGCTGGAAATACTTCAATATTATGATTATATATAATATGTCATTCCCGTTTGCTTGTTAAGAAATGGGCCTAGTGGGAGGGAGGATTCGTGGTGCAAATAGGATGATTATTAATTAGTAAGTTTTACAATGATACTTACAATAAAGAACCGAATCTACCACATATAATAAAGAACAAAATAGATCAAGCTCACATCAGCTATCTCAATTACTATATAATTTAGATTTATTAAATCTAGTAGAATCAAAACATTCAAAGGTGCAATAAAGGATTTAATATGAGGTGAAATAACCACTCCTAGAACAGATTGTTTAAGAAAATGACTACCAGGGAAATATATATAAGCCAGTAAAAAACGCGAATACAAAACATATGAACTTGATCAAAATGTTAAATAAGGATGTCATTTACAAAAAGGTTTTCAAAAGTTTTGTCAAATAATTAAGATTACGATGAAAGAGTTACCATGTGAGTATTAACAAACCAATCTGGCAGATAAATTGTTATCACATCGAGAAGGAACTAAGATCCAACTTCCACCAATTTTTTTTTCCTTTTAGGCAATTCTTATTGTACTGCAAAATCTTGTACAGGAATGACAGGTCCAAAAACCTCTAATTCCTTATGTACACTATTGAATTGAGATAAATCAAAATAGTCTACGATAATCTAGACCATAAATAGAAACATAGTGACCACATCTCGAGTTGAGGCAGTATTTAACCATGAACTTGAGCAATGTGGCAAAATATCTGCGCTAATCAAATATTATCGGTTCTTTGCACTTAGAGATTGTGTTTTATTCAAGTGTTGGCAGAATCGGGGTCTACGGAGAGGCGGCGGTCGAGGATTTTAAGGAAGCGCGGTGGAGATGAAGAGGGTGAATAAGATGTGCTTATTTTTGTAAGAGATATTGATTGTAATTTATAGTGTTTTGTAGGAAGATAATGATTGTATTTTTTTTAATTATGATAATGATAACTAGTGAGAATTAAGAAAGAGAATGTAGGACACTAATGTGTTAATGGGAGGTTATAAAAATATTATCAATTTGTCTGATAGTGAAATTATTTGGGGTTATGAATATTAATTTATTTAATTGGGGATATGGTTTGTGCATACGTGTATGTGTAATTTGTATGCATACCATTGTTTTAAATATCGGCCGATAATCGATATTATCGGCCGAGTTATCGGATTTTTGAGCTCTCCGCTAGGATAAGTTGGTTTTGTAATCGGTTATCGTTTTGGAGTGATTATCGGCGAGTTATCGGCGTTATCGGCACTTATCGGTCGATAAGTAAGGCTAAATTATCGGGATTATCGGCCAGTCATTTTGAGTTGAGTTGTTGGGTTTTTCAAACCCGACCCCACCCGTTTTGTTAATAATATGAAACTTAAAACCCGAAACTTTATGAATCCGACCTTCAAACCCTAACTTCGTCTCCGGCGGCTGCTCCTTTTCTCGTAGGGCGCTTCCTCCGTTATCTCCATCTCATGTTCTCTGTGTCTCTTCGTCGCTCGCCTTCATGAACTTCAACCTTGAACTTCGTCGCTTGCCTACCCTCTGTCAACCATGTTTTTTTGTCTAGAAACATGGCTATATACACATGCTGTGAGCTTTCCTTCTCTTGTAATTCCTTCATGCACACACTTTCTCTTTTGAGTAATATCAGTTCTATAACTATTCTTTTATCATACTTTGCTTTTCTGTTTTGGTATGTTTATATTTCATTAAGCATGGTTAGATTATATTTTTTAGTTGTTATATTATATATATACACCATCCAGTATATTGCTCCGATAAATACTACTTATCCCCGATATATCCCCGATTTTCGCTATCCGATAAGAATTTTGGCCGTCCGATAAATCGCCGATAACCGATATTTAAAACCTTGATGCATACATGTATTTTATGGATGTATGTGTTTTGGATGACACTTTCAGTAGAAAATGTTACATCCTACACGCTTTTATAATAGTGTATGAGATATAAAGAACCCATCAGATGGAGAAGGCATTGGAAAGTTATCTTTGACTGTTAACTTTTGTGCCTATTCAAATATTCTCCTTGGTATTTGGAGCACAGAAAATCATTAACATCTAGGTTTACCTCTATTGTGTTTATCGGCAACTATGTTAAATGGGTACTTCTAATTTGAAACTGTACCAGTCCAGACACGTATCCGTACCCGTACCTATAGCCATACCCAAACTCCTTGGGTAGTCTTTGCATGTATGCATACATTTATTTGGGCCTGTACTCAATCATAAAGTACGTGTTTTAATTTAAAGTAGTTGTCGTACATTTTTTGGACGTATATCCTACAATTCAAATTCACTTCTTGAGAGTTGTTGGACATAAATCATGTTCCGAATTATGATTTTGAAAGGTCATTTGGACGTCTAGTTCAAAACTAGTGATTTTCCAATTTATAATCCACAAAATAAAAGAATATAAAATGTTTTAGGAAATTTAATTCTCATCCTTATTCCCATATGTATTATTAATTCTAGTATATACTATATGTGTATATAAATGATTATATAGTTGTGTCTCCGTACCCTACCTTTTATAAATTTGTCGTCTTTTATAAATTTGTCGTGTCCCATACTCGTACCCGTATTGGTATTCGTACCTATACCTCTACCTATGCAACATTGGTATTCGTACCTATACCTGTACCTATGCAACATTGATATTCGTACCTGTACCTATACCTATGCAACATAGGTCAGCAACAAATGGTAGTTTTGTTTATTTTACTTGTCTTTTGTATGTCGGAAAACTTTTATTTTGTTCACTGTTGGAATTTTTGAGGATTTTCCTTGCAAACTCGTCACTCGTGAACCCCACCTAAAAGGGGTCTTTTCTAGGAATGCTGAATAAGAAGTATGCCTGCTAACAGTCAATTTCTTTTAAGGTAGAAAATGTTATAAATTTGTTTAGATTATTACAACATCAGGACATGTGATGCTTCAAGGCGTTCTATGATTATATTTCTTGCCTATATTAAAGATGTATTTTTAGTTTGTGTGCTGATTTAAGAAAACCTCTTTGGTTTCTTCATGCATGAACATGATTATTGTGTTGTTTTCCCCCTACCTTGCCATCTCAATTAGGTGTATTGCTTTATTACAATTGTGTTGTTTTGTTATTAATGATGTCCATCTTAGTGTTTCATTTAGGTTTTGCGAGCCAAATTCACTATATGTACCAACTGTTGAGTTTGTTTTGTGATTTCTATTCCTTAACCATGGCCATAAGCAGTGGCGGACCCATGAATTTTTTTTTGGGGGGCAGGGGCAAAATTTTTTAATAGTTAACTATGATAATAGGTAAACTTTTTCCATGATTCATCACTATCTAAACATCACATAACAAGATTTTCGACATGAAATTTCAATTTAGAATAGTGTTTACAACAATATTCTTCTTGCTTATCAATAATCAAAATATATCTTTTTAATATAAGACACTAATCATTCATATTAAAACTCATTTACCATTCTATTTCAAAGGTCCATTGTAAATAATTTTCATTGTCAGAAATGCTCTTTCAACATTTGCCATTGTAACCGGCAAGATTTGCGTCAACTTCACCAATTTGGACACCTGAGGATATAAAATCCATCCAACAAATTTCTTAGCAAGTTTATTGATTCCTTGTATTTCAACAAAAATTATGATGAGTAGCTACATTAGAGATAGTTCGCAAGTTGATCTAAAGGAAAAACTCAGGAAAGTTCATGTTCACTAGAAGTAACTTATGAGAGTTTCACTTTTAGTGCAAAGACTTTACACTTTAGCCCCCATCATCTAAACTTGTCACGCCCCGGGCCCACGGGCCCGTTGGCACGTGCAAGCCCTGGGCCCCACCAAGAGCAACTCGATGTTGGCTTAAATCCCCTGCCAAAATGCTAGCACTAGTTGTCTAGGGTCTTGGGTTTTTCTCTATTTAAACCACTAATCTTTCTTCACACTAGTCCATGTGGGACTAAAGTGGGGTTGTCACTTGTCACAAAATTATGGTTTAGATAATTGGTTAATCCCCCCCAGTTCATGCAAAGGCTTTCACTACACCCCTTTTATTTTTGATTGGCCAAGGTCCCCTTGACCCTAACCTGGGTCTGCTGTTGGGTGTGAGTGAGGTCAAGCTGTGTTTTTCTGCTTTTGCTTTTACCCTTCCTGATCTCTCTTTTTCCTGTGTGTGTGGTGGCGGCGGCGTTCGTACTTTATCATTTTTGGGCATTTTTGTGGAGGGATGTATTTGAAGAATTTGTGAGGTTCAAAGCGGTGCTACAATTTTTGGGAAAAGATTGGATTTGGTGGAAGCTGCTATGATAAAATTGCTGGCAAGATGATAATAGATCCCTATTAAGTTGTAGAATACATTGCAACGGTACACAAGGGGAGGATTGAATGGAGTCTTCCATACATGAGCCTACAACTAAATCTTGTTGAGATGGCAGTATGGACTATGTACTCTAATTTAGCTCCAAATATATAATTTTACCTTTTTATCTGCACATCAAGTGACATCTGTTTATTTTCTATTTTCCATATAACTTGCCAGTACAGAGGTATAATGATAGTTGGAATTTTATCAGAAAATTGCCTGCATTTTTCTAGACAAGGAAATATGATCAACTCACATGAGGATTGCTATTAATTTGACGCTTGTAAAAGTTTTGTGAATGTTTTCATTACAGTTTCTTGGTTAGAATCAGGCTCTGTCCTTAAGCCCTTTTAGAGGGAAAGGTGTATGTTGATTAACTGCTTACTTATTTATTAGCTAATGCCAGCTATGTAACATTCGGACGTGGTTATGTTACTTAAGGAAATATTGTCACTCTCTTTTCTTGTAACAGTAACTTCTGTAAAATTTTCTGTAGGCCTTGATCAGTGTTAAAGTCACTTGATTATCTTGTTGCATACACTGCTTGCTACTGAGAGCGTTAGGGTTAATGTTGACAACTTTGACATCTCCATTCAAATGTTGACTACGTGTTTATTCCAAATTTTTCACCCTTCAGATGTAAGTGTTCTTCAAAACCTGAGTGTCTGCAGTTCACTTGCTGTAGAGACGTTTCAGGGTTTTGCTTATACCTTTTAAAAATAAATCATTAGATTTGCTACCAAAATTTCAGTTGCTCTATTGTCACATGGTATTGACAAAATTAGATTACATGATACAAGATATATATTCTACCTAGTTTAGGGTATCAAGGGAAGAATTTGGTACCGATTCTGGTGATCAGCATCACATTGACGACTGAGAGTAATGGTTTGTTAGGGATTCTGCATCCTCGCAGAGGGTTGAGATCATGTGCTAGAAATGGTTGATAAGTTTGGACCATGGTTTTAAATATCGGCCGCTAATCTGATATTATCGCCGAGTTATCGGATTTGGGAGCTTTTCGTTAGGATAAGTAGGATTTTTAATCGGTTATCGTTTTTTGGGATTTATCGGCGAGTTATCGGCAATAAAAGTACCTATCGGCCGATAAGGGAGGCTCTAAATGTCGGCTTTATTGGGCCAAATTCTGAGTTGAATTTTCGGGTAATGGGTAGTTATTTAGTGAGTTAAACCCGACCCGACTCGCTTTCTACAATTGGTTAGTGATTCTAAGCATGATTATTTATATTTTGGTATGTTTATATTTCATTAAGTATGGTTAGAGTTATATTTTTTGGTTATTATATCATATATATACACCATTTAGTATATCACTTCGATAAATACTACTTATCCCCGATATATCCCCGATTTCCGCTATCCGATAAGGATTTTGACCGTCCGATGAATCCCCGATAACCGATATTTAAAACCTTGGTTTGGACAACAGGGAGAGGATGAGTACATTAGAGTGGAACTTGGCACAGATGTGTTCGTAGACTTCTGTTTCTTCTGAATCTCGAAGACTGCAACACTTGCTAGTAGTTACACTATAGGTTGTCAGGGATATACTATATTTTAATCATTATTTCAGTAAGCAAATGAAAGATTCAAAGAATTGCCCCAGAACTGAGGCTCTTATGCATACGAAGATCCTATTAGCTGTTTAAGCACGAAATTTGACAAATCATCGTGTTATTGGATTATTCCTTAGTCATTTTTTGTAATGTTATATTCTCTAGAAATTAACTTATTCATGTATAATTCAAAATCATGTATAATTCAAAATTATACAAGTTTGATGATTAATTCATGAATAGTTTGCGAATATATTAGTCTAATCCAACATATACTTCAATATAAGATGTGAATTGCTAGTGACACTGTTTACTTTGTTGCTCTTAGCTCACTGTTATTATGCTTTCCCATCCTTTTGGTCTTATTGCACTGCAATTCAGTGAACCTTTTATCTTTGTTTTTTTTTAACATCTATTTATTTGCTTATCTTTATAATTTTCCCTAACCATTCTTCAAGTTTAACAAGTTCTAAATTTCCTGTAGTTATATAAAGTTGGAAAATCCAATAATCCAATCATGACTAAACTAACACCCTCATCCTAAACGTTCTACATTTCTTGTTCTGTGATTCCCTCACTGTTTTTGTTAACTTCATGGAAGAATAACAGTTCATCCAGTGACATTTTATGGTGGTAATATTTTACAGTTGCTGCACAATTACTTTTCTCGAATTATTGACTACAGTCAAATGTGTAATTGCTACCTTTATGAATGTCAAGCTTCTACCTATCATCTTGCTAATTTCATTCGCTTGTTAGGTTCCTCTTTTTAACATCATGAAGAAATTTGACGGCGAGACTGTCACAGAAGTTGTTCGGCCTTGCATCGCAAGGATGAGATATCGTGTCACTAGACTACCCAAGTATTTAATAGTTCACATGCGTCGGTTTACAAAGAACAATTTCTTCATAGAAAAGAATCCTACTCTTGGTTAGTATTTGAAAGTTCCTTGTATAGAAATAATATTTGATGATATTCTATTAGATTTATCAACTCATCTATGATGTGTTTTATGTTTCAAATAATATTTGATGCAATGCTATTAGGTTATCCACTGATCTATGATTGTTCTTTGGTTTCAACCAGTTAATTTTCCTGTGAAGAATCTTGAATTGAAGGACTTTATACCCTTGCCTGCACCCAAGGAGAACGAGAGGCTTCGCTCAAAGTACGATCTTATTGCAAATATTGTTCATGATGGCAAGCCGGGTGAAGGATATTACAGGGTTTTTGTCCAACGGAAGTCGGAAGAGTTATGGTATGTCAATGGTTCCTTTAATTTTTTTTAATTATTCCTTCTATAAATTTCTTATAGATCTCTTGTAACTTTCCCGTTGCCCCCTTTGATCAGGTATGAGATGCAAGATCTCCATGTAACAGAAACTCTTCCCCAGATGGTTGCCCTCTCTGAAGCTTACATGCAGATTTATGAGCAGCAACAATTATGAGAAAATGTTAAAAAGCTTTGATAATTGGTCTTTTATCTCATGAAATCACCGGCTCTGAAGGATTATTAGTATTGTAATAGCAAGTTCTGATGGATAATTGACCTTTTTTTGGTTAATTCTTACTAATCTCACGTTACAGAAATATCTTTTCCAATATGCAGTATCGATTTTGGCCATAATCATCAGTGTATTCATGTACTCAAGTTGCAGTTTTTGGTTACATAATTTATTTTTTTGTTGATTGTAGATAAATTGCCTTTATGAAATAACTTCTGTGGTGCGTTTATTTTTACTGTTTGCCTCCGGCTCTTTAGTAGGAGGAGGAATTGGTGAAACGCGAAGGCATTGGCGTTACTTTGAATTTGTCATGTTCCTTTATGATCCTCCTCGACAAATTTTTCTCAAGTCCAATTCTGTTGTCGGTGCTTGTATTGTTACATTTGTGAGTTGTGACCTAGCACGCTCACGTTCTACGTTTGACGTAAAAAAAAACCCTGGAGTTTTACGTCATTATCTACCACCTTGCACTATACAAAGATAGAGAAGCAACAGTCGTCATACAACACCGTAACTTTAGTTTTTTATAGCAAGTAGGAAGTTTCATGACGTCAGGTAGAGCTATAGCAAGATCCAGGGAACATTGATTTACATGTAAGTTTGTGTATATGTTAGCTATGCACGTCACACTAATTAGTTCATCTACATGCAACAACCAGCATAAAGGATTTTTATCATTCAGCTCTATAATATGGTTCTCCATAGAAGGCTTCAGCTTTCTGGCCTTTGATGGCAGGTGACTGGATTGACTTTCGCCTAATATTAGATATAGCTAGCCTTTTAACAAATCAAACGCAAAGGAGTACAGAATCAACAACTTGACATAGTCAAACAGATAATCAGCCATCCTTCTCTGTTTAATGCAAGTTGGTGACAAGCCATACTCATTTGGATATTATTCTTGATTTCAGCAATTTTTTTGATAAACTTTAGAAAACCAAATTCGAACTATTCACATGAGCAAACTACTTGCTGAATTACAATGGTCAGAACAGGACGTAGAACGCGCGCAAGCAAAAAAAAAAAAAGAAAAGAAAAAGGAGGGAACTGTAAAGGTTGGCAATTGACCAAACCAAGACTCAAAATGTACACACATTACGCTA
>NC_033798.1:89889567-89947982 GCF_001876935.1 Asparagus officinalis
GTCGTTCTCCACCGGGATGCAGCTGAACAAAGGCATCAACCACAGTTTAAGTTTCTTTTTTCTTTCTGAAACTCTCACTCTGATCTCCATCTTGACTGTTACTGAGTTTGTTCCCTTGATTTCAACGAGTTCAGTCGTTTCAGTCTCTGATCAAGCTGGGCCATGACTGCTGGTTCCTGCTTTTTCCTCTCCTTGGTTATCGTGTTGGTTGTCATTGAACCAATCTTCTCGAATGCAACCTGACTCACAAGAAAGTTCAAGTTCCTCAAAGTTAGTCACCCAACAAATGAGCTTTGAATGGCTAAAGGGGAAAGAAGTAAAGAAAATAATCTAACACGTTTTATCTGTCCCTATTCATGTGTGCATGTTTTGTGCTAATATGGACATATACAATGGATGATCGACAAGCTGGATTCTAGTCGGGTGAATTGTTTTCACCTTGATGTCACTAGAACTACAGTGCTATATGTCAAACACTGTCACTACACCAAAACTCTCATTCTGAGACTTGAGGTTTATAGTTTTATACTCTAACATTAGGGGTGGTAGTGAACCAAATAACTAACAAACACTTCGTTTGTTATTTGTCTAGCTATTCGGTCATATTCGATTTGACACCTCATTAATCGTAAACAGATAACTTTTAGTATTCAATTCATAAACGAATAGAATTTAACTAAATCTATATTTGATTCGCTTGGTCATTAAATATTCGTTTATATTTTACATTTATTAAATGGAAGATTAGACATTTTCTAATTTTTTAATTAGTTTAAATTGAGGCATAAACTTGAATGGAAAAGAAAATATAGTGGGCAAATCAACAAATGTGATGCTTTGGAAGGCATATTTACAAATACACACAATCTGAAGCGTATATATGCACTAGAGACCTGCAGTTCTGAGCCAAAGCCCCCGACCAAGTGAGCTACCAAATATTTATAAACATTTCCCAAATCCCAACTAGGGCATATATAAACAAATTCAAACATGAATAGCATTCTGATATTCGGCACGAATTCGAATTCGAATATTAAACTTTCAACTGAATTGAATTCGGTGATATTTGATTCAATTCAGTCGTTTCCCATCCCTATCTAACATGCCCCGTAAGTTGTTCGCCCTTTTTTTATGGGCCGAAACCTAGTCTCATGCAGTGATATCAAATTTTTTCAAATTCGCTTTTAATTTCATGGTCAGTATGATTCAGACCTAGCTTGCTTCATACCATCTCAAAGACCCTACCATTACACCAAAGCTCTGAATTTGCAGTGAGAGTTTAAGGTTATGCTTTTATATTCAGACACAATATAAATTACTATTACTTGCAACTTGTTAAAGTTATCATGAGTGATGACTTAATACCACTGTTGAATTTTATTGAGATTCAAGTGTTGATTTTTAAAGAGGCTAAGTCATCTGGTAAAGAGATTCTTACTGTCAACAATTCATCGGGATCATAGAGATGATGGGTGGATGTTTGCAAGATGTCAATCACGTCGCCAATTTGTTGGGCTTCTAGCAGCTCCTCTTCCTGCATCTGCAGTCAAATCTCACAAATTAAAGTTTTGGCGCAAAAAGTGCCTTAAAAAAACTTTGGTCTTTTAACCAATTTCTACGTTCAAAGATGAGATTAGTCGGGTACAATAATCTCAATCAAGTAAGGAATAAAATGACAAATATTACCAATGAAAAGAGTTAATTTTTTGCTCAGTTAATCATTAGCATACCTTAAAGATTGCTAAAGCAACATGAAAAAGGACCTTAGCTCCCTCATTGAATAAAACATCCCAAACACGCATGGCAGTCTGAAAACAAAAACAAAAAAGGATTTGGTCATGAAGTAACTTCATATAGGAGTAAAACAAGAACTAATATATAATCCAATTTCAGAACTGAAGTATCATTTATTTCTGATACTATAATAGAGTCAATTAAAATGTGCAATGAACTCTGTAACTTGTGCTATGAACTTAAAAGAAACTTATGAAAGGAGAAGACTTTCAAATTTTAGTCTAACCTCTGAAGGCAAACTCTTACAGAAGAGGCACAAGAACCACTCCGTGGCTACAAGAGCAACATCAAACTCCATAGCTTCCAAATGAGCTGCAATCCTGCACTTTCTATCCATAAGTGAAAATTGCGTAAAAGCTACTCATAAAGGGAAGAAGGGGGGAAAACCACCAACCAATTTGTTTACCTCGGACATTTTTTGGCAAGCAAATCTTTGAACACTCTTTGCTCGACGTGGCAACCAGAAAGATTATCAGTGTAACAATCACTCACCAAAACGTCCTCCAAGAGGACAGCAAGCATCCAAAATGCATCCTCCTCCGTTTTCATCACTAGCAGCAATAGAGCGGCCACATAATTTAAACCCTGAGTTTTTTTTTTGTGTTAACTGCTACCCGTTTCGAGAAGTATTGAGAAAGGCCAACAGTAGATATTTGTTACCTGACAGTAACCAACATTTGAGTCCCGAAATGAGTATCCAACAAGAACTCGGCGAAGTGCTGCCTGGCCTTCTGGGCTATCCAACCAAGGGTGACACGGGAATGTACGAGGAATATCCTATAAATATTTCGAGTACCAACAGAAGATTAGGATAAGCAAAAATAATACACACTTTTATCCTAGGTTAGGTGCACATAGATCCCTTATAGTATCGTTGTTTGGAACTTATTATAGTTTCTTACTTGGGGGAAATAATAGCCAAAATTTCACCAAGCATGAAAGAGTAGAAAAAAATTATAATAATGACCCCAGCGGTGTATCTGCAACAATGAAACTATAGGGATAGTGCAAAATAGCAAACTAAACGAGGTCTATGTGCAATTAACCCTTTATTTTATGTTTTAATTCAAACACCCTCCCCCCAAAAAAGACCACCACGCCCCCAAAAAAAATCCTTTCAGTTAGATGATGCACATCACCTAATTGAAGTTGGGATTGATGAATGGACTGATAATAGCTCATTCTTGGATCCAAAGAAACAGTGGAAAACTAACCATGCTCGTTAGAAGCATAAATGTCCTTTAGTTTCAAATGTGCAATTTTCATTTCCATTCTATTAATAAATTGGGATGATTTCTTCATAGTAGGTGTCTTGCAATAAGATCAACATCTAGGGACGTAGCTGTATATATTGTAATTACTTAAAGACGAACATGATGGTGGAATGTACAACTTATCAAACACTTCGATTGATCTGTATGAATAACATGAAGATGATATTCATTGTCGCAGAACCTCCTTTTTTGTTTATAATCAAGGGGAAATTCCGAGATCAGAGTGGACTTCCAAGATTCCTTCATAGAAGCTAATTCTAGTTTATCAACTCACGTCAAATTTGCGTAAGGACCTTTCTTGATTACACCTATTAGATTTTGAAGAACTAGTCTGTGAGTGATGCTTCTAGATAAAGGATGTTATCAATCTCAGTAATGTTGTCAAACATACCAAATTATATCCTCGGTCATGTATCAGTTGCGCATTATAATACGCATCAACCTATTCTTTCTATTATCCATGAGAACTTTCTCAATGATTACTCTATGGAATGCCTCGCAAGGAAACACAGATTCAACTCCCAATGGCGCATGAGAAGACGCCTCTATGTATATAACTTGTCTTGCAATCAATTGACACTTCAACGGTGCAAATGAGTCCTCTACTCCTGAATAAAAAGGACCAGAGATGCCTATCCAATGCCCCCATGAAGATTGCGCTGTTAAAAGGATACAAAAGATTCAACAATGCAAACAACCCCTCTATGACCCCCACATTCCTAGTTAACAGTAGACATATGCGATAAATAAAAGGATATTAAGAATTCAAGCTATATAATTTCTCAATTCTGATAAAAATTACTCGTTTGATTGAATAACCCAACCCTTTTATGGATAAAATTCGACCAATTCACATCTAGTTATTGTATTCAAATAACATCTAGTTATTGCATCCAATTAGACATCAAAGAACTATACCAAAATGAATAAAATTATACCAGCGAAACTTCTTGTAACAAATAACATCAGCTATTGCATTCAAACATACACATGTCGAACAAAAATAAAGCCTCTACACAAACACCAAGTAAATTATCCTACCAATAGCACCCAAACACAAAGAAGAAATCAAGCAATTCAATTAGACATCAAAGAATTGAAAAAAAAAAAAAAAAAAAACTCACATGATCAATCTGCAGAGTTGCAGGCGTGACCTTCCCTTCGGTAGCTAAAACAAGATCATTATAGTAACTCTCAGGCACTGTCGACCTCTTCTTGGCTGCACCGGAAACCGACAACCAAATCTTCGGCCTTAACGTCGGAGGAATTCCCTTTCTGACAAGCCTCTTAAGCGTAATAGTATTCGTCAATACCGATAATTTCAACGAAGCAACTCTAATTCCTTCTCCATTAGAAGAAATCATAGGCTGCAAATACCAATTTGCGCCCTTGTTCGCCTCAAGAGACCACCAAACCCTCCCTTGCTTCTTCACCCTCTCTCTAACCTCATTCATCACATTGACATCATCCACATTGCCTTCTACATTGAACCCATAAAGGTCTTGGAATTTTACAGTCAAGGGATTATTGAAAGGGGGTTTTCTTGAAATTGTGGGGGAATTGTTACAATGGTCTGTTTGGCCCAAGAACTCATACGAGACCCCCCTATGAGTTAGTGGTCCAAACATTTTGTTGTTCAAGTTTGTGGTGATTTTCTCGAAGGATGAAGAGATGGATTCAAAGGAAAAGGGCATGAACTATGAACAAGATGAGGAAAGGTGACATTTTGGGTGCACGGAATGATCAAAGATGGGTCTTTTTTTTTTACATTAGAAGAAAATGCTTGGGATTTGAGCTGGGTTTTGTTAATGGGGATTGGGGGTAGAGGTTCATACGCAGCAAATGAGCAAAAAGGGTAGCCTTTTCAAAGACCAACAGATTGAAATTATGGAGAAAGTTTCGATTTTGAGAACAATTATAAATACAAAAGGTGGCAATTTGAAATGGGTGTCTTTTATGTACAACAATATATCTACCTAAGATAAGACCAATGCTTTATAACAAAACAACGTAAGAGGTTGCAAGAAGAACCAAAAAGATTAAATTTCTTACAAGAACATTGAAAATGAGAGGAGAAGTCGCTGGAATTGAAGCCTTCCCTTCAAAATAATGCCTTTCGTCTAGCTAAAAGCTCATAATTATGAAACAAAGGGAAAGGAAAAGAATTGGATTATTTTTCCCCTCTCATTCGTTAAGCTCGTTTGACGTGGGTATTTCCAAGGAAAGGGAAGGAGAGGGACAGTTTCCATCTTTTTTATATTTTTATTTAAAATTGTTTATTATTTTAACTAATTAATTAATTATTTTGGGTTTGATGTTGGTGGAAGTGATTAAGAGGTGCGATGATATGATGTGACGCTGCGGTTGATAGCAAAAGAATTTTGGACAAAACTCATGAAAAGTTGAGCATTGGGGAGGTAATTACGGGAACGCCCCTCTTTCTCTGGGCGTTTTAGGCTGGGCCCATACCATAATTTGTTAGTTAAAGTTACTCGACCGACGACCACCCTTAAATTGTCTGAGTTTGTAGGATTTGTTTTTCTTACTTGTTTGATTGCTTTTGTTGAAAATGGTAATCGGAGATAATACTTAGCACCCTCTCTTAGATGTTATTTATAATATTATAAATATAAAGAGTTTTAACTCTAGCCAATGTAAGACTAGACATACACAAAGAAACAACTCTCTACACCCCCTTTTATATACGTTCAACTTGTTACAAATAAAGTGCACATATTCTAATCAGTGACGAGACTTTAAAAATTCAAAATAGTTTTGATCTTCTTATCTTTCACTTGGATGTCTTCAAATTAACCGATCCACTAGAAGGCTCCGCCAATCAAATAATCATTTTTAGGGATCCATCAACAGACGATCATCTCTGGGATCCACAAAATAAATGATCATCTTCAGCGATCCATCAACAACCACTAAACAAATGATTTTCTCAGGGATCTAATCCTTTTTAAGGATCCAGCAACAAATGATCATTCTTTAGGGATCTAATAAACAAATTGTTATTTCTTAAGAGCCTGTTTGGATTTGTAGGGGGTGAAGGGAAGTTAAGGGAAACTAGGTGAGAGAATGGAAGGGAAGGGAAGAGAGTTCCCTTCCCCTTGGTTACACCCCAATTTGGGGGGTAACAAATTTTATACTATTAGAGGGTGAACCAAGGGGAACTAGGGTGAATAACTTCACCTCCTAAATGTTCCCAAACAAGGTGAATAGAGGTGAATAGTTCTCCTAACTTCCCTTCACCCTTATTCCCCTCAATCCAAACAAGTCCTAAAGGATCCAACAATAAATGATCCTTCTTTAAGAATCCACCAATTGAACTGAGAACGATTTTCTCCAAAACGAATCAACAGAATAATTTTTACTAAACCAAACATCAAAGCAAACCAACGGAAAGATCTCCACCAAACCAATGTCCAAAATCTAAACCAAACAAACTAGTTTTTTGTTGTATCAATCACAAGGTATGTCAGACGATGGATGAACAGTGCTGTGCGCGGACGAACAATATCTTTGAATAGTGGTCGGAAGTGGTAGCGATAAGATTGTTGGCTAAGGGTGGAGGGCTTGGATTTGATGGTAGTGTGCGACGGCTAGATTTAGGAGGGTGGCGACGGGGGTTTTGCTGTGAGTTGCACATATTTCATTTGGGACCCACCTCAACTCTTGCATAGATTGAAGATGCCCCCCCCCCCTCAAATATTTGATAAGGTTGTTGGGTTGGATGAACGGTTGGGATTTAACAAAGGATTAGGTGGGGCCCCCTCAACTCTTATTTGTGACGCAATTTTGTCTATTAATATATTATCTAAATGAAAATAATATCTGCTTAGTAGGGTGTAAAATAATAAAATTTCATTTGATGTTTAACAATTTTGAACTAACACCAAAGATTCATCATATATTGTTATGTGTTTGCGGTCAAAGTGAACGGATTTAAATTTGTCTAAAAGCTTGTTGTAAAACATAGACAATATAAGATTTAAAAGTTAAACTTTATACTAGTTGTTATAGCCGTTTTAATGATGAAGAATAATATCTAATCAATAGCAGACAAATATCTCACATTATGCATAATCGAGTCAACACCTCAAGACAATTAGAGGCTCAACTCGGTCGACTCGACACGGCGACATCTTGCAAGGACGACTCGAAAGACGTGTAGACAAATAAAATTTCCTTTATCCCTAATAAGTTCACCTGCAAGGCGGAAGTTCGCCTATAATGATTAGGCTTGCATGAACAAAGTTAGTTCACCTGTATTCTACACACGAAGCCAAGTTCGCCTGAATAACTCGACTTCGTCGACATAGCTAAGTTCGCCTTATAACTTAGCTTCGCCTGAACTGATTAGGCATCGCCAGAGTGGCTTGTGTGAAGCCAAGTTCGCCTGAACAGTTAGCTTCGCCTACACGAGTTAAGCTCGCCTACAAAAGGTTCGCTTGCACGATCCAAGCTAGCCAACATTAGTTAAGCTCGCCTGAACGCTTAATTTATGAGGTTCGCCTACATGTTCCAACCTCGCATGTTTGTCAAGCTCACCTGTATGTTCCAACCTCGTCTGTTTGTCAAGCTCGCCCGCATGATCCACGCTCGCCTAGCTCGCCTAAGCGGTTAAATCTGCATGTATTGACTAAGTCAGCTACTCAAGATTGAATTGTGGGAGTGGTTACGCCCACTTCCCACATTCTATGGAGTTGGTTACGGTCGTTCTTCTCTATAAAAAGCCATGAGCGGCTACAGAGAAGGGGATCAGACTGTTGGATTTAATCTAATAAATCTATTTGTGGGCACATGATTAATCAATGTGTATTGCTATCTTTAAGGATAACCCACTAAAGTGATCAATTAAGTTGAGTTAATGGTCAGATTGTTCGTGGTGAAAATCGTGTCTTTCTTCATTATTGATTCCATTACTATCTTTAAATAACAACTTTTTTAGTTACAAAGATCCGGTCTTTTTATAAGATCCGGTTACAATGAAAATCAAAGAAAATAAAAGAAAGATTACAACTTTTTATCCTTGTTTGTCGAACAAATCACGAGCTCCTGTTTTGCGGTCGCTCGCTTTGTGGGTTCTTCGCCTGCGTCGGGGTTTATCCGTGGACCATCGCGCGATCTAGATCCGGTCGGATCTACGCAGTACGACGGGTATTATTTCGCAAAGGAAATAATAGCCGGGGGGGATTGGTTCACCAATGAAACAATCGCCCAAATCTCGGGATCAAAGGCCAAGCTTTGATCCGGAGTGTGCCTGCGTAGATCTGAGATCCGGTCCTCTCGAACTCTTGCCTTATTTGGCGTTGACGATCGCCGAGCACCAGATCTGGATGAGCAAGTCCTCGAAGTCCTAAAGTTTGAATCTCTTTTTAGATCTGAGTCTTCAATCCAGCAAGGCTTCGCCTCCAAAAATTCTAACCTGTGAACAAATGAACCACCTCTCCTATTTATAGCCTCTATTCACTGTGCCCACGCACAGAACTGGGCCGGCCACCTATAGGTGGCTCGGCCTCGGCCGAGCCCCCTTAGGCGTGGTTTTCCGGTTTTGCGTTTTCGGTTTAGTCCGTGATCCGGTTCTGTGGTTGATTTATCCGGACTTGACTCGTTGACCTGATTTGGCAGTAAATCCGGATCCTGATTAGGTAGTAAATCCGATTCTGAGTTCGAGTCCGAAACTGATCTTGATTCGATCGCGATTCGTCTGAGTCCGCCCTTGGATGGATGACTCATTGACTCTTCAACCCGTTAGCTTGATTCCGCACGCGAGTGAATGTATTCCGTTGTTTGCGTGCGATTCGTCAACGCTAAGGGACCTATAAGCAATTTTATATGCCTACAAATGGGTATTTAAATATAATCATGGGGTTATATGTGCAGATACCAGGTTATAATTGTGATTTATTGAGGGGTTAAATTACAAAAGTACAACATCTATAAATAAGGGGTTATGGTCCCTAACCTAAGGTTACATTCTCTAATTCTCTACACCCCCATCTAGCTAGAGAAATTCGGATTTAGAGAAACCCTAAGGTTAGAAGATCATCAAAAACTCAAATCAAGATTTCTTCTATGGATTCAGGTATATGCTTCCGCTCTTTTAGATTCTTGTTAATCTCTCATGGCTATATGGTTTTAGATCTTAAGTTTTTGGTTTAGATCTAACAAGTGGTATCAGAGCCACATTGATTAATTCTTAGGGATTTAAGTTTTATTGGGTTTTTTGATCTTAAATCTCTGGTTAAAGATTCAGTTTTGTTCTCGGATGAACAGTAATGTTCGGATGAACAGTAACGAAATTTTTTTTTGGATGAACAGTAAAGTTTTTCCGGATGAACAGTAACTGAAAAATCATCGGTGAACAATAACTTTTTGGAATTTTTTGGATTTTTCTTTGATTTTTCTTCAATTTTTTCCAATTCTGGATCTGTTTTGAAAATAAAAATCAAAGATTTTTGGGTTTGTCGGCGGCGGTTTCAATTTGAAACCCTAAGGGTTCGTGCGTGCGTGAAACGTGGCGAACATTAAGGAGATGGTTACCTCAAATTTTGGCGAAGCGGTAAGCTTCAAACGAACCTCGCGTTCGTTCAATTTAACCGAACTTCGCGTTCAAACGAACTTCGCGTTCGTTATCAAGTGAGCCTCGCGCTCAACGAACTTCGCGTTCATTCTAAGGTGAGCCTCGCGCTCAATTCAGGTGAGCGTTAAGCTCAATTTAAACGAACTTCGCGTTCATTCTCATGTGAGCCTCGCGCTCAACTCAGGTGAGCGTCAAGCTTAATTTTAACGAACCTCGCGTTCGTGCTTCAGACGAACCTCGCGTTCGTGCTTTAGTCAAACCTCGCGTTCGTGCTTCAGTCGAACCTCGCGTTCGTGCTTCAGACGAACCTCGCGTTCGTGCTTCAGATGAACCTCGCGTTCAAGCTTCAGTCGAACCTCGCGTTCGTTCTTCAGTCGAACCTCGCGTTCGAACTTTAGTTGAACCTCACGTTCATTTTTTAACGAACCTCGCGTTTGTTCTCAAGTTGAACCTCGCGTTCATTTTTCAAACGAACCTCGCGTTCGTTCTCAGACGAACCTCGCGTTCGTGCTTAAGTGAGTCTCGTACTCAATACAGTCGAACCTCGCGTTCGAAGTTAAGCGAACTTCGTGTTCATTATGGTTAAGCCTCGGCTTTTTATGGGTCCACTTTGGTATACTTAATTCATTCAATTAAGTTATGGGCCCTAATTAAGCTGTGAGACCCCAATTAAATTTTTAGAAATTCAGTTGATTTAAATTTTTAATTTAAATCTAATTCGGTTTTTAATCAATTATTTAATTCAAATATTATGACACTAAGGTATTAAGGTTGTCTCTCACTCCAATTGATTAATTGAAACAAGAAGTTGCCAAAGTAACCTCTCTTGTGTAGATTGTTCATGAGGAATGTGAGATGTTTGTGTGTATGCTTTCGTGTAAATATTTAATCGGCCCAAAGGAAGGTTAATATTTATTTAGACTGTATACACATCTGCGATGATAAGCGTGTGACAATTATAAGGTTTACATGTGAATAATGAATCGATCCAAAGATAGTTTCATTATTTGACATGAGTTATTGTTAATGTTTGATCATTGCAACAAGGTATCACTTACAAGTTAATATTATTGTCCAAAGACTTGATATTAATGTTATGCCGGTATCTTGGATGGGGATTGTCATTATTTGAATTTTATTGATTATGGTTATTGATGTGAGCATTTTTGTTTTATTTTAACTAATGCATCTGCTGCAACTATTTCTGCTAACATTAACTCAATTCTCATGCTAAATGGGACAAACTTCAAGGTTTGGAAAGAGAACATATTAATTGTTCTTGGCTGTATGGATCTTGACTATGCATTAAGAACTGAACAACCCCAACCTCTCAATGCGGATAGCACTCCTGATGCAAAGAAGGAGCATGAGAAGTGGGAGCGTTCAAATCGCATGAGTCTTATGATCATTAAGCGCGGCGTTCCGGAAGCCTTCAGGGGCATAGAATCCGAAGGGATTACTAAGGCTAAAGATTTCCTTGCCGAAATTGAGAAGCGTTTTGCGAAAAACGATAAGGTAGAAACAAGCACGCTTTTAGCTCGCTTGATTTCAATGAAGTATAAGGGCAAAGGAAATATCAGGGAGTACATTATGGAAATGTCTCATATTGCTTCAAAGCTTAAGGCACTTAAACTCGATCTTTGTGACGAGTTATTAGTGCATCTGGTTTTGTTGTCTCTTCCTGCACAGTTTAACCAATTTAAGGTCAGTTATAACTGTCAAAAGGAGAAATGGACTCTAAATGAGCTCATTTCATACTGTGTGCAAGAAGAAGACAGGTTGAAGCAAGATAAGACAGAAAGTGCTCATTTGGCCTATGCCTCTAAGGATAAGGGCAAGAAAAGGAAGAATGATAAGGAAGCTGCTAAGGGTCCAGTTGAGAAGAAACAACATAAGGATAATCAGGGTTGTTTCTTCTGTAAGAAGCCTGGACATGTAAAGAAGGACTGTACAAAATATCACGCCTGGCGTGATAATAAGGGTACGTTCCTTGCTTTGGTCTGTTCTGAGGTTAATTTAGCTTCAGTACCTAGAAACACTTGGTGGTTAGACTCTGGTGCTACTACTCACATAAGTGTTTCTATGCAGGGTTGCCTGAGCTACCGAAAGCCAAGTGATGTTGAAAGACACATCTTTGTGGGCGACGGACAATCGGTAGATGTGGAAGCAATTGGGCACTTTAGGTTGTTGTTAGGAACTGGTTATTATTTGGATTTAAAAGATACTTTTGTAGTACCGTCTTTTAGACGGAATTTGGTTTCTGTTTCTGTATTGGACAAATCAGGTTATTCTTGTTCATTTGGAAACAGTCAATTCAGTTTATCTTTTAATTCAAATGTTGTGGGAACCGGTTACTTGAGTATTTATGACAACCTATATTTGCTTGATACAATTGCTTCTTACAATGAATCCTTGCATGTGGAATCACGTGGTACTAAGCGTAAATTAAATAAGGAAAATTCGGCGACATTATAGCATAAGCGCTTAGGTCATATCTCAAAAGGTAGAATTGAGCGTCTTGTGTCTGATGGCATTTTAAATTCCCTTGATTTTTCGGACTTCAACGTATGTGTTGAATGTATCAAGGGAAAACAGACCAAAGTGAAGAGATTAGGTGCCAACAGATCTTCGGATGTCTTAGAATTGATACATACGGATATTTGTGGGCCATTCCCTAAGGAATCTTGGAATGGTCAATAATATTTTATATCATTCATAGACGATTACTCACGTTATGGGCACCTATATCTTATTCATGAAAAATCTGAGTCTCTGGACATGTTCAAAGCTTATAAAGCTGAAGTTGAGAATCAACTCAACAGAAGAATTAAAACCGTTAGATCTGATCATGGTAGTGAGTACTTCAGTAGATATGATGGTTCAGGTGAACAACGTCCAGGACCATTTGCTAGATACCTAGAGGAATGCGGTATCGTCCCACAGTACACCATGCCGGGTTCACCTAGCATGAATGGTGTAGCTGAAAGACGAAATAGGACTCTTAAGGATATGGTAAGAAGTATGATTGCTCATTCTTCTTTACCAGAGTCACTCTGGGGAGAAGCACTTAAGACAGCAGCTTACATTCTGAATAGAGTACCAAGTAAAGCAGTTGCTAAAACACCTTATGAGCTTTGGACTGGTCGAAAGCCCAGTTTAAAGCATTTACATATTTGGGGATGTCCAGCTGAGGCAAGGCCTTATAGGCCGAATGAAAAGAAATTAGACTCCAAAACAGTTAGCAGCTACTTTATTGGGTACTCTGAACGCTCTAGGGGCTATAAGTTTTATGATCCCACTATAAGGAATATTTTTAAGATGGGAACATCAACATTCTTTGAGGATGTTGAGTTTGGGGGGAGAAATAAGGTTAGAGACATTAGTTTTGAGGAGGAATTGGCTTCAGATCCAATCCATACAGTTACTTTTGACAATATTCAGGTTCCTATACCTGTTGTTGCTCAAGAAGTAAATCCGGAACCTCAAGATGATAATGTTGAACAACTCCCTGTTCCAGAAGAACAAACTCAACAACCTCAAGAACCAGTGCCATTAAGGAGATCCACGAGAGAAAGGAGAAATGCTATTCCGGATGATTATATTGTATTTCTCCAAGAACATGAGGAAAGTAGTGGAATGTTAGAAGATGATCCAATCAACTTCTCTCAGGCCATGAAAAGTTCTAACTCTCAACAGTGGATTGATGCCATGAATGAAGAGTACAAGTCTATGCAAGACAATAAGGTTTGGGAACTTGTCCCATTGCCAGAAGGTGCAAAACCAATTGGTTGTAAATGGATTTTTAAAACCAAGCGGGATGCAAATGGTAATGTGGAGAGGTATAAGGCGCGTCTTGTGGCTAAAGGCTATACTCAAAAGGAAGGCATTGATTATACAGAGACTTTCTCTCCGGTTTCATCGAAAGACTCTTTCAGAATAATCATGGCACTTGTTGCTCATTATGATCTTGAGTTACATCAGATGGATGTTAAGACTGCATTTCTCAATGGAGACATTGATGAGATGATCTATATGGTGCAACCAGAAAACTTTGTGTCGGGAGACCCAAAGAATATGGTCTGCAAATTAAGGAAATCCATCTATGGACTCAAGCAAGCTCCTCGTCAATGGTATCATAAGTTTCAACAAATAGTTATCTCGTTCGGTTTTGAGATGAACATTGTTGATGACTGTGTATATCACAAGTTCAGTGGGAGTAAGTATATTTTTCTGGTTCTGTATGTGGATGACATCTTGCTTGCCACTAATGATATAGGCATGTTGCACGAAACCAAGAGATTTCTATCAAAGAATTTTGAGATGAAAGATCTTGGGGACGCCTCTTTTATATTAGGGATCCAGATACATCGAGATCGCTCTCGGGGTATTCTTGGATTATCACAAAAGAGCTATATCGATAAGGTACTTAAAAGGTTTGGCATGTAAGATTGCAGATCAGGTGACACCTCTGTTGCTAAAGGAGACAAGTTTAGTCTCAACCAGTGCCCTAAAGGTAACCTTGAAATTCAGGAAATGCAGAAGATTCCTTATGCTTCGGCTGTAGGAAGTCTAATGTATGCTCAGGTATGTACGCGTCCGGATATTGCGTACATTGTTGGGATGTTAGGCAGATACTTAAGCAACCCTGGTATGGATCATTGGATAGCAGTCAAAAGGGTTATGAGGTATCTTCAGAAAACAAAAGATTACATGCTCACATACAGAAAATCAGAGAAATTAGAGGTCATTGGGTATTCGGACTCTGATTTTGCTGGATGCCAAGATAGCAGGAAGTCTACATCAGGCTACATTTATATGTTAGCAGGAGGAGCTATATCATGGAAAAGTGTCAAACAAACACTAGTAGCTTCCTCCACTATGGCAGCAGAATTTGTAGCTTGCTATGAGGCATCCAATCAGGGAATATGGCTGCGAAATTTTGTCACGGGACTGCGCATTTTGGAAAATGTTGAAAGACCACTAAGGTTATATTGTGACAATAAATCTGCAGTAATGTATTCCAATAACAACAGGAGCTCAACTAAGTCAAAACATATTGACATTAAGTTCCTGGTTGTGAGAGAAAGGGTACAGAGTGGACATATATCCATAGAGCACATTGGGACAAACTCCATGTTAGCTGATCCTCTTACTAAGGGATTGCCACCTAAGGTCTTTCATGAGCATACTGCTCATATGGGTGTGGTATTATTTGAGGATATTATGTTTTAGTGGGAGTTTGTATTTATCGTGCTTTATGTTTGGTTGTATTGTCTGATCAAAATAAAGTATTCAGTTAAGACACTCTGTTACATTATGTTTGGTTTTGACCTCACTAAGGAGGACCAGTTGAAAATAGACATGTACTGATCACATTGTATGTAATTTTCATGCTGCACATCCATGATTGATCTATGTCGTTTGATTGTATTGGTATATGTGACCATTGATGGGTCGAGTCACGATAAATGTGACGAAGGCCGCTTTGATCCTATATTGATATAGTCAATGGACGAGATTGTTCGGAAATACCTTTTCAGTGATAGCAATTTTTAAGCTCATAAGGTTATACACAATTTAAGGAATCATATGGTGCCCAAGTGGGAGATTGTTGGATTTAATCTAATAAATCTATTTGTGGGCACATATGATTAATCAATGTGTATTGCTATCTTTAAGGATAACCCACTAAAGTGATCAATTAAGTTGGGTTAATGGGTATTTAAATATAATCATGGGGTTATATGTGCAGATACTAGGTTGTAATTGTGATTTATTGAGGGGCTAAATTACAAAAGTACAACATCTATAAATTAGGGGTTATGGTCTCTAACCTAGGGTTACATTCTCTAATTCTCTACACCCCCATCTAGCTAGAGAAATTCGGATTTAGAGAAACCCTAAGGTTAGAAGATCATCAAAAACCCAAATCAAGATTTCTTCTATGGATTCAGGTATATGCTTCCGCTCTTTTAGATTCTTGTTAATCTCTTCGAATTAATCATGGCTATATGGTTTTAGATCTCAAGTTTTTGGTTTAGATCTAACACAGACTTCTTGACATATTAAGAGAACCGATTTTTTGCATCTTGTGCATTCGACCTTCGAATCTAAGCTCGGGTTTTCGAACTCATTCGACCAAGCTTCTACCACGTGCTGAAGTTTGTTCATGACCTCGTTCGAATCGTTAATGGGAAGCAAACTCAACACGAGCATCGAGGGAAGCATCCTATTGCCCCAAAGAACCCACATTAAACAAGGAGAGATCAAATAAATTCTCTTTGCTTCTGTGTAAAAGTAGTTTTCAATTTGTAATGAACAATTCAATTAATACAAATTTGAAGTTAATTTTTACGACCTACAAGGCGTTACATATCGGCGACCCAAAAGGCGTTACGTGTCATCCCCCGACAGAGTCGACTACTTAATCATTCCACTCGGTCGATTAATTGGCCGACACCTTGCGAGAGTGACTCAAAAGGTGGTACTTCTCGATCACCAGACGAGTAGAAAGACGACGAAATACCTTGAGCCTCGAGCCCCTCCTATGCACTGATGACCAATCACCTCACCATAAATACCATAAAATATATTATGGGCACTATCATTTCTCTGCCTCCAATAGTATTAAACATCGAAGTGATCTCTTCTCCACTCATCAGTCGACACCTGTAAAGTTGAAGCTGACTTGGTCGCCAGCCATGCCCGGCCGAAGTTACCATTTTACCCTCCATCCACTACTATAAAAGGAGATACTATTTTCCATTACAATGTAAGCTTTTACTGATTACTCTCTAAACTTAAGAACTACTGTAGTTCATTTTACTTCTCCACACAAGCAGCCCACTGACTTGATCGTTGGAGTAACAACCGGGGAATCACACCCCATCTTCTTACGATTCGTTACTCGTGCAGGGAAGTGCAGCTTGCCCAAGGACTAGCATTCGGAGAGTTAGAGGATATTCGTTAACTTAATCTACTTTTATTTGACTGTGTGATTCCATACATCAAATTAAGGTTTCAACAGAAATAGATAATCAAGAAAAAAAATTAAATAGAAGTAAGAGATTTGAATGAGAGTCATTATAAAGCTAATCAACGATCATGGGCAGTTTTGTCTATAAAAAGGCCAACCAACGCGCTTAAATACAAGTTGTGGCATGCATGTAATAATGTAAGAATATAGGGGTATTCTCCTAATCATGTAATGATACGAGTAGGCCATCATCATGTGAACTTGAGCACCTCGTGAGCGCACTGCATGACCCCTTCTCCTCTAAGGGAAGCAAAGACGGGTCAGCACGTGACTCACGTGGCATTTTTTGAATGGAGATGCCGAGGGACCGACATTACAACGTCACCCCCTCGTTAACGGTCTAGATCACTGTGTATTTTTAAACGGACGGTAAGTATTATGTACGCATAGGAGTGAATTGTACGAAAAGACAACTGATGAGAGAAGCAAACATGACGCGAGGCAGTTGACCGTGTCCGCAGCCGAAGGCCAAAGTGGAAACATTTGGTGGCCGGCACGACCGAAGATGATTGCGCCACCTGTATGTTGAGACTCTTGCTGGCCGATCATTTGTCATGGGTTTTGTTAATATCAATTATCGAAACAAAAGGTTATTTCGTGGATTTTGAGGGGTGTTAGGGTTCTCAGGTTTCCAACGATAATGGTTATTGAGCCAGGAGTTCTATCTTGCACATAAAAAATTCATGAGAGGTCGGAGTTAGGGTATCCGGTGATTCCTCTGATGATCAAGTCAATTCAAAGTTTGAGTGGGGAAGTAAGAATTAAATAGCAAATAAAATTACTCAAAGTTGCTTAAAATAGCTTTCACTAAGCAATAGATCTTAATTCCCTTTTACAGTAGATCAGAAGGGTAGATATGTAACTTTGGCCTAGTCTAGTTAGTGGCTTGGTTGTTATCTACTTTATAGGTGTCCGCCGTTGAAGGGGATGAGTCATCCATGTATTTAATATGGGGATGACATGGTGCATGTAGTGCTGACGAGGTCCGAAATGCAATCACAAACAAAACGATATGATCACGGAGTTCGGTCTAACCACTTGACCTACGTCTCCGCTCCTCACCTCGAGGAGATCTCCACTATCACAACCGGGTTTTCTACGTTCACCCGAACAACGTTTACACCTCACAATACAATCACTATGCAATCACACCTCACACACTAAGTGTTGGTCCTAGCCCGTGTCCTCCTCCTCAAGTGCTCGGTTACAACCTCTCCCTAGGCACGTCAACCGACGCCACTCCTCTTGGATTCGACCCCGTCTCTCACCACATACTTCTCTCGGTGTACAAGTGTATTACAAGTGAATCCTCACAATTAAGCACAATATAACAAATGATTGTTCTCTCTAACAAGGTGAGAACTCAATTAGGCTCAACTCAATGTCACACAATCCCACAACCCAATTATATAATGTATGCAATTACAATAAGCTCAATGGTTGTGTGTGTAAACAAAGAGTGAAATCAAATCTAACTCAAATAGCAAACTAGCAATAAGAATATGAAAATCAATAATAAAATTGCTAGAAAAAAGAGTTAGAAAACTTCTCTAAAACACAAAGAAGATGATGAAGATGATTGAGAAAGAATCCCTCAATCTGCAGTGAAGCTTCCTCCTTTGTAAACAAAAACCAAACTTAAAACAACCTGTAAAACTCTTTTTAAAACCCTTGTTTAAAACCTTGTTTAAAAACTTCTTTTTTTTTTTTGAAAGAGAGCAACAATAGGGTATTTATACCCACTCTAAATCTCAGTCAAAACCTCTAACAAAAGACAAAAATAGCCCCAGCAAACAGCTCAGGAAATAGCCGTTGGGAAGGCAACGGTCATATAGGCGGTCGACCGGTGGAAATATCGGTCGACCGACGGAGAGCAAAAACACGAAGAAACAGTTCTGGACCATCGTCGGTCGGCCGGTGCGGTCGACCGATGGAGCTCTTGGTCGACCGCACCGGTCGACCGACCAACTCTCTGCTGCATGGTGATGAAAGAACAAATGATCGGTCGACCGGTGCGGTCGACCGAAAACTGATATATGAAAATCTGATTTGCTAATTTAAAAATGCTGTTTAAAAATATCAAATAAATTCCAAAAAATGTAAAACTTTGAGGAATAATTGTAGACATGATAATAAACATACTACAGCAACTGGTTATCAGAAAGGACCTCCCAAATGAAAAATATCATCATTTTACAAAATAGTCCAAAACATAAAAATATGAGATACTTGAATTTTGATGTTTTGACATAAACCAACTTTTGAAACTTTGTGAAATGTTTTTATAGACTTAGTGAAATATGTATAAACTGATATTCAAGTCTACAAACTAAGAATACAATATTTTCATAAAATTACATATTCTATGTAATGTTTTTAAAAGCACAATAGTAAATATGAAATATGTGATTTCATATTATAAACATGAAAACTCAAAAACTATGTATGTATATATATAACTATATATATATATATAGAAACCAAAACTTATGTATATATATATATATAACTATATATATATATATGAAGAAACCAATAAATGTGTGTGTATAGATATTGAGCTTAGAGTATATAACACACATAATATAAAATCTAAAACTACATTACCCAAGCAATCTTGATCTTCAATTAAGCTTTACTTGGTACACTTGCGGATGAAGCTTGAACTTGATCTTTAACTTGAATTGTACAGGCTTCACCGACATTCCGCCAACCTCCTTTGGATATGATCGTTGAAGCTCTATTCCATCCATCCTCCAATACGTTGCTTGTCTATAATAAATAAGAAAACACAAATACTAAACAAACAACATTAGTGGTAAATTGTTTGTTAAACATCATCAAAACAAGAAGGCCAACAATAAAGACTTTCGGAGCTGGAGTAATGATGATTCTGATCATGCATTAAGGTGATGGCGATAGACTGTCAGCGGGGGGCTCGATGGTGCACCGCCTTTCGATTCGTCTTAATAGAGGCCAACAAACACCGACCTCGCAAGTTGTCAGTCTGGAAGGGCCGAATGCCGACAAGGAGTGTAGTCAACTAGAGTGGTAGGCATAATGAGGATGCTTCTCATCTCGATCCTGTAGGTAGATCGACAAGTACCGCCTTTTTAGTCGGCTTCGCAAGTTGTTGGCCCATTGGGTCGATTGCTAGAGTTACTCGATCGTTATCTCTATTCTCATGTCTGTCTTAGGCACATGAAGAACATCATTGCTGTCGTTCGTGTAGATTGATTCATTTGAACTTTTTTAGTATGTACTTTAGGTTGTTTCCGATTAATTAGCTTCTTATTCCGGACCTCTTAGAATTCCTCTGTGTGTTCTAGCCCTGTGGGCTCGTGTTTAGTTATTGCTTCCGAATGTTTATGATGCTTTTGGTTTTGTATCTGTTGGGCGGTGGATTTTTCGTGTGATTCTGTGATGGTTTGGTAGAAAGCCCGGTACCTTCATCTCTGTTGTCTCTCATATCTTTTTTTTTTTTTTCTCGATTTTTAATTTTATATATAGAATATATATATTATATATATATAATTATAGTATGATATAGTCATTAATGTGTGTGTGTGTGTGTGTGTGTGTGTTTGTGTGTGTATGTATGTGTGTGTGTATAAGGTGTCCCCTATTTTCCGCACACATACAATCCCGCGAGACGCCACTCCCCTAGTCGGGTCAGCATCATTCCTCAAAGGCGACTTGATGGGCGGACTCAGTCGATCCTCTTCATATCAAAGGATTACTACTCAGCGTTAGCCGACACTCCTCCCAAGGACGATTCAGAATATTGTTTTGAAAGTACCCTAGAGGGGGGGGGGGGGAATAGGGTTATTGCTAATCTTATTAGATATTAATGCCGATTAAAATTAATTAACAAATATATCCTAACAATGATGATATTCAATAAGATATATTCAAGGATATATATACAAAGGGGAAAATAAACAATAAACAATATAAACAAATAGTGGACACAAAGAGCAATCCAAACATAATAATATGATCACGGAGTTCGGACCTTCCGTCCTACGTCTCCGCTCCCTACTCCCGGGGAGAACTCCACTATCGACACACCTGGTTTGGAAACCAGAACTTCTCTATATACTCGGTTTTCTAGCTTACCGAAAACTCTACAAATCTCTCACAATGTACATACACAAACTACAACCTTAAGTGTTGGTCCTCACGTATCGACTCCCTCAAGTGCTCGTCTTTACTACCTCTCTCTAGACTTTACTACCGACGCTACTCCTCTTGGTATCGACTACGTCCTCACCACACACTCCTCTTGGTGTAAATGTGTATTACAAGGTGATTCTCACAAATGAAGCTCAAGTACAATGATTTGTTCTCTAATAATGAATGAGAACACTATAAAGCTTACTCTCACTAAATCACTTACCACAACCCAATAATATATTGTATAAAGAATATTAAAAGCTCAAGTGAGGTGTGAGTGATAAATGAGAATAATAAAATTCTAACTCAAATAAAACTAGCTAAGATATGAATATGAAAATTAAAAGATAAATAAGCTAGATAAAAGAGTTAGAAATCTTCTCTATAAACACAAGGAGCTGTAGATAGATGATGAGGATGAATTCTTCAGTTGAAATCAAAAGCTTCCTCCTTGTGAAAAACTCCTCTTTTGAAACAAACTTAAAATAATGCTTAAACACAAACTAAACTCTTTCAAAACTTGATTAAACAATTTTTTTAATTTCCACAAGAGTTGAATGCACTGAGGTATTTATAGGCACTCAAGGCATCAGCCAAAACTCAGAGAAAAAGACAAAACAACTCAAAAAATGAAAATCTAGAAACTACACCAAACTAGCCGTTGGAAGGCTTATCAGTCGACTGACGGGTTTCATCAGTCGACTGATGAGCTGACCGTTACAGGCAATCGGTAGCTTATCAGTCGACTGATGACCTTTTATCAGTCGACTGATGGATCACCAGTCGACTGGTCAGTCGACCAAAATAAAACAGAAACTTTAATGATTGTAGTCACTTTCATCAGTCGACACATCAGTCGATTGACCAGTCGACTGATAACAGGTTATCAACCTGAATTGATTTTGAAATTAAGTTTCAAGGCTCTGTAAAAAATAGTAAATAAATTCCAAAAAATGTGAAATTTTGTAAACAGTTTATAAACATTTTGACAAACTTGTTTGAAAATGAATTTTGTAAAAAGGTCATCATATTTGTGAAAATTCAATGTTTAACAAAAATATACATAATATATGTTTTTGATGAATCTTGGAAATAAAGTTTGACATGTAAGAACATGTGGAAACTTTATGAAATATTTTTATAAACGTTTTAAAACATGAATATAATATAAATAAGATTAATAAACCAATATTATATTGTTTTCTCAAATAAACTCATTTTGTAATAAAATAAAAATTGTGTGTGTATATATATATTGAGCTTGAAATATATTCACACAATATACACTACAAAGCAACTAATATACCAAAGCTTGATATATCTTCAATATGCTCGTCTTGGTAAACTTACAGATGAAGCTTAAACTTGGATCTTGACTTGAATGCATAGCTTCACTCCACAATCCCGCCAACCTCCATTGAATATGATCATTGAAGTTCTAGTCCATCCAACCTCCAACATATTGTTTGTCTAGAATATCTAATAAGAAAACATAAATACTAGACAAATAATAATAGGAATTGTTTGTAATCATCAAAACCAGATTAAAAGATGTAGGCTCATAACATGAGACCTAACAATCTCCCACTTTTTGATGATGACAAATAATCTACACAAAGAGTATATAAGATATATAATAAAGCATAATACTCTTAAAATATACTCACAATGCAATTGTTTCTCCCCCTTTAGCAACATCAAAAATGGGAAAAACAAAAGAATAAGAGAGCGTGAACTCCCCCTATCAATAAACACGAGTGAGTATAAAACATAAGAAAATATAGGGATTGCTCCCCCCTATCAAAATGCCATATGGAAAATATGCAATTATGAACATAGCAAACATACGTGAGCAAGTATAGATATAAGTATGCTAAATATCACTCACATACAAGACCAAGTGAACATTCATATGTGTATCATTAATACAAAGTGTCACAAGGGTCTAACACAAAGATATATATATCCATAGGATATATCAAAAATAATAACAAATCCTAAAAATGAAAATCAAAGATTAAAAATCACAAATCAAGAATCAAATGATTTGTCAATAAATCTAAAAGAAAATTCATAAGTTATCAAACCATAAATTATGATTGATTGAGAACATATATAAATACATTGTTATGAGAATGATGTCTCAATACATAAAAACAAAGTACAAGTTCATGAAAACTTATGAAAACCAAAATCTTGTTCATGAAAAAGCATAAAGTATCATTTTAATAAAAAAAAAGATGATTGAGCAAATACATGATTCAAATGACAAACATGCTCAAGTCACAAAAAAATCTCTAAGCAAAGAGGTTAGGCAAAGATGTCCACTAAAAAGAATATTTTGTATCAATGTAAATAATGGACACATCTTTCCTATATACATGATTACAAAGAAACTTTGTCGAAACATTTATAAGTTTTATCCATAAAGATCAAGGATTAGTATGCTTTGGATGAATATATAAAAGATCAATATACTCATTTTCGACAAAAACAAGAAAAACTTATTTCAACCTATATGAATACCCGATGAACATGATATGAAGTAAAAAGATCAATAAATCCGGGGGGTTGCTAAAACATAACCCTCTCATATGTTCGCATATGTCAATTCAAAAACAAAGTATATATCTAAAAAGTGTTTGATCAATAGAAAAAATCTTCTTTGTAAAACTTGATTAAACCACATAAGGAATACATTATAAACCACAAATAGATGATCCGGGAGCTTAAACACATAAATATCATCATAAGAGTGTTTTATAATGATCCCATAAACACAAACACATTGTTCAAACTTAAAAAATTGAAAATAAGGTATACTAACAAAAATGATGTTTTAGTATAGAAAAATCATCTTGATAAAAATTGTATCAATTCATAAAGGATGAAAACATAAAAATCTATGAAAGAGAATCATGAAAAAATATAAATGATAACTTTTCAAATTAAATACCAAATATAAATATTTTTTCAATTTGTTTATAAAACTTAAATAAAAATCGTCTTTAAGAACATGAAAAACTAAAAAGCTAAAAAATAATTCTTAAAGAATTAAACATGTTTTGGTACCCAATTACTCTTGGTACCGAAGAGTCTAGGTACATGACCCCTATCATTTAAGCTTAAAACCCTAGGGTTATGATCCCTTTTGGGCATATTTTATGCACGGGTCCAATCATAGAAATAATTATGCAAATGACCCATTCGATTGCAATAAGTGTAATGAAGAGGATGCATTTGTTTTTGTTGACCATGTGGATGTGCACATGGAATATTTTTAAATAAGGGTCTATTTGGATCATTTTGCAACTTAGAAGCTTTTTGCAAATCATAACAAAATTTTGCAAGATGTCCAAATCTACTACAAACATTGCAATTAAACACATGTAATATTTTAGAATTATTTGGCAAAAGAGAATTCCTTTTTAAATCAAAACAATACTTGGGCAAATGACTAAAACGATCTTCACACTTATACACATGAGCATGTTTATGTTATCACTATGTGTGTGTATATGTGTATAAGATGGGAAAGCTTGATGGGATTCACAAACATGATTAGGCTTGTTAGGCTTTTGTGTATTATAACAAAATTTAGCAATATAGCCTTTACGGTCGCAAATTGAACAATTGTAAATTTTGTTATACTTGTGTGCATAGGGAATAGGTTTCTTGAAAATATTTTTGTGGGACTTTGCACACAAGTCCATAAGCTTGTTGTTATTAATAATGTAAGTTTTTAATATTGAAACTAAAGTGGATATTCTATTTCTAACTTGATTCAACTCATCATTTTTCACATAAGCATTGTTATTAGAAGTGAAACATAAATGATCGTTTTTAAAAGAATTAAGCTCTTTTCTAATGTTCTCAACTTCTAATATGGCATCACATTTTTTATGAAGCAAACTAGCATTTTCTAATTTTAATTTTCCCTTGCTTTCTTTAAGATTAACATTTTCATTAGCAATAATATCAAACTTATAGTAGCTAATGTTTCATGAGAGGATTTTATTTTGACATGCTTGCTTTTTAAGTTAATATAGCTACGCTACAATTTCTTATAATAATGCATTAATAATTCATAGCCATGTGCGAGTTCATCAATAGTAAGATCGTTTTTGATTTCGGACTCGCATACCTCACTAGGGCTATCACCTAGTGGCCGTGTGCATGATGAGGCTCCTTGTGAACTTGAAGAGGGAACCGTTAAAGATTATCAGATCGCCTCCAAGTTCCCTTGATGTGCTTCAAATAATTTCTAAATTGTATAAGCACTATCAAAATGAGCAAGTTCGTTAGAAATACATGGACCAAAAGCATTATGCATAAATTCTAACACTAACTTATTCATTGTAAATATTTTCTTGTCATGTTTGCTCCATTTGGATTTCTCCGAAGTGGGCACAATATAAGTATTGGCAATAACTTCCCATAAATCTATATGTTTAGACTCAACAAAAATTTTGAATCTACTACACCATTGTTCATAAGGGAAGTTACTATATCTAGGAGCAATATTTATATCGTAGCCAAAGATAAAATTATCATACATATCCATAATATATGTGCAAGCAAAATAAATAATATCTAAACAAGATTAGCAATAATATTAAAGCTTGGACCGTTAACTCAAGACGGTTAAACCTTAAATCAATGAGCACCAAGCTCTGATACCAATTGAAAATACCCTAGGGGGGTGAATAAGGTTATTGCTAATCTTATTAGATATTAATGCCGATTAAAAGTAATTAACAACTATATCATAAGAATGATGATATTCAAAAAGATATATGCAAGGATATATATGCAAAGGGGAAATAAACAATAAACAATAGTGGACACAAAGAACAATCCAAACACAATAATATAATCACGGAGTTCGGACCTTCCGTCCAACGTCTCCGCTCCCTACTCCCGGGAAGAAATCCACTATCGATACACCCGGTTTGAAAGACGGAACTTCTCTACACACTCGGTTTTCTAGCTTACCGAAAACTCTACAAATCTCTCACAATGTACATACACAAACTATAACCTCAAGTATTGGTCCTCACGTATCGTCTCCCTCAAGTGTCGCCTTTACTATCTCTCTCTAGGCTTTACTACCGACGCCACTCCTCTTGGTGTCGACAACGTCCTCACAACACACTTCTCTTGGTGTAAATGTGTTTTACATGGTGATTATCACAAATAAAGCTCAAGTACAATGATTTATTCTCTAACAATAAATGAGAACACTATGAAGCTTACTCTCACTAAATCACACACCACAACCCAACAATATATTGTATGAATAATATTAAAAGCTCAATTGAGGTGTGAGTGATAAATGAGAACAATAAAATTCTAACTCAAATAAAACTAGTTAAGATATGAATATAAAAATCAAAAGATAAATAAGCTAGATAAAAGAGTTAGAAATCTTCTCTATAAACACAAGGAGCTGTAGATAGATGATGAGGATGAATTCTTCAGTTGAAATCAAAAGCTTCCTCCTTGTGAAAAACTCCTCTTTTGAAACAAACTTAAAACAATGCTTAAACACAAACTAAACACTTTCAAAACTTGATTAAACAATTTTCTTAATTGCCACAAGAGTTGAATGCACTGGGGTATTTATAGACACTCAAGACATCAACCAAAACCCATAGAAAAAGACAAAACAACTCAAAAAATGAAATCTGAAAACTATATAAAACTAGCCGTTGGAAGGCTTATCAGTCGACTGACGGGTTTCATCAGTCGATTGATGAGCTGACCATTACAGGTAATCAGTAGCTTATCAGTCGACTGATGAGCTTTTATGTTACGAGTCGTCGTGCGAGCACCTTTGATCGCGAAATTATCAAACGTGGTTGAGAAGAAAATAATAAGAACACAAGGATAATTCAGTGGTGGCGAAGAAAAATCCCTTCTCTAGATTATAAGAATTAAATAGTTTACAATCTCTCACAATCTTACTAGAATTGAAGAACAATCTCTCTCAATTCTCAAATACAATCTAATCTCTCTTGATTAGAATCTCTCTTTTTACATCTGATTAATTAGAAACCCTAAAATAATCCATTATATATGTGTAACAATGTGGATGGCAAAGTGGTAAATAACCAAGCCAAAACCCCACAGGAATTCGTGCAAACAGAAACCCAAACGAGGTAAATAACCAAGCCAAAACCCCACAGGAATTCGTGCAAACAGAAACCCAAACGAACCAGGAATCCTTCGATGAGTCGACTCATGTGCATATACAGAAACCCAAACGAACCAGGAATCCTTCGATGAGTCGACTCATGTGCATATATGAGTCGACTCATGATATATGGGTGGACTCATACAGTGATGAGTTGACTGGTCAGAGATTTTTGACAAAATGGCTGAGTTTCATGAGTCGACTTATGATAGGCATGAGTCGACTCAACCAGATGAGTCGACTCATAATTGTTATGAGTCGACTCACGTGCTAAAAGCTGGATGCTTCGATTATTCGATTCACCGTCTCGTTCCACACTTCAACCTGCATTCCACTGTGTTGTTTTACACATTTATTCTCAAGTTACCATGAGAATCATCTATCCTTAAGCTCCCACGAGGATCGCTAAGTGCCGAAGAGAAGATACACCCGTATTATTTTATCAGTCGACTGATGGATCATCAGTCGACTTGTCAGTTAACCAAAATAAAACAGAGACTTTTAATGATTGCAGACACTTTTATCAGTCGACACATCAGTCAACTAATGTCATCAGTCGACTGACCAGTCGACTGATAACAGGTCAGCCTGAATCGATTTTGAAATTGAGTTTCAAGACTCTGTAAAAAGTAGTAAATAAATTCTAAAAAATATAAAACTTTGTAAACAATTTATAAACATTTTGACAAACTTGTTTAAAAAGGAATTTTATAAAAAAGTCCTCATATTTGTGAAAACTCAACGTTTATCAAAAATATACATAATACAAGTTTTTGATGAATCTTGAAAATAAAGTTTGACATGTAAGAACATGTGAAAACTTTATGAAATGTTTTTATAAATGTTTTAAAACATGAATATAATATAAACAAGATTAATAAACTAATATTACATTGTTTTCTCAAATAAACTCATTTTGTAATAAAATCAAAATTGTGTGTGTGTGTGTGTGTGTGTGTGTGTGTGTGTGTATTAAGCTTGAAATATATTCACACAATATACGCTACGAAGCAACTAATATACCAAAGCTTGATAGATCTTCAATATGCTCGTCTTGGTAAACTTACGGATGAAGCTTAAACTTGAATCTTGACTTGAATGCATAACTTCACTCCACAATCCCGCCAACCTCCATAAAAAGGGGTTCGGTTTTTTGCAATCTAAAATCCCCATAAAGCACATACTATACAGAAAATAGAACACACTGTTCTTCCTTCTGAAAGTACCCTAATGCCACTAGGAAAGAACCCTAGAGGGGGGAGGGGGTGAATAAGGTTTATGCTAATCTAATCCGATTTATGCTAATTTAAAACTAATTAACAAATATCCTAACAAATATGATATGTAACAATATATATATGTAAGGATAAGTAAACTAAGCAAGGGCAAACAATATAGTGGATGAAATAGACAAAGATGCAATAGGCGATATAAGCAATGAGCATAAGTATAAATGAACGCCAATGCAAGCTCAAACACAATCAAATGATCACGAAGTTCGGACCTTCCATCCTACGTCTCCGCTCCCCACTCCCGAGGAGAAATCCACTACACAACTGGGTTTTCAACGCTCACCCGAATAATGTATTACACCTCACAATTCGGTTTTCTAGCTCACCGAAAACTTTACAATCACTCACAATGTAAACACACTAACTACCACCTCAAGTGTTGGTCTCTAGCCCGTGTCTCCCTCAAGTGTTAGGAATTATAACATCTCTCTAGGCATTACCACCTACCCCACTCCTCTTGGGACGACCCCGTCTCTCACCACACACTCCTCTTGGTGTACTAGAGTATTACAAAGTGATTTTCACAATTAAGGCTCACAATACAACAACTTTGTTCTCTACAATAGATGAGAACTCAATGTAGGCTCACACTTAATTGTTACAACTCTCACAACCCTAAATATACTATGTATGAAAATACTAAAAGCTCAATGTGGGTGTGTGTAACAATGAGATTTAATAAAACAAAATCAAACTAAACTCAATTATGAAAATCTAGCTTATAGAGATGATAATCAACAAACAATATAAATACAAAGCTAGAAATTTAGTTTAAAAAACTTCTCTATAGATAACAAGAGAGAGGGAGAAGAGTGAATGCTCAAACACCAATAGATGATCTCTACTTGCTCTTGTGAAATTATCTTCACAAACAAAACACTTAAACAAGGCTTAAACACCTTTAAACAAACTAAACAAACTTTTAAAACCTTTGTAAAACTTTTCTCTTTTATAAATAGAACTGAGGATATGTGGGGGTATTAATAGGAACCCCAAAGCCAAGAGAAAACAAGGCAAAAAGACCAAAAAACCAAAATTATAAAAGGCTAAAAAAACTAGCTGTTACAGCATCAGTCGACTGATGGCTTCCATCAGTCGACTGATGAGCTGACCGTTAGAGGTATTTTCCAGCTCATCAGTCGACTGATGACCTTATCAGTCGACTGATGATCTCATCAGTTGACTGGTCAGTCGACCAAAACAAAACAGAAACTTTTTAAAATTTCAGGCAATTTCTTCAGTCGACTTATCAGTCGACTGATGTCATCAGTCGACTGATCAGTCGACTGATAACATGTTATCAGCCTGTTTTGAAACAAAAATCTGATTTTCAAACATCTTTTAAAAGTAGCAAATAAAATCAGAAAAATATAAAACTTTGGGAAATGATTGTAAACATGATAATACATATATTACAAAAACTGGTTTTCAAAAATCACCTCCTATTTGTAAAATATTATCATTTTGCAAATATGTCCAAAACATGAAAATATGAGATACTTGAATTTTGATGTTTTAACATAAGCCAAGTTTTGAAACTTTGTAAAATGATTTTATTGACTTGATAAAAAGTATAAATTATAGTTGTTAAGTCTATAAACCATATAAACACAGAACACAATATTTTTCCAAATACAATATGAAACATATAAAAGTATATATGAAGATATATATTGTTTCATGTCTATATAGCTAAACCAAAACATATATGTATATATATAACTATATATATACAAAAACCAAAACGTGTATGTGTGTATATAATTAAGCTTAAAGTCCTAACACACATAATATAAAATCTAAACTAAATTACCCAATCTTGATGAAGGTCTTCAATGAGCTCGACTTGGTAAACTTGCGGATAAAGCTTGAACTTGGATCTTTAACTTGAATTGCATTGCTTCACTCTGCTATTCCGCCAACATCCATTGGATATGATCGTGAAAGCTCGATTCCATCTAACCTCCAACATATTGTTTGCCTAGAATAAATATAAAACATAAATACTAGACAAACAACATTAGATGTAAATTATTTGTAAATCATCATCAAAACAAAAGGACCCAACAATCTCCCCCTTTTTGATGATGACAAACAATTTACACAAAGAGATATACATAATACAACATGAATATATAAAATTATAATTATCATGTATAAAAACAAAGGTAACAGATACTCATAATATTTCTCTCCCTTTGACAACATCAAAAAGAAGAAAACAAAAGAATGAAGAGAGCGAAAGCTCCCCCTACAAATAAGCACGGTGAGTATAAAACAAAAATTAGGGAAAAGCTCCCCCTATCAAAATGCCTTATGTAATATATGCAATGAAGACCAAGGCAAATATATGTGAGCAAGCATATATGAAATTGTGCTAGGCAAAACTCACATACCAAAACTACAATGAAAACACATGATGATATGTCATTATAAAATAGTATGTCTCAACATAAGCCTAAAAACCATGTATAAAAATAGATTTATAAAAACAATTGAAAGAAAAACATGAGAATCATGAAAAAAGTTTTCAAATGAAAACAAATCATTCAAATAAAATTATAAATCAAAATTTGAATCCATAAAAGCAAACCATAAAAAGGCAAGAGAGGAAAATATATCAAGCTTTTAAGCTTGTTTCAACCTATATAAATATTTTATCACTCGGTAAACACGATTTAGGAAATAAACACCCAACAAATCTGGGGGTTATATAAACACAAACCTCTCATCAAAATCAAAGTTAATAAAATGAAAACAAAAGAATTGACCAAAAGGAAATTGTTTCATTTACAAGAATTTCAAAATATTTTTCAAAACCAAGACATAAAAAAAAATAAAAACATTAAAATTCTTGGTTTTAAAAAAGATCAAACATGTTTTGGTACCCAAGTATTCTTGGTACCAAAGGGTTTAGGGACATGACCCCTATCATTTGAGCTCAAAGCCCTAAGGTTATGAACCATTTTGGGCACATTTTGTGCACTAATCCGGTCATAACAATAATTACTTAAATGACCATTCTGATTACAATAAGTGTAATGAAAGAAGCCCATTTGTTTTCGTGGACCATATGGATGTGCACGAGGAACATTTTCAAATAAATATGGCCTTTTTAAATCATTTTGCAAATGTGAAACTCTCTTCAAATCAAAACAAAATTTGGTCAAATGACCAAATCAAATCATTTTGCAAATGTGAAACTCTCTTCAAATCAAAACAAAATTTGGTCAAATGACCAAATCTACCATAATGATCACACTTAAACTTTTGCTCTCTTCAAATCAAAACAAAATTTGGTCAAATGACCAAATCTACCATAATGATCACACTTAAACTTTTGTGGTCTTTTAAAATGATTTGGCAAAAGTAAAATTTTTTTCAAATCAAAGCAAAACTTTGCCAAATGGCCAAATCGACCACATAGATCACATTTAAACACACATGCATGCTTATGATGAATTTTATGAGTGTGTGCATGTGATGAAGAAACTTGATGAGATACACAATAATCATTAGCACTGTTATGTTTGTGTGCATCATAGCAAAATTTAGTTAGATGACCTTTTCAGCCGTAAATAGAGCATTTATAAACTTTGCTATACAACTGTGCATAGTTTGTAGATAATTTAGCACACTTGTTCATAAGTTTCTTATGGTCATCAATGCATGTGGTTAGAGTTGAATCTAAAGATGAACTATTATTTTTAACAATATACAAATCATCATTAGGCATAGAGACATTGACAATAGAAGTAGAGCAAACATGGTCATTTTTAAATGATGTCAATTCATTTCTTATAGCCTCTACTTCTAGCATGGCATTGTTTCTCTCATGAGTTAACTTAGCAACATTTAAAATTAAGGAAACATGATCCGATTTTAATTTCTCATTATTTTCTTTGAGGATCACATTTTCATTTGAAATAGTATCAAACTTAGAAGCTAATAACTCATGATCGGATTTTAATGCAATATGCTTGCTTTTTAAATCTAAAAAGATATAATACAATTTGTTGTAGGCATGTAACACTTTTTCACTAGCACAAGCAAGTTTATCACTAGATAAATTATTAATGGATTCGAACTCGCAAACCTCACTAGGGCTATCGCCTAGTGCCTGTGTGCATGATGCTCCAATGGAACTTGAAGAGGAAGCCTCCAAAGCTTGTTGGATCGCCTCCAAGTCCCCTTGATGTGCTTTATAAATTTCCATAAATTATAAGCACTATCAAAATAAACAAACTTATTAGCAAAGGATGAATCAAAAGCGTTAAGCAAAAATTCTAACAAGAGCTTATTCATTGTAAACATCTTATGATCATTTTTACTCCACTTGGATTTCTCCGTAGTGGGTACAATATAAGCACAATCTATAATATCCCACAAATTGAAATGTCTAGATCTAATAAATATATTAAATCTAGAACACCATTGGTCATAGGGGAAATTATCTATTCCAGGAGCAACATTTATATCATAGCCTAAATAAGGTGCAACAAGCATATCCATAAAAAATGTGCAAGCAAGATAAATGTAATCAAAACTAGATTAATACAAATAAGATAACTTAGACCTTTAACTCAAGACGATTAAACCTTAAATCAAAGAGCACCAAGCTCTGATACCAATTGAAAGTACCCTAATGCCACTAGGAAAGAACCCTAGAGGGGGGAGGGGGTGAATAAGGTTTATGCTAATCTAATCCGATTTATGCTAATTTAAAACTAATTAACAAATATCCTAACAAATATGATATGTAACAATATATATATGTAAGGATAAGTAAACTAAGCAAGGGCAAACAATATAGTGGATGAAATAGACAAAGATGCAATAGGCGATATAAGCAATGAGCATAAGTATAAATGAACGCCAATGCAAGCTCAAACACAATCAAATGATCACGAAGTTCGGACCTTCCATCCTACGTCTCCGCTCCCCACTCCCGAGGAGAAATCCACTACACAACTGGGTTTTCAACGCTCACCCGAATAATGTATTACACCTCACAATTCGGTTTTCTAGCTCACCGAAAACTTTACAATCACTCACAATGTAAACACACTAACTACCACCTCAAGTGTTGGTCTCTAGCCCGTGTCTCCCTCAAGTGTTAGGAATTATAACATCTCTCTAGGCATTACCACCTACCCCACTCCTCTTGGGACGACCCCGTCTCTCACCACACACTCCTCTTGGTGTACTAGAGTATTACAAAGTGATTTTCACAATTAAGGCTCACAATACAACAACTTTGTTCTCTACAATAGATGAGAACTCAATGTAGGCTCACACTTAATTGTTACAACTCTCACAACCCTAAATATACTATGTATGAAAATACTAAAAGCTCAATGTGGGTGTGTGTAACAATGAGATTTAATAAAACAAAATCAAACTAAACTCAATTATGAAAATCTAGCTTATAGAGATGATAATAAACAAACAATGTAAATACAAAGCTAGAAATTGAGTTTAGAAAACTTTTCTATAGATAACAAGAGAGAGAGAGAATAGTGAATGCTCAAACACCAATAGATGAACTCCACTTGCTCTTGTGAAATTGTCTTCACAAACAAAACACTTAAACAAGGCTTAAACACCTTTAAACAAACTAAACAAACTTTTAAAACCCTTGTAAAATTTTTCTCTTTTATAAATAGAACTGAGGATATGTGGGGGTATTTATAGGAACTCCAAAGCCAAGAGAAAATAAGGCAAAAAGACAAAAAAAACTAAAACTGTAAAAGGCTAAAAAAACTAGCTGTTATAGCATTATTCGACTGGCGGCTTCCATCAGTCGACTGATGAGCTGACCGTTAGAGGTATTTTCTAGCTCATCAGTCGACTGACGACCTTATTAGTCGACTGATGATCTCATTAGGTCAGTCGATCAAAACAAAACAAAATTTTTTTGACATTCCAGGCGATTTCTTCAGTCGACTCATCAGGTGACTGATGTCATCAGTCGACTGACCAGTCGACTGATAACAGGTTATCAGCCTGTTTTGAAATAGAAATATGATTTTTAAACATCTTTTAAAAGTAGCAAATAAAATCAGAAAAATATAAACCTTTGGAAAATGATTGTAAACATGATAATACACATGTTATAAAAACTGGTTTCCAAAAATCACCTCCCATTTGTAGCAAATTCATAAGATAGGTAAAAAACAAAGGAAAATATATAAAATATAAGAGACTTTCCACTGCACCTGAAATGATATTCTGATACAAAATTCTATTGCATACATCAAAGTTATGATCGATAGGACTACAATGAAGAGCATTATTAAGAACCAAAGATGAAAATCATTGTTACCAATGAAGACCTAAATGATACTTCTTTTCAACTTTGATAAGCCATGTATACAAATATTTTCAGGTTATCCATGACAAGAAAGTGTTTTTATGTTGTGAAGAGAGATCGACGATATGGTATTTTTTATAATTGGGAGGAATGCAAATCACAGGTAGATAAATTCTCAAATGCTTCCTACAAAGGGTATGTAACGTACGAAGAGGCTTTGATTGAATGAGAGAAGCACACACTCGCTCGTGATTCAGCATCCAGCTCGAGGCATGCATAGACATCTGTTTATGCTCAAGAACAAAGATATCCAGTGAGGCATAATCTGGACGAGGACAAGGAAAAACTTAGGGAAACGACTATTTTCTCCATCTATGCTCTTGTATTAGGTTCATTATTTACAATATTAATGTTTCTAGTATGTATCGTTGTGGTATTTGTTGGTTTCTCCATTGCAAAAAACATGTGATGTAATTTGTGGCTGAGCTTGCATTGGGTGGATAAACTTGCATAATTTGGGTCATTGAGTGGATGAGCTTACAATATATCTCTTTCTTTGTCATTTTCTTTTTTCTTTTTCTGAATGTGCACTCAATTTTGAGCTTGTTTGTGGTCAATTGTATTATGATTTATTCTACCCAGATGAGTGATCAAAAAGTTTTCATGGATGTGTAGACCATAATCAAACCAAAGGGGAATCAGTTATTGCGCAATAATCTGAATGAATTGCATTTTTATTCCTTCTACCATTAATCAAGACTATGAACCATGAAAACTACGTGAAGTTGATTGTCTCTGCTAAACTTGATGGAAAGAGCCTCATAGATCAGTTGAAGCTAAAATAATAGATGATTGCTCCTTTATGTTTAGTGGACAAGAGAGAAGAACATGATGCATTTTTTAACCCGATGGCATAAACAACAGTTACTCAATGAGTTGATTTAGATTCTACTGTTTACATGATGAATTATTTGCTGAATATCAGCTATATACATTTTGATGAATAAATATCGGTTAATAGACATTGTGAAGCTATCGCAACTGCACAATAATGTGAATAAACAAGCATCGACCATCTTTTTACACAAGTGAAGTCAGAGCATTTGCCGTCATCCCTTATTGCTCTTGCTTGGCCTCGGGAAAGAATTGCAACACTAGCATCCTATTAGAAGCAAAGAAACCAATATTCAATCAATTGAACCACTAGAAGATTACAACGAATGGCTATAACCAATAGTCAGTGTACCAAATAATCACAAAAGAAGTTCCTGATAATCTTAAATACTAGCATACACATGGGCTGTATGCATCATTGCTAACTAAAACTACTAATCCCTATTAAATCATTATATATAAGAAACCAATTTGTATCACCGCATAACAGAAAAAGAAACTCACTGTCAATAACCACAAAATATTCAAATTCATAGGAGAAACACAAGTCAAGTACAATGTGCAGCCCAAAAAATTATAAGACAAAGAAGGTTTGAAGCGCAACACTTAATCTTCGAACACTTAATCTTCGAACACTTAATCTTCAACTACGGATCAAGAAAGCCAACATTTAGGCTTATATCATCCCCATCTTCACTTGATGACCCATTACCCTCTTATAAATTTGTACCACCACATGTAGAAGACCTACATTATATTAAAAACATATATAGTTGAAACAATGTAGAAGTGACACATCACTTCCCAAAAAAGTTTTATAGATCTCAGGATTTGCCGATCTCAGAATCATGAGTTCTTTGGTCCCTAGGATGAACTCCTCATACGGCAGCTCCTCGAACGACAGACCCGAGACCTCGAACATCTCATGTAGAACGAAGCCCAGCTCCCCATTGGGTGTGAAGAACGTGCAAGTCTCCGGATTGTATCGCTCCATCATAGCAAAGAAATTGTAGTGGTTCTGCATGATTCCATAGCGAGTAGCCAACGCGGGATACCTGAGACCAAAATGAGCAAGTGGCTCTTTTAATTCATCCAAAAAAAAATTATCATCAGAGCCCACCATCCCCCGTTTACAGAGTGTGCCCACCCGGGGAATCTGAAGTCATGAGCAGGAAATTCACCCTTTGTAGCGATAAACTTCCTGACGAATACATTTGTCAGGTTAGCCCCCTCACTGACTGGATACTCCCTCTGAACCAGGCTAGGTTTCAGAGCCATCAACTGTCGGTTATAGCCTACCGGACGAACGCCCTGATATGTGAGCGCTCCGATGGATACATCATCTTGTTCCTTGACCAGATCCTAATTCATATGTCTTAGGATTGAGGTGCTCTGGAAATACGACATCGGATACATCCGCTCCATATTGGCAGAAAGAGGCGGCGGTCGTCAACCTCCCGTAGTATCTTGTAGTTCCCGTCATACATAATGTCAACATTAATCTCGATGAGGTCTCCAAACAGGAATGTTGGCTTCTTCAACTTTTTGCGGTCTACCGTCTCAAATTTAGCATCTGTGACGATAGACCTAAGAGTTAGAGGATCCGCTTGATTGATCATTTTCATTCAATCCTTATTTTGGCCCTAGAAAATTAGGAGTTCTTGGCAAAAGTTGAAGGTCACGTTGCTATCTGGACCCCATTCATGACCAAAATAACGGTGGAAAGTGAGAGGCTCATTGGAATAGCGTACTACAAACAAAAAGATAACAATTAGTATCTAAAAAGCAGATGAACTAAAAAAGTCTAAAAAGACTTAGTCAAAAAATGCATGAAGGGTTACCCTCGCGTTTCAAGTCAAAACACGTGGGTCAACCCCGCATTTCAAAATCAAAATGCGAGGCCCAGCCCTGTGTTTCAAAATCAAAATGTGCGGGTCAGTCCCTCGTTTCAATCTCAAAACGTGGAGGTCAGCCTCGTGTTTCAAAATCAAAATGCGAGGGTCCACCCCCATGTTTCAATCTCAAAATGCAAGCTTCGCTTGTCGTTTCAAATGCAAAATTCGTGTTGTTGAAAAACTTGTTGAAACAAGTTTTAATAGTCGAAAACTTAACACTTATCAAAGTTTAGGGTGGCGGTACGACCGCCTGAACAGCAACACTGCCGGCGGCCTCGGCCGAGGGTGCACTCAAAGTCGCTACAGCGACTTTCGTGGACTTAGAAGCGAGCTTCTTGGGTTTCATTGAATTTTGTCGGTGATGAACAGAAGTTTTCCAGAGGATTTAAACAAGATCTCTTGTTAGAGAAATTAAAATAAAGAAAATAATAGTCGGTTGACTCTTGATTTGACCCTAGGGTCTATTTATAGGACTGTCAGGCTGTCAAATCAGCACGAGATTTTAGGCAAGGATCCTGCCCAAAGCGCGATCTTCACATTTACAAAGTTGGTTCAACTTCGATCAAAATGCGAGGGTCACCCCCGCGTTCCAAAGGCAAAACATGAGGGTCACCCCGTGTTTCAAAACAATAAAACGCTGGGTTTACCCCCGCGTTTCAATACAAAATGTGAGGCTCACCTTCGCGTTTTAAAGCAACAAAACACGAGGGTCCACCCCCGTGTTTCAGAAACAGGAATATTACGCTCACCCTCATACGGATCTTGCGTGACAAATTCCTTCAACCAAGTTCATGATGCCTTTGAACAGATGTAGTGAACAACTCCTTTATGATTAGGAATCAACAATACCAAGATAAAAAAATTAAGATCCAAAGTATTCCAAAAATTTATTCCAGTCAACCATGAACTTTTAAAAACTTTGGAGGGGGTTTTGTAGGCTATCTAAAAATTACTACAGATAGCTGGTCCCCATAAAGCACTGATGATGGAAGTTATAATTTGATGACTTTCACATCAACATACGAGAGTTACAATTTGATGACTCACACAACAATCTAATAACCTTTACATCAACAGACAAAAGTTATAATCTGACGACTTTCATAATAACCGATGAAGGTTATTATTTGATGACCTTCATGACAACATACGAGAGTTGTAAATGGATGACTCTCACGTTCCAAAGAGCCAACGATCTTTGCAGAGCTTGGAAAAGAGATTACAAATTGACGATCTCTTCAAACTAAAACATGAGTGTCATCCTCGTGTTTTAATTCCAAAACACGAGGCTCACCTTAGCGTTCAAAGCTTCAAATGCAGAGCTCATTTGCATGTTTCAAGTTTCAAATATGGATCTCACCTCTACATTTCATATGCTGAACGCGAAGGTCGCTTTTAAACGTGAATCTCGCGTTTAACCACTTCAAACATGTTTTAAACGGTTCCAAAAATATTTTTCACGTAATGAGGGCATTAAACCCCCATTATGGAGTGATTTAAGGGGTCAGTTACACCCCTTAGACCGTTGCGAGCTTTTGTTGTTGGCTTTTGTTGAAACTTTCGCCTTGGCTTTTGAACCGTTTTGGGTTGAAGAACTTGGAGATCGGCCATAGGCTTATTTCGGTAAAAAAGATTGACTTCCTTTATGAAATTAACTCTTTTACAGAGTTCTCAAACTCATTAAGAGTTCTAAATTTGCCCCGCAAGTTCTTCCCAATGTCAAGTCAAGAGAAATAAACAATGTTCCATGAAGCAAAGTACTCGGATCGTCAACGGGATATAAGATTCAAACTCTCATCACTACCAAGAAGAACCCAGTTTTAAACAAAGGAAAGGATCTCCCTTGATTCCTTCACTCTTTTGTAAATCGGGAAACCGACAAGAGAAGATTGCAATTTCTTTTTCTAAGTTGGTTAGAGAGATATTATTTTGAGAGATTGTATTTATTCTTTTCCTAAGTCATTTAGGAAGATTAATACAAATTCATTTATGCTCATTTCTTATTAAAATTTTCTCGCTAACAGCTCCATCAGTTCATACTCTCGGGGGATGTCAAATCTCTCGTTGAGCATCCTCATCTGCATTTGCATCACTTTGGAGTGAAACTCCGCTAGCAAAACCTGTTTATTAGCGGGATCAGATGTCGGTGATGATGGGTGATCAATCGCCGGAGAAGATGGTCAAAAAATATATCTCGAGTTCTCAAAAGGAATTTCAAAGAGCAATAATCGCCTCTCTCCTAGCCCAACCTTTTATAAGTAACAGAATCCGTAGCTGCCAGAGTCTTAATGGTTGGATCAGAATTTAGCCAATGGCCAAGATTTACTCTTGGAATCCGAAACGACATCTCCTAGATCAAGGCACAACCCACCAACCTCGAACAACCTACAGTTCAGGACGCAAAGCGGAGTTGCAACAATCAAAAAGAATGTGTGATGATGTTAGTCATGTTAAATCTGAAGAGACTTTTCAGTTCCCCCATTTAATGCACATCTGCATCTGTCCAAGATTGTTCTCATTTTTTTCGACCCCGGCCCAGGCTGACTCCAAGCAAAAGGGGTCTACTATTGTGTTTTTAGTCACCAAATTATGATCTCTTGTCAACAACAAACAAATATCCCCCATTATGCCTAATTCAGTCAACTCGACACTCGGGATAGACAAGGTCCCGATCTAGTCGACTCGCCGAGTCAACATCTCGCTAGGTCGACTTGAAAGACGGTACTTATCGGTCCTCTAGTCAAGGACGACTCGACACAAGCTTACTTGACTAGTTATTAGGTCGCCACCTCATGAGAGCCGACTTGAAAGGCAGTACCTCTTGGCACCCCTCGATACAAGCCAAAAGACGATTACGTCCTTGAGCCCCCCACTGACAGTGCGTCAATATTGCATTAAATGCTTGACATGCGCCATTATTTCTCCATCCCCGGTACTATTTATGATACATTGGACCATGGTGGCTTCACATGATACCCGTCCTATCTCATTAATGCTGAAGTGGTGTTGCTCATTCCGCTGTAGGCGTTAAAAATTACCTATAGATTATCATACATAGCTCAAGATGAAGAGAAGGCGATAAATGTTATTATCTGAGTTATAAAGGATCATCCAAAGTCAAAGATCAACTAAGGAATGCACAAGAAGCGTGTCACACAAGTTTTGAGGCATAGAACATGTCTAAGAAACTATGAGAAAACTCATAGTTTTCAAGACAGTTGCGGCTGTCTCGGAAGCTATGAAGGCAAATCATAGTTTTCGAGACACTTGCGACTATCTCAGAAACTAGAGTGGACTTGGCGACGATTTTCTTAAGTTTTGTGCGATCCACGTGGCTTCATAACTGCTGGGGATCATCCATAAACGTGGGGTAGCCGTTACAAGCGAAAATCACGCACATTACTGCTGGAATAATGGCAATTAATGTTGAAGAAGTTACAAAACTGCCGGAAATGAGCTCTGTTTCCGAGACAACCGCGAGTGTCTCGACAATAGAAGTTCTTCGACACAGTTTCTTTTTAACTTCAGACTTCAGTTATGGTTCCTATGGGTTATAAATACCCTCCTAGGACCATTACTGGCGAGGACGAAGGCAGAGAGAGCAGGAACTTAAGCAATTTGGTGATTTTGAGCAAGAGAGAGTCTTCATTGTCTTCAAGCACTTCCAAGAGCCTTCGACGTTTCCTCGAGATCTAAGCTTTGACTTGATTTTGAGAAGAATGTTTTATCTTACTTTGCTAAGATATCCACTTCTGTCTTTGTTTCTAAAACAAAACATCGACCTTAATCCTTCTTCACGATTCAACTTGGATCTGTGATTCGGTCGTCCACGGGCTAACGCACCCCTGATACAGGCAAAAATCCCACGCAAGCAGCGGGTGATAAATATCTTCTGCGTGTGTTTCTAGAAGGTTATTTATTTGTAACAAGAGGTCTTATAAAAATGCTTGTTTCTTTGAATTCATTGTATTCGATAAACGATTTGTAATGAGTTCAGCAAATAAAATAATTTTTGACGCAAACATCCGCGACTACTCCATAGCCGACATCTATAAAGTCGACGCTGACTCAGCCACCAGCTCATACTCGACCAAAGAGACCAAAATGCCCTTCCTCCATGACCATAAAAGGAAAAACTATTCCCAACACGAGGGTAAGCAATTTCTCTACATTTTTCTCCGTTCCACTGAACTTAAGAACGACAATAGTTCTCAAAAATTTCCCACTTAAGTACATTGCTAACTTTTCGTCGGAGGAACAACGGGGGAATCAGACCCCGTCCTCTTACGAGTTGTTGCACGTGCAAGGAAGAATAGCTCGATTTCAAACTAGATTGTTTCTTTGAATTCATTGTATTCGATAAACGATTTGTAATGAGTTCAGCAAATAAAATAATTTTTGACGCAAACATCCGCGACTACTCCATAGCCGACATCTATAAAGTCGACGCTGACTCAGCCACCAGCTCATACTCGACCAAAGAGACCAAAATGCCCTTCCTCCATGACCATAAAAGGAAAAACTATTCCCAACACGAGGGTAAGCAATTTCTCTACATTTTTCTCCGTTCCACTGAACTTAAGAACGACAATAGTTCTCAAAAATTTCCCACTTAAGTACATTGCTAACTTTTCGTCGGAGGAACAACGGGGGAATCAGACCCCGTCCTCTTACGAGTTGTTGCACGTGCAAGGAAGAATAGCTCGATTTCAAACTAGATATTCGGAGAAGATATCGGCCCCTAATCAACCCAGTTTCTATCAGTTTATCTGTGTAATTATATAATATCAACAATTACTACTTGATTGTTTCAAACTTGATAGAGTCAAAAGCACAACAAAATTAATGATACAAGACCATCCTAATTAGATGTGCAAAACAAAACACTAGGGCGTGCGTTGCACGTGATTAATACTAGTTTCATTATATTTGCTAAACAGATAAATGTCTATATCCAGTAATTTCATGTAATATTGAAACGTACGTACATACTTTAGCCCTTAAAGTGTGTTTGACAATCACTAAAAAATTGGACCAGGTTCAAACCTAGCTCTATTATGCTCTAAACTAATTCAGAGTTGAACCAAAAGGGAGCGGTGCTCCAATTCCAAGCTGATTTTATGGCTTAATTATGGCCCAAGAGTAACCTTGCTCTAACTGAGTAAGTTTTTACCAATAAAAACCAAACCAAAAACTAGACCAGACTTAAGAATTTACTAAACATACCCTTGAATCTGTCTAATTTACTACGAATACGAGGCTTAAAAAAATGAAGCGAAAAGCGATGTACTTCAGAAAACATGATTACAAACTCCACGTTGCGAACTCAGAATAAGAGCAAAAAATGTATTACGAAACTACTCAATCAAGTAAGTTCATTTATTTTATTTGCTAATACTCCTCTTTTTCTCTTCTTCATGCCACTGGTACATATGCCACAAGTGAGTTCATTCATCTTTTTATTTTTTTTACTGATACTCCTTTTTGTCTCTTCTTCATGCCAGAGGTAATAAGGTGAAACACTTTCTTTTTGATAATCCTCATTTTCCGCACTTCATAAAATATAAAACGATATACCTATGCCAGTGTTTGCTAATTTTAATTAACCCTCGGTCACAAATTGTACATCCTCTTTTAATTACCCTTTTTTTGGAGAATAGTGGTGAAACTTATGAATCATATACTAGCCGGCGGTGAACAATGTGCAAGCACATGGGCTTCCGTAGGGCTTCGAATAAAACTTCAATAGGCTTGGAAACTACAACAAGCTAGTTTCGTCTAAAGCCCAAAAGTAGCGCACAACTGCAACTCAGAAGCTCGACCCACGTTCAATCTTATCCCTTTTTGGGATTTCGATCTCGTCCGCTTCAATAGGCTTCAAATTTACTTAGATCTCAGATTGTAGATTATAATGACCGGTTGCTTGCAATTGTCATTCCTCCCTAATATAAAAAGACTTAAAGAGCATGTTTGTCTAGTTTGGATTATAATCTATTTAGTTTAAAATCTAAAAATCGATTATCAACCAAGTAAATTATAAGTCAGAGTGCTTGGTAAATTTAGTGAATTATAATCTATTTTTAGTAACAGAGTATTTGGTAAATGGATGACTTATAAGCTATCATTATTGTCACAATGACCAAAAAACATTTGGTGGGACTAGAGAAAGATAAATAAGATTAATTTTTTTTGAAATGTTGAGGGGTATATTTGTCTTTTGTTTGGTCAACTTTTGTAGTTTATAAGCCACCAACAAATAAGCTAGGGTACCTAGATTATTTTTTGGCGGCTTTTAGCTTATTTGGCAAACATGTTAAAGTAGCTTATAAGTCACGAAAGTGATATATAAGCCAATTTGATCAGTTGCCATACATGATCTTATTGTCTCCATGAGTCACACTAATTTCTATTTTACATTCCAGTGGATAAATCACAACCGTTCATTTAAACAATCCATGATTAGAATGGGAAGATTGATCATTGTTGCATTATTTTTTTGGGAGCGGATAGGATCCAAACCGTCTTCTTCAAGTTGATATTTTCGTTATCACAAAAATTCTACTAGGACATTAAGGACTCGTGAAATCCAGGTAGACATTGAGTTGAATTCTCCCCTGTTACACCGTGAAGTATATAATCCATTAACTCAAACTTAAATCAAATTAAGGCTTCATCAACCAAAGCTTAACTGAAAATTTAAGATTACAACAAAGTCTTGTGTGTTAAGAGGGTTAGTTTAGCTGAATTTAGAAGGCGCCCAAGTAGGGGTGCATTCGATCTAGATACACCTCGGGTATGATACTTACTATTGATGTTAGTTATCTAATAGGAGGTTAAATGCTAATTATGTAGGATGTTAGGGTCCTCAATTTTCTCTAGTTAGCTGGTTCTTGAGTAGAGAATCCAGTCCTGCACATGAACAATACATGAGAGGGTCAGAGTTGGGTTCTACGGTGGTTCCTTCGACGATCAAGTCAGCGGTAAGCTTGAGTGGAGAATAAGAGTGAGTGTATGGAGTTTTTTAGCAAGAAAACTTCTTACTCTATGCAATAGACATCAACTTCCCTTTATAGCAGATACAAGGGACAAATATGTAACTTCGGCTGACTACTAGCAGACGGCTCAGTCGATATCTACTTTACAAGTATCAGCTGTAGAGGGGGATGAGTCATCTAGGTGTTTAATATGACGGTGACAAGGTATGCGTAGCGCTGACGAGGTCAGATGAGTCATAAATACTTTCGGGACTGGACCAATGATGATTCTGATCTTGTATTCAATGTAATGGCGATCTCGGCGGGGGGCTCGAGGGTAAGTCGCCTCCCGACTTGTCTCTATGAGAGGGGTCAACAAATGACGCCTTTCATCTTAGGCATGCGAGGGGGCCGATAAATACCATCTTTTTACTTAGCCTCGAAAGTCCTTGATCCAGCCTTTTAGAGTGAAGTGGAGTTTGGTCAACTCAAATGATAAGTTTTGAGTGAGGACGTCTTTTGACTCGGCCTTTCTTGAGAAGGGTCGAGTGTTGTAGTTGTTCAAGTCATTCTGTATAGGGTGAGGTTGATTTGGTATTGAACTAATAAGGGACACGTATCTAGTCCTTGTAGAGGATTAACACTTAGCTATTTCTATGATATAACACTTAGCATATCCATATCTACTTACACATCATGAATACGGATACGTATATAGGTATGCATCGGTAAGAATAATTCATATCTGTATGTTGGAAAAATTGCAATAAAGAGAAGAAAAGAAATTTGACTTTGATTCTTTTAATCTCGGTTACAATTCGATTACAAAAGAGAAGAGAACGAATTTGATTCTCTCCTTTGTTTAAAACTGTGTTCTTCTCGGTGGCGATGTAGTGCCTCCCTCAAATGCTTGCTTCGAGTTTGCTCTCCGTTGACGATCCGCATGTCTTGATTCACTGGAACGATGTCTTCTCCTCACGATTTGACGTTGTGGAGAACTTGCGTGGCAAGTTTAAAACTCTTGATGAGTTGATAACTCTGATCGAGTTTGAACTCTTGAAAAAGAGTTGATTTGAACCAAAAGTTCGGTTGATAAGCCAAGGCTCGAAGAAAGCTCCGGTGGTCGAAGTTGAAGATAATCTTCGTTGGAGGATGATGCTGATCCCCTCAAAAGCTCGCCCAAGGATCTCTCCTGTTGCTGCCAATTCCCAGATCCGAAAAATGCTAGTCTCTCCGATCAACCCAGCCAACCCTTAACTCAGTTGAGTTTACTCGCTTTTATAGGGGATTAAGGGGTGTAACCGCCCCCCTTAATTCTCTCCATAGTGGGGCGGAAATCCCTCAAATCGTGGAGGGAAAACGGTTCCTGCAACCGTTCAGCTCGTGTTTGAACGAGTCAAACGCCCACGTGGGCGTTCAGGATCCTAACTCCGTGTTTTAGAATTGAGACGCGGAGTTGGGTACTCGCTGGGTGTTAAAAAACGCGGGTCCGACCCCAGCGTTTTAATGTTGTAACGCGGGTCCGACTCCAGCATTTTGGTGTTGTAACGCGGGTCCGACTCTAGCGTTTTGGTGTTATAACGCGGGTCCGACTCCAGCGTTTTAATGTTGTAACGCGGGTTCGACCCTCGCGTTTTACTGTTGACACACGGGGAGGACCTCCGCGTTTTGGTGTTGATACACGGGGAGGACCTCCGCGTTTTGGTCTTAGAGCGCGGTGATGAGTTCCGCGTCTTGCTTTGGAGAGATTATCAACAAGTAATCTCTTTTGTCATAGCGTTGCAAAGATCATTGTCTTGTAATCTTCATCTTGGCTCCTTGAGAATATAAGAGTCGTCAGATTATAACTCCCGATGTTTGATTGTGAATGCTGTTGAACTAAAGCTCTCATCGGTTGTCGTGAAGATCGTCAGATTGTAACCTTCAGCGATCTATGTGAAAGTCTTCAAATTATAGCCTTCTGGAAGTCGTCAGATTGTAACTTCCATTATCGGTGTTTGATGGGGGATAAGCTATCTATTGTGATTTTTAGACAGCCTACAATAACCATATCCGCTAAAATCGGATATGAATACTATTGATGTCAGCTATCAAACATGAATGGGATTTATGGGTAATCCCGAGTTAAGCGAGGGAGCTTGTGATGTGGGTTCCCTCATCTCTCTTGAAGTTCGGTCCCTTGTCTGCATAAGAGAGCTGTACAATAAGACTCGCTAGAGAACTAGAGTTAGGTTTTCTGGTGGTTCCTTTGACGGTCAAGTCAGTATTTGAGCTTGAGTGAAGAAGATACCAATAAACTAAAAGTAGTTCTAAGTATGCAAAAGTTGCATACTTGTGCCGAGGATCCCCCTTGTTAGTAGGCGATGAGCCTATATTTATACCCAGTTGAGAGGGAGTAAATATAGAACTATGGCTGAGTCCAGATAGGCAAGTGAATCGGTAGACAACTGACAAGTGTCGGTTGTGGGTGGCATGAATCATCTGTGTGATAACAGGTGGTGGCCACTGGTGAAGATGGTCATCCAGGTGGTTAGTGCAACGACATTTGGGGGCTGATGAGCCATGATGGCTCTGTCAGAGCATTTAATGTGAGGGTAGGTGATTGTCAGTGCAGGGTCCTAGAAAACTACCTCCTCTTTAGCTATTCGGCTGATGGTCAACAAACACCACCCTTTTAGTCGGTTACGTAAGTTATCGGCTGATATAGCGGGCCATGTGTGGGTTGTTGTAGAGCTCATTTGGATCGGCTTACAAGTACCGTCTTTTGACTCGGCTACGCAAGTTGTTAACCTATCGAGTCGGTCAGGGGTGTAGCTTGAGTCGCTTCAGTTATTACTAAGCGATTTGAAGCAATTTGTGGGACACGTTTGATTAAGTGCGGGACAGGACATATGTTAGCTGTCTTAGGAATGGTTATTACTAAGCAATTTGTGGGTCATAACAGATACAAATATACATGCGGATATATAAAAAATATGCATGTGGATATAAAATGGATATAAGAAATCTAGATAATATTAAAAATATATAGTTCATGTGATATAACCGAGTTCATCAATATGTTCATTATATCTGAAAAGCTAAGATTAGACATGTTGATGTGAGTTATCTAAGGGAATTATGTGTTGATTATGTGAGGTGTTATGGTCCTCAATCTCCTTTAGACAGTTAGGATCTGAGCAGCGAATTCCTTCCTGCACAAGAACAACACATAAGAGGTTGGAGTTGGGATCTTTGGTGGTTTCTTCTACGATCAAGTCACTAGAGAGCTTGAGTGGAGAAGTATGAAGATAGTGTATATTCTAGCAAGAGATTGCTTACCCTCAGCAATAGACAAAAAGCTTCTTTTTATAGCAGATCTAGAGGGTAGATAGGTAACTTCAGCCGAGTCAAGCAGGCGGCTCAGTCGTCATCTACTTTACAGGTGTTGGCTGCAAAGGGGATGAGCCATTTAGGTGTTTAATTCGAGGGTGACAGAGTGTGCGTAGCGCTGAAAAGGTCCGAATAGTCATAAATACTTTTGGGATTAGAGAAATGATGACTCTAATCATTTATTTAATGTGATGACAATTGACTGTCAGCGGGGGGCCCGAGGACACACCCTCTTTTGATTCGGATTCATGAGAGGGTCGACAAGTGATGCCTCTCGTCTCGATTCTACGAGTGGGTCGATAAGTACCGCCTTTTTAGTTGGCATTGAAGGTTGTCAGCTTGGCCCTGTGAAGTGAAAATGAGTGGGGTCGACTTGAATGGTATGGGCTGATAAGTACCATCTTTTTAGTCGGCCTCGAAGGTTGTTTGCCTAGCCTTGAATTTAGGAAGGGTTGAGTGCTAAAGCCGTTTGAATTGTTCTTTCCATAGAATGGATGGTTAGGTACTTAAGGTGGGATACGTGTCGGCTCCTCATTGAGGGCAAACACTTAGCTATTTGTAAGATATAACAAGACATCTTGATCATCATAATTAACCTTAAATCCAAAATATAAGGAATAAAACTATTGTAACAGTATAACTAATATGTATTCGGATATTTTGAATGCGGATCTGGATATTACACTATAAAACTATATCCATAACCATATAAGTTATAGATTTGAGTATAACGGATATGATTATAAATATTTTCCCGGATATAGTTTTGCACCCCTGTGCCTAAGTCAAGTTTCACGCTTAAGTCTACATTGTCATGCACAAGACCGCGTCTTTTTCCTCAAAATAATCTCAAGTAGCTGATAGTTGTTATATTTTCATAAAAGATCCTAGACCTACCAAGAATAGGGTTCAGAGAGGGGGACAACGTTTTCTAAATTTAACTGTCCTATTACTCCCTCTTAAGAGTCATTTATACAATATTCCTATTACTTATTAAAGACATGGTTCCCTTAAAAAATACAAAAACAATCAACCATGACTTACTTCAGTGTCCAAGGTTTCTGATGGAGGTGTTGGTAAGGATTTATTATTTATTTATTTATTTAATTTTTTGGGCTATGGTCCACGTTTGGCGGGGCCCACATTCCCCGCGAGACCCGATCGACGCTGTCGGGTTGAATTCCCATGACATCCAGGTTTCGAGACCCGCACCTTCCGGATCGCCTGCTTTGACAAGTTACCCTTTTCCTTCCCTTTCGTTTGTTTCGTTCTTCCTTTCTTTATTTTGTTTCGTTCTTTTTTATTTTGTTTTGTTTGCTTTTCCCAAATGATTAGTTCAATTTGAATCTTTGTTGATCTAACAAGCGCGAGTCATATCAGAGAGCACGTCTTATACATCCAATACATTAATGGCTGTTTGGTTGCTTTATGTAAAATACACAGTATCTACAGTGATAGAAAAGTGAATAGTCTAGTTGTACCTGACAACTACAGTAAATCGAGCCAATTTTTTTGTTTTTTCTAAGAAAAGCTGAGGGGATGCCAACTCAGCTACAGTAACCACACTTATTTGAGCAAGCCAAACAGATGAGTTGAGTGTAATACTGTAGCACCTGACATCTAATGACATCTATAGTATTACACCCAAAAAAAAAGGCAAACAAACAGACCCTAAGTTCACATTCTAACCATCTACCTATTTTTCTACTGACAGTTGACATCTAGATTTCTGAAGATTATAGAGAACTTTCGGCATTAGAAGTGTTCGATACGATTCATGCTCGAGACTGATGTAGGCTGTCTAAAAATCATTACAGATAGCCGATTCTAATGGAAGAAGCAGTTCAGTGTGAATTCAGCCAATTCTCATGAAAGTTACAACTTGACGACTTTCACGAAGACAAACATGAGTTACAAATTGACGACTCTCATATTATCAAGAGCTAAACGTAAGGATTACAAGCTGACGATCCTCACAAAAGTTCGAAAAAGTGATTATACTTGACAATCCCTTCAACGCGAAGGTCGAACCTCGCGTTCTCAGCTATAAATGCGGAGGTCATCCCCGTGATTCAAAAGTCAAACGCGAGGATCGAACCTCGCGTTTTCAGCAATAAATGTGGAGGTCATCTCCGCGTTTCAAAAGCCAAATGCGAAGGTCCATTCCCGCGTTTCAAAGCCAATCAGGCGAATCTCGCCATGGAAGTCGAAGGCGAACCTCGTAGTGAAGGCGAACCTCGCCATGGAAGACGAAGGCGAACCTCGATCCAACAACAAATGCGGATGTCATTCCCGTGTTTCAAGAGCCAAACGCGAGTTCGAACGTCACGTTCTCAGTTACAAAACGTGGAGGTCATCCTCGCGTTTCAAGAACTAAACGTGAGGGTTGAACCTCGCGTTCTCAACTACAAACGCGGATGTCATTCCCGCATTTCAAGAGCCAAACGCGAGGCTCGAACCTCACGTTCTCAGTTACAAAACATGGAGGTCATCCTTGCGTTTCAAGAACTAAACGTGAGGGTTGAACCTTGCGTTCTCAACTACAAACGCGGATGTCATTACCGCGTTTCATAAGCCAAACATGAAGGTCCACCTTTGCCTGCCAAGGCTAAGACGCGAAGGTCGTGTTTGACCATTTTAAATTCTTGAAAAGGTCCTCCACTTAATGGGGAAATTTCGCCTATTATGGAGCTAATTAAGGTGGTAGTTACACCCCTTGGTCCTCCACTTAATGGGGGCAATTAAGCCCTAATTATGGAGATAATTAAGGGGTCGGTTATACCCCTTAAACCCCCTATAAATAGGGGGTTTTCATAGCCAAACAAGGACTGGTGACAGAGGCCTGTACGAAGAAAAAAGAAAGAGAGAAAAAGAGAGGAGAAGAAAAAAGTTACTTTTACGCAGTTGTGATCGGCGTGATGATCGAACCCTCATCTGTGGTCCGATCAATGTGAAATTTAGAGAGTGGCTACTACACTCGTTGTTCATAATTATGAATGGTGAAGATTATTTCTACCGGTTAGATTTGGAGATATTGAGGTTTTACCAAAGCTGATCGTTCTAGGAGTGCAGAGAAAAGTCACTTTTGTAGAGTAGTGATCGGCATGATGATCAGACCCTCATCCGTGGTCCGATCGACGTAAACCTTGGAGGGTAGCTACTATACTCGTCGTTCCTAATTCTGAACGGTGAAGATTGGTTTCTATCGGTTGGATTTGAAGATATAGAGGTTTTACCGAACTTATAGAGGGCTGGCGGAGCTTTTTGAGATCGGCCAAAGAGAAAAAGAGATCGGTTACTCTTTTAAAATGATTGAACTTCCTTTGTTATCATCAACTCTTTTTTAGAGTTCCCCTAACTCGATCAACGTTTTAAAACTTTCTTAACAAGTTCTTCTGATCAACGATTGATCGACCATTCTTGGCTAAAAGGATTATTAATCCTTTCTGAAATTAACTCTTTCAAAAGAGTTCTCAACTTGGTTAGAGTTCAAAACTTGCTTACCAAGTTCTTTTCAACTCTTCCAAAGAGTTTTTTTAAACTCGGCTAGAGTTTCAAACTTGTTCAAATAAGTTCTTTTCAACGTCCTACGAAGCGAGGTGTTCGAATCGTCAACGAGAAGCAAACTCGATGCGAGTTTTGAGGGAGGCATCTCATCGACATCAAGAAAGAACCCAGTTTAAACAAGGGGAAGGATCTCTGTCGATCCTTCTCTTTTTTATAAATCGGGAAACCGATCGAGATGATTTATAATTTCTTTTTCTAAGTCTGTTAGAGAGGAATTGTATCGAGAGAATTGCAATTAATTCTTTTTCTGAGTCTGTTAGAGAGAATAACACGAATTCAATTCTCTATTTTCTTCTTCGAATTTTCCCACCAAACAACTAACCAGAGTTACATGTTTCAAAAAACTAAAACAGGAGAAAGTAGTCGAACATGGTTTATTAATTAATTACTCTGAATCAGTACACTCCTCTGAATAGGTTCGAATTAGGGGCACAAAAAATATCCGTATATGTAGATATGCGCGTATCTATATCTCGCAGGGTACACATGTGGATACTAAATATCTAATCTAAGGATATGTTATAAATACATACATGTACTGAAATATACGAAATCATATCCAAATAATAGTTATATGATTGTAGTTATTTTGACCATTGATTAGTAGATCTGTGGTTACTTTTGATGAACAAAAGATGTAATCTTAGATTTTTAGATGTGTAAAACATAGGGAATTTTTTTTAAAAAGACCGATTTTGCTAAATAATAAGCAAAATCGACTATTTTTCTAATTATTTAGCAAAATCGGCATCTTTTTGGCCAACATGTCAAAAAGAGGTCGATTTTAAAAACGCCCTGCTCAGAACATACGAGACTACTAGTCCCGTATATTTTAGATGAACTAATGAGTGCTCAAAACATACGGGACTACTAGTCCCATATGTTTTATGGGTGAATTAATAGGTAACATACAAGACTACTAATCCCGTATGTTTTCTGAGTGAACTAATTGGTGATTAGTTCACCTAGAAGATACGGGGCTAGTAGTCCCGTATGTTCTAAGCTGAGCGTTTTTTAAAATTAACATCTTTTTAGCCTGTTAGCCAAAAAGAGATCGATTTTGCTAAATAATTAGCAAATGATCGATTTTGCTCATTATTTAGCAAAATCGATCTTTTAAAAAAAAATCCGTAAAACATATTATATAATGGACTCTCATGTATCATATAACCTAAATATTTTAGAAAATATTTTTTTCCCTCTCATCAACACAGGAGGAAGAAGGTGTTTGAGGAGAGAGAAATGGTGATGGTGTTTCTGCCGAAAGACCGTTTTCTAGTGGGCATCTACAACAAGCTGAAGAATAAAAAGTACGGCACATTTAAAATACTAAAGAAGATTAGCGACAATACTTATGTCGTTGATCTTCCTATAAATTTTGCTATTTATCCTAGTTTCAATGTTGCAGATTTGTTTGAGTATTACCCGCCAGAAGGAACAACTCTTCATGCAAATATAAGCTCGTGGTCGAGCACTTTTCAAGCAAGGGAGATTGATGTAGAACATACTGCAGACATATTTATGGAGAAGCGAGACCGGCACAAGTCCAAACACGGACTCGGTCGAGGAAAATAGCTTGCAACGAAGAACGAGTCATATCTCTCAAACCGTAAGTCAGAATTGGACGAATTATATATGTAAATCACGTATTTTTTTTGAGACATAGTCAACCAAACCCACTAATGTTCGGTTTGCCACTGACTATTTTGCTAAATTCCCTCCGGATTGAGAGATATCAGCGTGTTGTTAGTTTGTATTATTTTAGGTAATTTTTAGGAATCTGTTTTGATTAGGAAGCAAATCCGATTTGATTCTAAATTTAACTAATTTACTTCCCTAATTCTAGGAAGTCTTTTAGAAAGAGTTTTGTTATTTCTATTTTAGGTAAAGTTTGAGTCATAGTAGGAGTCTTGTTTATTTTCTATTTAAGTAGGGTATTTAAGTCTTAGAGACATAAATTTTCATCAATAAAATTTTACTTTTAATATTTTCTTCATGGACTCTAAGTTCTTTATGGATTCAAAGATCGTTCTTTCTGGATTCAGAGAACACCTCTTGGTTGATTCCGATGTTATCACTTCCGCGTTGCGTTAATTGGTATTAGAGCCTTTTTTCCGAACCGATGGTAGGTGATGAAGCCCCTATTTCTCAAATTGAGTTTGATGAGTTGAAGATCAGTGTTAATCAGATGAAGACTTCCATAGAATGACTTGCGTCGGCAGTGGTTCGTTTGAACACGGTAGGAATTCAAAATCGCATTGATGGTCGCTAGCGACGTAATCCGACTCCATGTCATGAATTCAATAGCGACGATGAGAACTACGAAGCCCTACGCCATGGTAATGATCACAGAGACTACCAACAAAGGGATAATTATGATGCTGGAGGGTTCAAATGAAGATGGACTTGCCATCTTTTAAAGGACAACTTCATGTCAAAGAATTTCTTGATTGGGTTGCCGAGGTGGAGAGGTTCTTGGAGTATATGGAGATCCTAGATGAGCGTAAGGTTAAGTTGGTGGCTTACCTACTTGAAGGTGGAGCATCAGCTTGGTGGGAATCAGTATACATGAATCGATCCCGTCAAGGAAAACCGAAAGTTAATAGGTGGGAGAAGATGAAGAAATTAGTGAAAGCCTGTTTCTTGCTAGGTGATTATGAAAAAGTCTTGTTCGGTCAATATCAAAATTGTAAAAAAGGTGGAAAAACAATTGATGAGTACACATAAGAGTTTTATCGGTTGTCATCTCACAATAATTTAAATGAGAACGAGGCCCAATAGATGTCTCGATATACTGGGAGATTGAGGATAGCAATTCAGGATCATGTATCTTTGCAGCAGATATATACTTTGACTGACACAATTAGCCTAACCGAAAAGGTAGAGTAACAACTTGGACAGAATAATAGAGGATTGCAGATGAGCTTTAATCATGGTCGGAACAAACAATCTTAAATTGCTTCTGATCAAGATGCTACAACTGAGAAAGGTGTAGGACCAACGATAACAACAACAAAGAAGGCTACACCACCAAACCCATATGTCAAACCCGATCCAATCAAGTGCTACAGATGTGGCCAACCTGGTTATTGATTCAAGCAGTGCTCTAAAAGAAGTATTGTGAATATGGTGGATCATGAAGAGGAGGATATAGACCAAGATGATGTCGAAGACTATGGAGATGACGGGGTGGATCCTGATGATGGGGATCAACTCTCGTGTGTTGTGTGATGACTATTATTAGCTTCAAAGATAGAAGAACCACCACAGAGGCATAATATCTTTCGCACAAAGTGTACTATGAAACAGAAAGCTTGTGATGTTATCATTGATAGTGGCAGTAGTGAGAATGTTATCTCTCGACAGATGGCAGAGAAATTAGGTTTGAAGACCGAGAAACATCCCGCTCCTTACAAGATCGATTGGATTCGTAAGGGTAACGATGTGCAGGTTGACGAGGTGTGTCAGATGTCTTTTTCCATTAGCCGAAATTATGTTGATGAGGCATTGTGTGATGTAGTTGAGATGGATACTTGTCATATACTGTTAGGTAGGCTATGTCAGTTTGATGTTGATGCTGAGCATAGAGAGAAGGACAATGTTTATATCTTTAAGAAGGATGGTCACCGAGTTATGCTTATGCCTCTTACAGAGAAGGGGCCAATCAAAACAGATATTGCTGAAAAGATGATCTTTTTGGTAATTGATAATGAAGATTTTATAAAAGATTTAAAATAGTTTGAAGAGGTTTATGCTCCTGTTGTATCAGGAAATGAAGATTCTGCCTCTGCTAAAATTTCACTTGAAGTACAGACCCTCTTGCAACAATTTAACACAGTTATGCCTAACGAACTCCCTTCCGAATTACCATTGCTTCGAAACATTCAACATTAGATTAATTTCATACCTGGATCACGCTTACCAAACCTACTGTACTATCGGATGATCCTAAAAGAAGGAGAGATCTTACAGAAACAAGTGGACGGGCTCATCCAGAAAGGGCTTATTCGATCTAGCATGAGTTCGTGTGTCCTACCAGCCTTACTTGTCCCAAAGAAGAATAAAGAGTGGCGTATGTGTATGGATAGTAGGGCTATCAATAAGATTACCATGATGTATAGATTTCCTATCTCTCGCCTAGAAGACATACTAGATATGTTGTCTGGATCAAAAATGTTCTCTAAAATTGATCTCAGGAGTCAGATTTGGATTAGAGAAGGAGATAAGTGGAAGACTGTCTGCAAGACAAAAGAAGGCCTGTATGAATGGTTGGTCATGCCTTTTAGCCTTTCCAATGCTCCTAGCACTTTTATGCGGTTGATGAATCAGGTATTAAAACCCTTGATCGGCAAGTTCATTGTAGTTTATTTTGATGATATCCTGCTGATTTATAACCAGAATGAGTCTGTGCATCTAGACCACTTGAGGGAGGTACTAACGACTTTACAGGAGAACAAGTTGTACATCAATCAGAATAAGTGCAACTACATGACCAGTAGCTTATTATTCTTGGGCTTTGTCTTCAGTGTAGAGGGCATCCATGTTGATGAAGAAAAAAGTGCGTGCTATTCGAGATTGGCCTATGCCAAAGACTGTCAGCGAAGTTCATAGCTTTCATGATCTAGCGGCTTTCTACAAGAGATTTGTTAGAAATTTTAACAGTATTGTGGAGCCTATCACTGAGTGCATGAAGAAAGGCTAGTTTAATTAGGGGGAAATGCGGACCGTAGATTTGCACTAATCAAGGAGAAGTTATCCACAACATCAGTACTTGCACTTTCAGATTTTCAAAAGGCGTTTGAAGTTGATTGTGATGCGTCAATCATAGAAATTAGTGGTGTTCTATCCCAAGAAGGACGTCCAGTTGCTTTCTATAGCAAGACTCTCAGCAAAGTGCAGCAGAAGTGGACCACTATGAGATAGAGTTGTATGCTATAGTCCAGTCTTTGAAGCATTGGGAGCACTATTTGATCTTGCGAGAGTTTCTGCTTAATACTGACCATTAGGCTTTGAAGCCCATCAATAGTCAGACTACCATCAATCATATACATGCTTGTTGGATCATGTTTCTGCAGTATTTTACATTTGTTTCGAAGCACAAGTCTGGATAACAAAATAAGGTTGTAGATGCACTCAGTCGGAGAGCTGCTTTGTTGGTGACTTTGCAAGCAGAGTGACTGTATTTGAATACCTAAAGGAGGTCTATGCAAAAGACAAAGACTTCAAGGAGATTTGGAATGAATGCCAATAAAATCAGTTAGTTAGAGGTTTTCATATCCAGGATGGTTATTTATTTCATAGAGATCAGTTGTGCATACCTTAGAGTTCACTAAGAAAGTATATAATACGAGACCTTCATACTGGGGGGTTAGGAGGATATTTAGGGCGTGATAAGATGATTGCTTCCATTGAAGAGAGGTATTACTAGCCTCAGTTGAAGAAGGAGACAGAAAAATATGTGTAGCGCTGTCCAGTTTGTCAAGTTGCTAAGGGACAATCCTAAAATACGATATTATATACACTCTTACATGTTCCTAATACGCCATGACATGATATTTTGATGGATTTTGTTTTGGGACTCCTTAGAACCCATAGAGATATGGATTCTGTTTTTGTTGTGGTTGACAGATTTTCAAAGATGTCACATTTTATTCCATGCAAGAAAATAATAGATGCTAGCAACATTGCCAACATTTTCTTCCGGGAGATAGTACATATTCATGGGATGCTAAAGTCCATCACCTCTGATTGTGATTCTAAGTTCTTATCCTACTTTTAGAGGACTGTGTGACAGTGATTCAATACTTCACTTAAATTCAGTACTGCTTACCACCCTCAAACGGACGGCCAAACTGAAGTGGTAAATCGCACTCTTGGTAACATTCTCAGGTCCATCTCTAGAGACCGTCCGAGGCAGTGGGATCTCGCACTAGCACATGATTTGTTTATAACTGTATGGAGAGTCAAACTACGGGCAAGGCTCCCTTTGTGATTGTATATGGAAGGTTTCCGAACCATTACCTTGATCTAGTTTCACTGCCTAGGCTTTTAGGACAAAGTATTCCTGCAGATCATATAGCCGAGAAGATATGTAGTATCCAACAGGAAGTGAAGGAGAAGATAGAAAAGTCTACTGGTAAATATAAGGCGTATACTGATTGACACAAGAGGAAGAAGGTGTTTGAGGAGGGAGACATGATGATGGTGTTTCTGCGAAAAGAGCGTTTTCCAGTGGGTACCTACAACAAGCTGAAGAATAAAAAGTATGGCCCATGTAAAATACTAAAGAAGATTAGCGACAATGCTTATGTAATTGACCTTCCTACAGATTTGACTATTTCTCCTAGTTTCAATGTTACATATTTGTTTGAGTATTACCCGCCATAAGGAATAACTCTTCATGCAAATATAAGTTTGGTTCAAGCTCTTTTCAAGCAGGAGACTGATGTAGAACACACTGCATACATATTTATGGAGAAGTGGGACTGATGCAAGCCCAAACGCGGACCCGGTTAAGGAAAATAACTTGCAACGAAGAACGTGACATATCTCTCAAATAGTAAGTCAGAATTAGACGAATTATATATGTAAATCACGTATTTTTTGAGATGTAGTCAATCAATTCCATCGATGTTTGTTTTGTCGATGTCCGTTTCGCCAAATTCCCTCTGGATTGAGAGATGTTAGCGTATTTTTTTTAGTTTTTTACTATTTTAGTTAATGTTTTAGGAGTTTGTTTTGATTAGGAAGCAAATTCGGTTTGATTCAACCGATTTACTTTCCTAATCTTAGAGAGTCTTTTAGAAAGAGTTTTGTTATTTTTATTTTTGGTACAGTTTGAGTCATAGTATGAGTCTTGTTTATTTTCTATTTAAGCAGAGTATTGTAAGCTATAGAGACATAACTTGTCATCAATAATTCTCTTTTAATATTTTTTTCTGTGGATTCGAAGTTATTCGTAGATTTAGAGATCGTTCTTTGTGGATTTAGAGAATACCCAATGGTAAGTTCCGAGGTTATCACTTTCACGCTACGTTAAT
>NC_033798.1:89947992-89990610 GCF_001876935.1 Asparagus officinalis
TTACCGAGACATATCCTTATATGTAACTGATGTGCGTGAGCACACTCCATTTTTTTAGCTTATAAATAAAAGATCTATATGGTCAAAAAAAAAAAGAACTGAGAAAAAACCCGAGATAATTAGTGGACATGGAGACGATAAAAATTATAGTCGATCCGCATCAGACCCACTTGCACCCCCTAGTTTGAAACACTTTAATATAGAATTCTAGACAGTCAAAAAATATGTATTAGAAAAGGAGTGGATACGGATAATCATTTTTCAAAATTCAAAATTTTTTTTTGGGTTCTTGCGTTACGCCTGAATTAAAACACTGTTTAAATCCGATTTTGTTTCATTCTCACTACCCAGCTAAAGACTAATAATTATTTGTAATTATTCCTTTGTTATTTAAATGCTTACGAACTCTTCTTTTACTTGTTGATTTTGGAGTAACTCGTTGAATCATATCTGAACTTTAGTATTTTCTAGACTAAAGATATTAACTGATTATATATTTCATGATCTTGATTGACTGTGCTCAATTCTCAGTTGATGAATAGATTTAAATTTTCATTCTATTCCCATACAATGCAAGTATACATACTAGACTTACTAGTCCGTGTAATATCTCGACAATATATATGTGACGACATATAACATTCTTCAGTAATTCAAAGGCTTCGTACTCATTGTACTCTTGTACATTGGTACATCCGAAATCCGTCATTCATTTGAGAGTTTATGATTGGATCTTGTAAGAAATGGAATAATTATTCTTTTTCCATGATTAAATTTAGTAAAAAAAGGTTGCAATTTAATTGACCGAATTAATATTTAAGTACAAGTTGGGTGTTTACTAATAAGCATTTTATGTTCAAAGTTGAATGTCCCTTAACCAGATACCAAAATTAGAAGATGACGTCTTGAACATCTATATATCTCCATACTAATCTCTCGTTATTAACTACTATAACAAAATTATAAGAGCTTGACATTGTATTATATGGATAAATCTAACACATTTCAACAACTTTTTTTTTTATCATTTCTCTATCAAATTCAGGAATATGAGAATTGAATACTCTATAATTACCATATAATTGGAGAGGATCCACATCCTTTTTTTTTCTTGTCAAATTTTAGAAATTTCATTTTTCCCAAGAAGTTTCTAAATCTCACAATACATTATTTTATACATGTATTCCAAATCGTGAACTTTGTTTGCACATAAGGCCAATTCGCTTGCTTAAATAGAATTTGCCTCTTAAAACAAGGAGACGAAGCTCAAGTCCTACTTGAGCTTATAGACAGATCAAATCAGCTAAATAGCCTAAATCTCTTTAAAACAAAACAAATGGCACATGATTTGTTGCAAAGCTCTCTTTATATAGAAAAGTAACTTCTGAAATAGAAATCCAAACTAATATTTGAAGGCTCATGCCACGTGTTTCGGTCAATTCCTTAAACTACATGGTCCTATTCATTTCATTCTGATCATTTCCTAATCAATTTCTCAAACACAGATTAGGAATTAATTACTATATACTATATAATAATCTGTATATATCAATTCATGAACTCACTTGTGCTGTGCGTGTGTTCAAATGGGAAAAGCACTTTAACAAGAAAGCGCACGTCATTGGAAACAAAAACGGCCTGTTAAATAAACATAAACTATGTTAGGCTTCTTCATTTATATATATCAAGTGCCTTAGGGATTCTCCATTCTCTTGTCTACTATCCTCTTCTCTACCCCAAAACAATGTTGAGGGGAGATGTAGATTCATTTTCAAGCAAGGGACTTCATCTTGGGGTTTCATGGCTTTTGCACATCGGCTTCAATGGTCTTTTCCCTCCATTACCCTCTTCTTCTTGATGAGAAATTGGCGATAGCGATGAAAAATTCATCGGTAGTTGGCGTACACGGGAAAGCCAGGCATAGATTATTCTCCTACTACTATTTGTAATTTTTTCCTCATTTTATATGTTATAATTTGTTTGGCTTAGTTCCTTTTGTATTTCTCAACATAGAGTTTAGAGAAAAATGTTGTTCAAGTTATATAAACCTGCCTTGAGGAAATTACATTAAAGGCAGATGAAAAGAAATGTAATAATATATTACTGGTTTCCCTTGTTTTTTCCTTTATGAATTGCTCTTGTGCAAATTTGTATGTGGAGTTATTGTGTGCGTTTTTTTTCCATTTTAATGCTGACTAATTAATGGGAACTTTTCGTTCACTAGAGCTAGTGGGAAATTGTCCTTCAAATATATTGACAATCAGCTTTAGACCTAGAGTTTCTTTCAAATGAACTTACTAATCTACAGGCACTAGATAAAGAGATTTTGCATATTTGGGACTTTTACTTCATTAATATGATATGACCCTTATTTTATTTATTTATTTATTTTCTGAGAAAACTTCATATGACATATATAGGTAAAAATGAGGAAAATATGACAATATGTAAAAAAAAAATAGATATAAATATGTCAAAGGCTGTCACGTCATATCCCCATTATAACTTCTACAAGTAAAATTGGATGAGTTGGTTTGATATCAGACACAACTTGGTCAGCAATTTAAGTTAAGCCAATCAGTTCTTATTTTCAAATTTTTACTTGATAGATCAAAACTCTCAAATGCGAACCATTTTCATGTAGTTAGCTCGTCCTTTTCCCCCCTTGTAGTTAGCTGGTCCTTTTTTTAGCTGGTTGAGGTTCTTGTTAAGTGATTGGTGAGGATCAATAGTTTATACTTCAATTATATACTCTGCTGCCTCTTTGTTTCATATTGAGAAACTTGTACGCGGCATCATAAAATTAATAATAGATACTTGAAATCATGTCATTACATATGATACTTTTATTATAGAGCAATTGGATAACATCCAAGAAGAAATATGCTTGACATAGTAAAAATGCTACATCATTTTGGATTGTAGAGACTGACATATGTGGCCCATTGCTGCGAATTAAGCCACACTTAGCATTAAAGAAATCATATTAGCATCATAATTAACGTGGCTAGTGCCAGAAAAAAAAAATTATGAGCTCTGGGTAAATGAGGCAATTCATTGGATCCTTTTTCTCCCTCTCTCTTAAACAATGCTTAAAATATTGTTAGAAATGATTACAGTTAATTGTTATTGCCTACTTATAGCTGTTTTCTTCTCTTCAGAATTAAGCCCTTGAAATGTTGATTTGACCTTAAGAAGTCCTTAAAAGGTTGGCATTGAGATGCTTTGAAAAATGACACTCTATGGTTCGATAGGGAGAGCAATGTTCATCTAATTCATAGGGTTTTAATTAATTGTATCATTATCCTATCTTATTTTTGGTAGTTTGTGTTGATTGTCTAATTAATTCCTATCTTCCTCTTTCAAATGTTTGCGGCTTGCATTGCGCCCAAGAGTTAGGCTTGGAAATGCAACTTGTTGACTTTGTTGAACGCTTGGTAACTAATAAGAAATAGCCAAAACAACTTAATAAGCTAATTTTTTATCTGATTATATATTATGATGATAATGTGCCATAATTCGTGTATCACGATTTCCAAAGACAGGAAGGATTGAAGTGGTAAAACGAAACTAATTTGTAAATTTTGACAGTAAAAAAAGCTATTTTCTTAATTATAGCCAAGTTTGTAACGCCAATCATCTTTCTTATTAGTTATTGATTTTGGATAGAAACTAAGGGGCTGTTTGTTTTGCTTCTTTTGCCCCTGATTCCCTGTCAAAACTAACAGGTTGCTGTTAGTTTTGGCAGCTTTCTTGCCAAAACGCCCCTAAAAAGGGCGTTTTGGAAGGAAAGTTGTCAGCTTTGGCAGGGAATCAGGGGCAAAAGAAACCAACCAAACAGCCCCTAAGGGGCCGGTGTTAGCCAATTGATACATTTTTATGCGAACTGGAGTAATTATTAAAGTGGAATATTTTTTTACTAGTTGGATATAATAGTGGGATAATTAGGAACAATTATGTAGAACATGATATTTTGATAAAATGACATGTGATAATTTTTGATAATCATGAAGTATACATTCACGCATTTTGATAATACAAATATCATATATGTATTTTAAACTTACTATTATTGATTGATATTGTTTACTAGAATATTAATCACTACTACATAATTTTTGGTTATACAATAGGACATTAACTATTATTATTATAATATAAGTTATAGCTTTTTGATGTTTTAATAATTATGATAGTACAAGTGTAAATATTTTTCACATTTTTCTTTCATTTTTGCTCCCGAGATCTCTTTCCTTCATCTTTTAATTTTATTTTTTAATAAATTATGGATGTATACTTTCTTCGCTTTTAAAACTAATTATATAATTATAATATTGAGTAAAGAAAGAAAATATCAAAGATGACTAAGCGGAGACGAGATCCAATCTGATGGCGTGATCTAATGATGGTCATGACCAGGAAAGAGGTAAAAAAATAAAAGAAATATAAAAATAAATAATAAAAAAAGTGTTCTACATTTCTTTGTGGCACACCTCCCACCAAGCGCCCCCCGACGAAGGGGGACCTGAAAAAGCCTTTCATTTTCCCTCCTTCAGTGGCCCTTGCTACCTTCCTTAACAAGCCCTTGAGCCTCCTTTCCGCCGCCTTCCTCATGGAAGTCGCCGAGTTGACCCGAAGGCGAAATTCTATGGTGGAGAAGACTTTAATAAGAATTTGGCCATAGAGGGGCCTGCTGATAGAGCTGGGCGGGGAGGTGATACTAGTTATCAGGTCAGAGAGACGCCTGGCCCGTAAGCTGCCCCCCTTAAAAACCCATGACTTATTAATAAGGATTTGTTACGCGCGATATGCCGACGACTTATTATTAGGAATCACCTAGTTCTGAGCTAAAACTTAAAATAATTTGAGATACTAGAACTCAATATTTTTATAGAGAAATAAAAAAGTGGAATAATTTTATACAATTATTATACTTCAAGTTTTGTTACAGTTCTGATTGACTAATACTATAAAATTTTATTCTAGTTCTAGTTCTATTGACTAACACTATAAAATTTTATCTCACAAAGTATCCTAGTTCTAGTTTTTAGTACTACTTGACTAACCCTAGCTAATAAAATAAAATTGTCTAAGGGGGTGTTAGTCATGAATTGAGACATTTTCATGCAAAATGGAATAATTGTTAAAGTGGAATAATTTTTCGCTAGTGGAATATTTTAGTGGGATAGATAGAAATAATTTTGTGAAGCGGGATATTTTGATAAAATAACGTGAGATAAATTTTTATAATCATGAAATATATATTTATGCATTTTGAAGATATAAATACTATTTATGAATTTTAAACTTACTATTATTGATTGATAATTGCTTACAAGAATGTTCTTTACTATTAAATAACTTTTGGTTAGACTATAAGATATTGACAATTATTATTATAATGATGGTCTAATGATTGTGATAACCATAATAGGAAAGAAGCAAAGAAAAAAAAAAGAAATATGAAAAATAATAAAATAAATATGAGTTCTAGTTTTTTACCACCTAGTTCCAAGCTAAAACTTGGAATAATTTAAGAGACTAGAACTCTTATTTTTGTATAGAAAAATAAAAAAAGTGGGATAATTTTGTACCACTATAAGAAATTACATCTTTAACGAAGGAATTTCCCTTCGTTAAAGAGCTGAAAACCTTCGTTAATGTATGCTAACGACGGAGAAAAATCCCTTCGTCACCCGTCATTGAAGCCCTCTTCGCTAAAGGATCATGAAGGGATATACTACTCGTCGTTATAGAGTTTATAATGATGGAACGTATTATCATCATTAATATACGATAGTAATTATCACCGTCATTACCATCAGTGATGGGGATATTTTCCCGTCGTTACCATCAGTGACGGGATATTTTCCTGTCATTACCATTAGTTATGGGGATATTTTTCCGTCGTTACCATTAGTTACGGGGATATTTTTCCATCGTTGAAGACTAATTAATGACCATTGGATGTCGTCATAAAAGTCCTCATAATGGGTAATTAGTAACCTATCAACGACGGTGCTTTCCCTTCATTGATGAACAAAATACGGTTTATAAAACCGTCATTGTAGACTATAAATTTCTAATATACATTAATAATAATTTTTTTATTTATAGGCAACTATCATATTATTCTCAACCTGACACTAAGATTCAAAACAAAAATATATTTAAAATACCCAATAATGAATAAGAGGGAAAATAAAAATTCCATTCATTAATAACATCAATAAATAAAATTCCACCATCCTCAAATATTAAATACTAATAACAAGAGTTAATATCCTAATTGTTCCAAAAAAAAATACATGAAACTATCTAAAATAAAATAAATTAAAAGTTTGGGGAAGACACATTCTTTCATCTCTAATCATCGTCAAAAGAAGACTCGAGCTACCCCCTCCTAATCTTGCATGGATAGCCTGAAAATTTAAAAAAAATCACATAATTAAGAAATATCAATTAAGCAAATATTATCTTATTAAGTAAAAATCACATTTTTTTAGTGCAAGTAGTCAATCATAAAAGTATATAAGAGATTTTATAAAAAATAATTACCTAGTCATGCACACGTTCTCGAGTTTGAGGAGTCAATGAAGGTGATTGCGTAGAAAAAAAGTTCTTGCATAGCTTTCACTTGTGACTCCAACTGAGACATCCTTTGTTGTTGTTGCTTCTGCTCATCTAAGTGTTGTTGAAGCATCGAGTTCTTTCTCTTTTCTTCTATAACCCGTGCTTCCAGATCAGATCGACTAGCTAGGGAGCGGTCCTCTTAAATCTTTCAAAGTAATCCTGCCACCAAATATAATAATGTAACCATGAGATTGCTTCCCCCAGATTTTCTCAACTATCTCAATGTCAGAAAGTGAAGGGTTTGCTTGTTTGACTTGAACAATTTCATCCTATAAAAATTAAATTCATATGTTAGTACTATATAATGCATCATTATCAAAGTTAAACACATATTCTACTTACATATTTATCTTGATCCCTAGTATCTAGTGTTTCATTAGCTTTCTTTCGAGTTTCATGAAACGTTTTTGCCACATCAGGTGGATTTCCTGACTTGCCACCCCTATTTAAATATTAAATAAAAATGAGTACAACATCAAACTAAAAAACAAAGTAGTTTTAAATAAATAGGAGATTAGTTTTGAATGTATACTAATTCCCATGTAATTTGTCTAAAGGGTTTGCTGTCCGTATGGTGGAGCATCTTTTTTTTTGCCTCTGTTAAGTGTATTTTGTTAGCTTGCTTTCTATACATCAAGATTAAAAGATAATTTCAACAATCCAACATTATACATGGAACAAAATTAATAAAATTAGGAAATTAATACCTAAAATTTTGAAGAAAAATAATGTTCCTTAACTAGCTAATCCCAGTCATCAACACTCACTTCTATAGGTTTATTTCTAAATGCAACTTGCAATAATTTTTTTTCACATATTTCCTGTGCATGTCACCATGCCACTTATTCCACAAATCGCGCAAGTGTCTCATTATTAACTCTCTCTTTTTCTCCATGTCCTCGGCATCAAATTTATCTTATATCAAATTTGAATCAAAATTTAATTTATAAGAATTAAAAACCAATTGCAAAAAATTAATTTTCAATGTACCTTAATGGATGCCCACATATGATCTTTATTTTGTTGTGGTATTTTGGCCCAATTCTCAACAGCTACTGGGCAAATATTTCTATCACGAATAATAATTCCAAGATATTATGAAAATTCTGGTTCAATAGCTCTATTCTGATAAAAAGCAATAATTTTTTTCTCCCCATGTGACAAATTATTCAACTTTAGACACTTTAGGATTTACCATTACGTATTTAAAATATAAGCTTTAGGGTTTACCAGGGGTGCAAATAAAACTTTGGAATTTAACTATAACTTTTTAAAACTTACAATTAATCAACGTAAAGTTTATAAAGTTAGATCTTAAATATCCCAAAGTTTTAACCATTTTACAGTTAAGTACCATTAAGTATTTAAAATCCCAAAGTTTTAAACATTTACAGTTAAATGCCATTAAGTATTTCAGATAGTATTTTCCCCCTTCATGTATTTGTTTTATTTTTCAGATCATGTTTTTGGCTTTAATTGTTATTAGCGGGTACTTAAGTGCAAAGTAGATAGGGTCTGTACTAAAATCAAACAGTAATTGCTTAAACCAAATACGAGGGCGGACGTTACCATCGAGTCGCCGCGATGGAGGAAGAGGTCTCGACAATGGCGAAGAGGTCTCGACGACGACGACGCAGGGGCGACGACGGCGCTGGGGAGGTGCTGTGGCGTTGCCCGACGATGATAAGATCTCGACGACGAAGAGATATGCAGACGAATTGAAGACGACGACGACGGCAGCGAACTCGTGATGACGACAACTCTCACTGACGAACTGGAGCCGACGAGGAGATGGAGACAGCGCGTGATGAGTGTTGATGATGAACTGGAGCAACCGAATCTAGCTGTGGGGGAGCACATAGACGAGGAGGAGGAGCGGACGACGACCAGAGATTGAGACGACGAGGATAAGGAGGTGATTTTTCTAACTAGGATTTATTTTATTATGGCTGCGGTTGATTAAATAATGATTAGGTGTTATTGAATCTTAATAATTCGGTTTGTTAATAGAAATATGTTAATTTCAGATCATTTAAAAGTTCATTAATTCGGGTTTTGGGTTTTTGTTAGCGCTTCGGGTCTGGTTATGGGATTTGTTAATAGTAATAGGTTAATTTCAGTCCAATTATGATTAGGAGTCCCATAAATAAAGGTAATGGACCCCTTCATTTTTAAGGAGACTCAATAATGACGGTAGTAGGATCAAATCAACGAAGGGATTAGAAATCCGTTATCCCATATCACATTATTTCTTTATTATTTGAAATCACTCCACGAAGGGTTTAAAACCCGTCGTTATAATATGCCCATTAATGACGGTCAACTGGTCCCTTCACTAATTATGGTCGTTAAATAGCAGATTTATTGTAGAGTACCATTATCCCAATTCTAGTTTTATAAGAGTTCTTCTTGACTAATACTGTAAAATTTTGTTCTAGTTTTAGTTCTATGTGACTAACACCTTAAAAATTTATCCCACAGATTATCTCAGTTCCAATTTTAAGTTCTAGGTGACTAACCCCTCTAAAAACAATTCTTGCATTCCCTTTTGGTTGAATATTCCTTGAAATTTAGGGCTTCTTTGGCCACTCTTCAACACTCTCGTTAGTGGAATTAATTTGATGCATTGATTATAAATGTGTTTGACAAATATTGACCCAGACCTTTTTTGTAGTTTAAAAAAGAAGCCTTTAATCTAGGGCTGTCCTTCCGGGCCGGCCCGGGCAAAACCGGAGCCCGGACCCGAGCCCAGTTCCCCCGGGCCGGGCCGGGTTTTATTTGTTATTTTAATTTTTTTTACTTTTTTAAATTTTTTTAAGAATACAAAGCAAAAAATAAATACAATTTTGATAAAAAAAATATATTATTAATCAATTGTAATTATGTAATTTACAAATATAAAAAATTATAGAAATTAAAATGATATAAATAATTGTAGAATTTATAAAAACAAACAAAATTAAAAATAATTATAGAATTCAAAGAGCCCAAGAGCCCCAAGCCCAATCAAAGACATATAAATATATATGTTGTGACTAGGATTTGAACCACTAACCTCCTCTCCAAACTCCTAAATTTTACCACTAGACTAAGTAGCCCAAAACATTCATGTAATTCAATATATGTATATGTATACACACACACACACATAAATATATTATACATAAACAAATTGTAAATACTTATAGAAATTACATGAACAAATTGTATTATACATAAACATATATATAAAAAATATAAAGTATATGGGGGGGGGGTGAATAGGGTTATTGCTAATTTTATTAGATATTAATGCCAATTAAAATTAATTAACAAATATATCCTAACAAAGATGATATTCAATAAGATATAGGTAAGGATATATATGTGTGACGCCCATGTTTTCACACTTGGCTATAGTTCAAGGTGAACCCAGAGATGTCAAACCTGCCATGCACCTCCACTGTGTAATAACATGTTTTATCAATCACAGTAATATCCTCTAGTAGAATCAAGTAGAAGTGAAGCTACAAAACAAGCAAATAAAGGAAATAAAAATACAATAGACATGATGTAGAAAGAAATATCTCATAATGATATCATGTCTCGACTAGAATAAACTGAAATACAACTGATATACATCTGGAGTCTAAAATAATATGACTGTCTCAACATGGATTAACTAGAAATCGTATTAAGGCAACATGCCTTAACAATATGAGTACAAACTCAAATGTCTCAACATGGATTAACTAGAAATCGTATTAAGGCAACATGCCTTAACAATATGAGTACAAACTCAAATGACTGAATAATACTACTGTGGAGTCCATATGAGTACAAACTCAAATGACTGAATAATACTACTGTGGAGTCCATACTAGTAAAAATACGCGACGACAACTATGCAAAAACTCCGTCACCCTGCGACTCTCCGATGCTCTGAGCCGCCTGAAAGCTAAAATAAAATAAAAATGAAAAAAAACAACAACAAGAGCGTCAGAGCGCTAGCAAGATTACATTCATCCACCCCCGGGGAGGGCTACTAGATATAGTGGAGGCTCTATCTATTAAGCATAGTATATCTATATCATTTTCTCAGAATATATATAGAATTAATATTTAGAAACCTATAACACGAGACGTAGTACGTCGAACGAAATAATCCAAACAAGGAAACCCTCATGTATATACCGTATGTCTCAAATTGTAGATACCTCACTAGGGTTATCGCCTAGTGGTCATGTGCACAATGAAGATGAATCTCTAATATTACTTGAAGTAGAGTCCATCGGAATCTATTGGATCTCCTCCAAGTTGCCTTGACACGCCTCTATATGTTTCCACAATAAATAAGTATTATCAAAAGAAACAAGTTTGTTAGATATAGATGGTTCAAAAGCTTTAAGCAAAAAATCTAACAATAACTTGTTCATGGTAAACATTTTCTTATCATGATTCTCCACTTGGATTTCTCCAAAGTGGGTGTAGACGTCAAAAAATGCTTACAGACATCCAAATACCACTCAAGACAAAGAGAAGGTGATAAACATCAGTATCTAAGTCATGGGAGATCATACAAGCCCAAAGGAAGCAAAAGGATCTATGAATCAACACAAAACAATATGAATTCACAGAACAATGCAAACTACAGCGTGTGGGCGCGGCAGTACATGGTGCCGCGGCTGAAGCGCGACAACCCATGGTGCCGCGGCTAAGACGCGGCAGCCTATGGTGCCGCGGCCAAGGCGCGGCAACTCATGGTGCCGCGGCCATTATAGGGGATGCTACAGCAGTTATAATGCAGTTATCTGATGATTATTAAAGCCCACGTGGCAGCATATTAGAGATAGAACGTGTGCTGACGTGGACAGACAGTTAAACCACGAAAAAGGTGGTTAAAGGTCGTGGGAGAACAGTTTCAAACACGTATGAACGTGGGTGTAACTGCCCCTTTAGCCGCGGCAGTGTCGACTGCCGCGCCCTTTGGCCGCGACATTGTCGACTGTCGCGCCCTTTAGCCGCGACAGCATCAACTGCCGCGCCTAAAGAGGCAGTTGTTGATCGGCTATTTCTTCAGTTATCGTCTAAGGAGGCTATAAATACCCCCCTATGGCCATCATTGACAAGGGCGGAGCATTTCCAGAGCAGATTAGAGCAGAGAGCCTTGAGTTTTTGTGAATTAGAGTAAGAAAGAGAGTCTTCCTTCTTCACAAACATGCTCAAGAAGTTTCTGACGATTCCTAGAGATCTAAGCTCTGACTTGATCTTTAGAAGAGTGAATATCTTACATCGATAAGATATTCGCTTCAAATTCTTACTTCGATAAACGAAGGAAGAATCATTAAACCCTTCACAGTTCAATCAGAATCTGTGATTTGGTGGTCCACGAGTCAAAGCCTCCCCGGCACAGGCAAAGATCCCACGCAAGCAGCGATCCAAACAACGATCCTGCGTTTGTTTCTAAAAAGTTGTAATTTTTATTTTGTTGTGTAAAAGAAGTCTTATAAAAAGACTATTTCTTTGAATTTATTGTAATCGACCGAAGATATAATGAATTCCATGACAAAGTCAACTTTTGACGCAAACAAGCTGGCGACCACAGTGGGAGCCAACGGATTCGCTGTCGAGACCGTCGTGTCACAACCGATCAAGATTCCGGTTGAATCCATGGTCGAATACGAATTCGACCAAACCAAATTTGAGGAATATCTCTCATCATCCTCTTCAAAATCTTCATTGTCTCGCAAATACAAGAGGATCTCACAATTGAGGAAGACCTACATGCCAAAGAAGACACAAAATGAAGACTCTCGCTTGATTGTTACTGAGGATTTTACTCGTAACACCTCTGCTCACAATGGCTCTTATCTAGTTAAAGAGTCATCGAATCAAAGCCCGCCGGCATTGACGAAAAGAGCTCGTCAGAGACAACGCCAACGCCGCGCTCGCCAAATGGCTAAGGCCTTGGAACAAACCGACGGGGTTCGTTATCACGCGGACCTAGAGTCGAGGAGACATCGAGTGGTTCAGTTGTCTCAACAACCAATCACTCGTATCTCTGCTAAAATAACGACGGATGAATGGACTTTTGTCAAGAGGGCTCGCTTGACCCTTAAAGAACGTATACAAAAACGTCGTGCAAACGCTGCTCATGCCCGTGCTCTCTTTCAACAAAGACGAGAAAGGAGGAAGGAAACGGTGACCAAAGAACCACCGAAACTCCGCCAAGTTTGGATTCCAAAGTCTAGACTTATGCAAAATCAGCATACGGAGCCCGTTAAGACTCCATACCCGCAAGGGGGTGGTTTTAGACGTGCGACTCCCGACATAACCTTGGATCGCTCAAAGACAAAAATAAATTGTCCTGAGAATGCCAACAAGGTTTTACACCCCCAGAAGAAGACGCATTCGCCAAATGATATCGTCATACCTGGGAGATCATGCCAACAGGCGATACGATTTTTTGGCAATCATACCGATGAATCGTATTATCAAGTTGGGGTCATGAATAATTTTCGAAAGAGAGTTATTCAAGAAATAAACTCTCGTTGTTCCTGTGCGCGACTCGTTAAAGCAGCATTATCAGAATGTGACTGTTTCAAATGAGAAGTCATCCCACGAAGAGTCTCTGTATTGTCGAAGCCTAAGCCGAGACATTTCCGCAAAAGAAAATCAGCTACCCAAGATGATGAATTCCCTGAAGTTACCATCAACGTGGCTGATAAAAGAAAGTCTAAGCGGCATTCAAATGACTCAAATCCCGACTTTTCCCCGAAAGGAAAAGTCAATCCAAGAATTGCTCAAAGGATGTCTCGACTCCAATTAGGAGCCATCAGACACAGAGATTACAAAAGAATGCAAGAAGGAATGTCCTCGGAGGATGAATTCTCAGACACTTGTTCAGCCATTGCTTCTGATGATACAATGTCTAGCACGGGACAAACCAAAGAAGTGTTCATGATCACCTCTGATCAATTTGCTCAAATGCTTCAAGAAGCTCTAACGAAGCAACGTGAAGAAATTAGAGCTGAGATGAAGACAGAGATGGGGTTAGCTATTCAACAAATGAGAGAGTTGCTAACTCAACAACCTCAACCTCCTGAGTCCAGTCAGCGAGCTGAATCCAGTCACCACACTCGGAATGTTGTAGATGACAGTGATCCGGAAGTGGATGAAGTCATTATGGCTGATACACCTCCCAATAGCAATAACACTGGGGGTGGTTTAGCACATCCTCCCAATAACGATATTGGGGGTGGTTCAATAGCACCTCTCACTGGGGGTGGTCCAATTATCTTTACTCGACATCATTCAGAAAGAAATGAAGACGATGACGGGAAAATGCAAAAACTTGAAGACAAAATCAATGCTTTGATGACGGCTCAAGAAGTTAAGAAGACGGGTATTCCATGTCCTTATCCGAGGGAATGGGATTCACCCGGCGAAGTTCAATCTGATTAACTTCACACCGTTTGAGGGGAAGAGTTCGCCGATTCAGCACTTGATTTATTTTAAGTCTAATTTGGGCATGATCTCTGGAAACGAGGCTTTAATGGTCCGGTCATTCGTCGGCACCCTTCGTGGGCCCGCCTTCGATTGGTACCGACGGCTCAAGCCAGGGAGCATCAATGGCTGGGATGACATAGAAAGTTTGTTCCTCATCAACTTCTTCGATGGTGACACCGAAGTGTCAATCGGAACCCTTCTGGATGAAAAACAAAAATACGGGGAGTCAGTCGACAATTTTGTCAAGCGCTTCCGTAACAAGGCAATGAATTGCAGAGACCCTGTTACAGAGGAGTTCATCCTACAAACGTGCCACAATAATCTCTCCATCGATGTCCTGGAAACCCTGGGGATCGTACCATCCAAAACTTGGAAAGATTTGAAAATGCGCGGCGAACAAGCTGAACACTTTCTTAAAAGAAAGAAAGTTGAGAGAGGTCAACTGACGACATCCACAATTCCTGTGAACGCAACTCTCGATCCGAGGTTCCAAAAGGAGTATTCTTTCGAAGACGATGAAGCTCCAGACATATTGGAATACCTCCTCGCCAATGATAAAATTGAGCTACTGCCTATTAAAGATCGGGAGGGTGCTAAGATGATTACAGATCCAAACTACTATGCATACCACAGAAGGGTTCTTCATCCCACCAATATTTGCTTTGGCCTCAAAAACAAGATCCAAGCCCTAATTGACTCTGGCGTCATAATGGCGAAACAAGCCGATTAAATACGACCTTACTCCATTGGGCACACGAGTATAAACTGTTTTCCCTGACTCCGATAAGTATACGAGTATAAACTGCTTCTCCATCTCACTCCGAAAAGTATACGAGTATAAACTGCTCCTCGATACTCCAACAGGTATATGAGTCTAAACTATTTCCTTTCTTTCACGGGAAGTTCCTAGAGAATGCCATGCATGGTACTTTTAAGGATAACCCGATCATATAGCTAAACGTAATGATAAACCCAGCTTCGTAAGAAAAGCTGGGGGTGGATGGTTCATGTAACGGGAAGTTCTCGGAAGAATGCTATATGTAATTTTCTTAGGGATAACCCGATCATTACAAACAAAATGATAAACACTACATCCCCACGGTGATTTACGAATACTCTTTTGCTGAGGTAAGATTCGATCACTTCGTTGGATCAATCTTCCCTCACAAAATTCTCACTTGGTCAAACCTTTAAACAGTTAGGAGAGAGGTCCACAAATCGAATGATCAAACCTTTAAACAGTCAGGATCGCCTCAAAACTCCTACTTGGTCAAACCTTAACCAAAATCCCCTTTCGATTCATTTCATGAACGAGAGGTCCACTTTTGAATTGAATAATCAAACCCGATGACAGTCAGGATTATTCAAACCAGTCCAGATCCTTTAAGTAGGAGACCCCACTTTGAGTTTCTTTTGCACCAGGAGATAGAATATAAAATTCTTCCTCTCCATCATCGGGTTCATCTCTACCAACAAACAAGAGACCAGGAGACAGAATATAAAATTCTTCCTCTCCATCATCGGGTTCATCTCTACCAACAAACAAGAGACCAGGAGACAGAATATAAAATTCTTCCTCTCCATCATCGGGTTCATCTCTACCAACAAACAAGAGACTAGGAGACAGAATATAAAATTCTTCCTCTCCATCATCGGGTTCATCTCTACCAACAAACGAGAGACCAGGAGATAGAATATAAAATTCTTCCTCTCCGATTTCGGGTTCATCTCTACCAACAAACAAGAGACCAGGAGATAGAATATAAAATTCTTCCTCTCCATCATCGGGTTCATCTCTACCAACAAACAAGAGACCAGAATACTCCAATAGGTATACGAGTCTAAACTATTTCCCTAATCTCAACAGGAAGTTTCTGGAGAATATTACTCAAAATATTCTTAAGAATAACCTGATTACCTCCTAACGGGTATATGAGGTTAAACTATTTCCCGAACACTCCAATGGAGCATATGAGTATAATCTATTTCTCCATTTTTCGACGGCAGTTCAAATTCAAGACTTCGACAACGGCCACGTGATAAACGCAGCACCGAAGGGGTTTTAGCTATTCTACAAAGTACTGAATAAGCTAAAAGATAAAGAAGTCAAGGATTGAAGCCATCCATAGAGTATGTTACGCAACTTCCTCAATAAAGTACTGAAGAAATTGCAAGGAAAACTTATCATATCCAAAGTGTCCCAGACTCCTCTTCAAAATGATGAGTCTGTGATACTTTGGAGGGGGTATTTGTAGACGTCAAAAAATGCTTACAGACATCCAAATACCACTCAAGACAAAGAGAAGGTGATAAACATCAGTATCTAAGTCATGGGAGATCATACAAGCCCAAAGGAAGCAAAAGGATCTATGAATCAACACAAAACAATGTGAATTCACAGAACAATGCAAACTACAGCGTGTGGGCGCGGCAGCTCATGGTGCCGCGGCTACAGCGCGGCAGCTCACCTATGGTGCCGCGGCCAAGGCGCGACAACTCATGGTGCCGCGACCATTATAGGGGATGCTACAGCAGTTATAATGCAGTTATCTGATGATTATTGAAGCCCACGTGGCAGCATATTAGAGATAGAATGTGTGCTGACGTGGACAGGCAGTTAAACCACGAAAAAGGTGGTTAAAGGTCGTGGGAGAACAATTTCAAACACGTATGAACGTGGGTGTAACTGCCCCTTTAGCCGCGGCAGTGTCGACTGCCGCGCCCTTTAGCCGTGGCAGTGTCGACTGTCGCGCCCTTTAGCCGCGACAGCATCAACTGCCGCGCCTAAAGAGGCAGGTGTTGATCGGCTATTTCTTCCGTTATCGTCTAAGGAGGCTATAAATACCCCCCTATGGCCATCATTGACAGGGTTATAAATACCCCCGAGGTGATTTCTTTGAGGAGGCTGATCATTTTGAGCACTTCAGAGCAATTCAGAGCAGAGAGAGAGCAGAGGTGCTGATCTTACGGCCAATCCTTGATAATCAGGCTTTGACTTGATTTCAAGAAGAACGACTATCTTACTTCGATAAGATATCGTTTTAATTTCTCACTTCGATAAACGAAGTCAGAATCATAAACCCCTCACGATTCAATCAGAATCTGTGATTTGGTGGTCCACGAGTCAAAGCGCTCCCGGGACAGGCAAAGATCCCACGCAAGCAGCGATCCAAACAACAATCCTGCGTTTGTTTCTCAAGAGTTGTAATTTTTATTTTGTTGTGTAAAAGAAGTCTTATAAAAAGACTATTTCTTTGAATTTGTTATAATCGACCGAAGATATAATAAATTCCATGACAAAGTCAACTTTTGACGCAAACAGTGGGCACAATATAAGTACTATCAATAACTTCCCATAAATTTAAATGTTTAGATCTAACAAATATTTTGAATCTAAACATCCATTGAGCATAAGGAAAATTATTGAATAAAGGAGCAACATTTATGTCATAGCCTAAACAAGGGGCACCATGCATATCCATAATAAATGTGCAAGCAAGAAGAATAATATCAAAATAAGATTAGCAACAATAATAAGAACACATAACTTTGATTCTAGGCGATTAAGCCTCTAATCAAGAACACCAAGCTCTGATACCAATTGAAACTACCCTAGAGGGGGGAGGCGGGGTTGAATAGGGTTATTGCTAATCTTATTAGATATTAATGCCAATTAAAATTAATTAACAAATATATCCTAACAAAGATGATATTCAATATGATATATGTAAGGATATATATGCAAAGGGGAAAATAAATAAGAAACAATATAAAAAAAATAGTGGACACAAAGAGCAAACCAAACACAACAGTATGATCACGCAGTTCGGACCTTGCGTCCTACGTTTCCGCTCCCCACTCCCGGGGAGAACTCCACTATCGACACACCCAGTTTGGAAGCCAGAACTTCTCTACACACTCGATTTTTTAGCTCACCGAAAACTCTACAAATCTCTCACAATGTACATACACAAACTATAACCTCAAGTGTTGGTCCTCACGTATCGCCTCCCTCAAGTGCTCGGCTTTACTACCTCTCTCTAGGCTTTACTACCGACGCCACTCCTCTTGGTATCGACTACGTCCTCACCACACACTCCTCTTCGTGTAAATGAGTATTACAAGGTGAACTCTCACAATAAGACTCAAATACAAGATTTGTTCTCTAACAATGAATGAGAACACAATGAAGCTCACTCTCACTAAATCGCTCACCACAACCCAACAATATATTGTATGAATAATATTAAAAGCTCAATTGAGGTGTGAGTGATAAATGAGAACAATACAATTCTAACTCAAATAAAACTAGCTAAGATATGAATATGAAAATCAAAAGATAAATAAGCTAGATAAAAGAGTTAGAAATCTTCTCTATAAACACAAGGAGCTGTAGATAAATGATGAGGACGAATTCCTCAGTTGAAATCAAAAGCTTCCTCATTGTGAAAAACTCCTCTTTTGAAGCAAACTTAAAATAATGTTTAAACACAAACTAAACTCTTTTGAAACTTGATTAAACAATTTTCTTGATTACCACAAGAGTTGAATGAACTGGGGTATTTATAGGCACTCAAAACATCAGCCAAAACTCGGAATGGAGTGCCTCCCTCGAATGCTCGCGTCGAGTTTGCTCTCCGTTGACGATCCGCACGTCTTGATTCACTGGAACGATGTCTTCTCCTCACGATTTGACGTTGTGGAGAACTTGCGTGGCAAGTTTGAGAACTCAGAACGAGTTTAGAAGAACTCTGTAAAAGAGTTGATTTGAACCGAAGATCGGTTAATAGCCAAGGCTAGAAGAAAGCTCTGGTGGTCGATCCAAGCCAAGAAAATCCCACCGAACCCTCCAAAAACCAGAAGAAGCCCCAACTGAATTGATCTTCAGTTATTTATATAGGATTAAGGGGGTGAAACCGCCCCTTAAATCTCTCCTAAGTGTGAAGGTATGTGCCATAATCCTGCTTCTGGAATGTTGGGGGTGGACCCTGCATTTTGAACTTGAGACACGGACGTGACCTCGGCGTTCGGTTTTTTCATCGCGTGTCTAACCTCAGCATTTTGACTTGAAACGCGACTATGACTTTGGCGTTATCGTCTTTGCATCGCGGGTCTGACCTCGGCATTGTGGTTTTTGCGACGCGGGTTTGACCTTGGCGTTCTGACATAAAACGCGGCTATGACCTTGGCGTTATCATTTTTGCGACGCTGGTCTGACCTTGGCGTTTCGATGTGAGACGCGGAGGTGACTTTCATGCATTTTTGACTAAATCTTTGAGACTTGTCTTCAGCTTATTCGTTTCAAGTCTTGGCTCACGTCCATTAAGCTGGTGGGCCTGAAAACATGCATAGGATTTTTGGCAAACCCTCAGCCATCAACGGATTTGATAAGCCTTTACCGACTACCGTTTGAATCGGGCTAGCATGTGGATTGTCTAAGTCCGTTCCACACGTCTGACCTTGGCGTTTCGATGTGAGACGCGGAGGTGACTTTCATGCATTTTTGACTAAATCTTTGAGACTTGTCTTCAGCTTATTCGTTTCAAGTCTTGGCTCACGTCCATTAAGCTGGTGGGCCTGAAAACATGCATAGGATTTTTGGCAAACCCTCAGCCATCAACGGATTTGATAAGCCTTTACCGACTACCGTTTGAATCGGGCTAGCATGTGGATTGTCTAAGTCCGTTCCACACGTAACGTTGTGCTAAAAGAATGAACTCTCTTAGTCTTAGTGCTATGATTTTGAATACATAGACTTCCCCATGCGTGAAGGCATGGATTTTTGGTGTCGTTTCTTCCCGTGTGGCTTGAAACACCGAAAGAAAGTTGGAAGTGCCAGAGGTATAGTATTAACTTGGCATGAATTTTCACCTAAAGTGAAATTCAAAAATTTTCTTTATTATCACTAGGATAATTCTAGAAAATCTTTAATCCGCTGGGGATTTTATAATGAAAACTTGCTATTCTTGTTGAAAAAGGATTAACAAGTTCATTGGGGGGGGGTTGACTGTTAGAGGTGTGATGTTAACCTAACAGTATTTTATGGGCTTATCACTCTATTGAAGAGAGTTGATAAGTTGGTTTGATCGTCAGAGGTGTGATGTTAACTTGACTAAAATTTATGGACCTATCGCTCTATTAAGGAGAGTCGATAAGTTGATTTTGTCAGAGGTATGATGTTAACATGACAGGAATGTGTTGCGATCGGAGCAACTTTGTGGACTTATCATCCTATTGGAGAGGATTGATAAGTGAATTTGTCAGAGGTTTAGTGTTAACGTGACAGGATGTGCGTTGCGATTGGAGCAACTTTGTGGACTTATCATCCTATTAACGAGGATTGATAAGTGGATTGTCAGGGGTTTTTGATATTAACGTGACAAGAGAATGTTGCGATCGGAGAAACTTTGTGGACTTATCATCCTATTTATGAGGATTGATAAGTTGATTTGTCAGAGGTTTGGTGTTAACGTGACAAGAATGTGTTGCGATTGGAGCAACTTTGGAGACTTATCATCCTATTGACGAGGATTGATAAGTGGATTGTTGTCAGAGGTATATTGTTAACGTGACAGGAATGTGTTGTGATTGGAGCAACTTTGTGGACTTATCATCCTATTGACGAGGATTGATAAGTGGATTGTTGTCAGAGGTATATTGTTAACGTGACAAGAATGTGTTCTTGTGATTTGCACAAGATTTTGGGAATTAGCGTCTCGCTGGGGCGACTTGCTAGGTGAGTTTATCATCAGGAACAATGAGTTTTGATACCTGTGATTTGAATTTGATTTTGAAGACTTTGTGTCTTGCTGGGGAAGATTACGATTTGAGCAATTTTGAGGACCTATCATCCTATTGGTAAGGATTGATAAGTTGACTGTCAGAGGTGTTGACAGGAATGTGTTGCGATTGGAGCAACTTTGGAGACTTATCATCCTATTGACGAGGATTGATAAGTGGATTGTTATCAGAGGTATATTGTTAACGTGACAGGAATGTGTACTTGTGACTTGCACAAGATTTTGGGGATTAACGTCTCGCTGGGGAAACTTGCTAGGTGAGTTTATCATCAGGATAGACAAGGCACATCGCCTAGTGAGGCACTATCCATGAAGTCGAAATAGAGGCACATCACCTGGTAGGCCATTATCTGATGAGTTTGACTATCAGAGGTAACTGTTAACGTGATAGTTTTTTGTGGACCCGCCACTATTGAAGAGGATTGGCAGAAGAATTTGGAGGGAGCAGACTATCAGAGGTGATCATTAACGTGATAGTTTTAGTGGACCTGTCATCCTATTGAAGCGGATTGACAAGTTGATGGACGTGATAGTTTTGGTAGATTCTGTGGTTGACAGAGGTATTTTATTAAACATAACAACTCAGAAAATTTATTACTCAGAATCCAATGAACTACAAATAAATCAACCCCCAGTCTTGAATAAGTGCATGGGGAAAAAGGGTAGACATGGCACGTCGCCTAGTGGGCCACAATCTAACGAGCTTGACTATCAGAGGTAGTTGTTAACGTGATAGTTATCGAAGACCCGGCATCCTACTGAAGAGAATTAGCTTCAGTGGTCGTAGTATCTTCTGGTTCTGACTGGGAAGAATAAGCTTGGTCCGATTGCTCAGGAGAAGATCGGGCTTGGTCCGATTGCTCAGGATGATCTTGCCCACTTTGTTCTTCAGCTTTGATCCTGGCAATAATCTTCTGAGCCTGTTCGCCTTGAGAGATCAGTTGTCTCCAAGAACGACATTCTGCAACCCCTATTCGAGCTAGGATGTTGGTCTGCAGGTTGTGTCGACAAGTCTCTACTAAGGTAGACTGTGTCATACCTGACGAACACCGGAGAGCCATGGTTCGGAACCTTTTAACGAAGGCTTTGACGGACTCCCTCTTCTTCTGCTTGAATTTGAATGTTAATATTTAGTTGATCAATCAAACAAGTTAAGCTTCAAGCCTCCTTCCCCTGGTTGGGCTTTCTAGCATACAACACATTTCAATTGAGGTCGTACTTCAAGCAGTTAAATCTCCGTTGCAGTTCTGATAATTCTGGTGGATGCCAGATTATTATTCTCCTGAGTCCTGAGTCTCGCCATTATGTAACCATACAATCTTTGTACCCTTTCTTATATTTATATCAATTCTTCTTGAAGTCTATTTCAACATATGAAACTAGCGAATAACACTATATAATTGGCAACTGCATTAGCTAATATTTTATTCCTTGATTCCCCCGTTGGTGTCAGGATTTTTTTTATTACTCAAAACAACTCCAAGGATGTGTTGTGAGCAATGGAGAACTGTTGCTTTCTACTAGACCTAGTTCACACATGGCTTTGGTTGTTTGATGGAGGTTATTTTTCTTTGTGTTCTTGTGCAGCTAAAGGATTCTTTAAAACTCTTAGAGAAATGGTTCAAGCGATTTCCTCACTACAAGGGACGCGATTTGTATCTAACTGACGAGAGCTATGCAGGTTTAAGAATATTAAATAACCCTTATCAAGATCAAAAGCTTTACTTTCTATTATCATGACAAGAAGTTTGTAAAATGAACGCACATCTAAACCACTTTGATTCTTACAAATATATATATGGAACAGTAATAGATTCAAAGATTGGGATACAATCTTTAAGTCCCTAACTAAATGACATTATGTGTATCTTGGATGTGATGGAAAACCCAGATCCAACTATCTTCTTGCTGCACCTTATGCTATTTGGCAATAGGCATTGCATCATATCTCCTAGTTGAAATTGGCAAGTCATTGATCAGATATAACAGATACAAGGCCTTGATATTTCCTTATCATGCGCATGGTATCCTTTTTCTCCTTTTGTCAGGATCAGTTTATGAAGTTAGTGATCCCATATTCTCTTTTTACCGCGTAATCACCAACTTATGTGCATTTTCATCTCCCCTGACACCCCTAGTGAAGAAACCGCGATGAATTTTGGTAAAGAACAGGTTTTGGAAGTGCAGGAGTGTGTTTGGGAGCTACGCGGTCGACCGCGGCGCAAGGCCGGTTGACCGCGAACGTGCACAGACTCTGGGAGGAGTCTGGATTTGGCGCGGTCGACCGCGAGACCCTGTAGGACATTTTTGGGCTCTGTCGTTTGTCGCGGTCGACCGCCAGACCCTGTAGGAGTTTCCAGGTTCTGTTTGTTGGTCGCGGTCCAGGAGACCCTGTAGGACTTTTTGGTCTCTGTCGCTGGATCGCGGTCGACCGCGAGCTTTGGACGGTCGACTGCCAATCGGGTCAGGGCCCAGTTTGAGTTTCCTGTTCAGTTTGGATTTGGTGTTTGCTATAAATACCAACATACGAATTAGAGTTTCTTGGGCTTTTGTTTGGAGATTGGTTTGGGGATATTTGGAGCACAGAAAAAGAAGAGTTTTTCTGAGCAATTGTTTGAGGGTTTATTTGGAGAGATTAAAAGATTTTTTGGTGAGATTAGTTGATTGCTTTGAGCGTTTTGTAATCTCAGTTTGTACTCTTCTTTTCTATTAGTGAAAACCCAATCCCCTTCTTGCCCCGTGGACGTAGGTAATTTGCCGAATAACGTAAATGTTTGTAGGAAAAATTGCAATGAAGAGAATAAAGAAAATTTGACTTTGTATTTCTTTGATTCCGATTACAATTCGATTACAAAAGAGAGGAGAACGAAATTGGTTCTTCCTCTTTGTTTAAAACTGGGTTCTTCACGGTGGCGATGGAGTGCCTCCCTCGAGTGCTCGCGTCGAGTTTGCTCTCCGTTGACGATCCGCACGTCTTGATTCACTGGAACAATGTCTTCTCCTCACGATTTGACGTTGTGGAGAACTTGCGTGGCAAGTTTGAGAACTCAGAACGAGTTTAGAAGAACTCTGTAAAAGAGTTGATTTGAACCGAAGATCGGTTAATAGGCCAAGGATAAAAGCTGTTGCTGAAGTTGAAGATGATCTTCGTTGGTTGAGAACTCTGAACGAGTTTAGAAGAACTCTGTAAAAGAGTTGATTTGAACCGAAGATCGGTTAATAAGCCAAGGCTAGAAGAAAGCTCTGGTGGTCGATCCAAGCCAAGAAAATCCCACCGAACCCTCCAAAAACCAGAAGAAGCCCCAACTGAATTGATCTTCAGTTATTTATATAGGATTAAGGGGGTGAAACCGCCCCTTAAATCTCTCCTAAGTGGGGTGTAACCGCCCCCAAATCGTGGGAAACGGTTTTAGAATCGTTCAACTCGTGTTGAATGAGTCAAACGCCCACGTTGGCGTTCAGGACCCTAACCTCACGTCTTTGGATTGAGACGCGAGGTTGGGTGTTGGCTGAACATTGATGAACGCGAGGGTCGCTCGCGTTTTGGTTTGTTGTAGCTTAGAAACGCGGGGGTCGGTGTTGGCTGGATTTTGATGTTGAAACGCGGGGTTCGACCGCGGGGTTTTGATGTTGAAACGCGGGGTTCGACCCTGGCGTTTTTAATGTTGTGACACGGGGTTCGACCTTGGCGTTTTGATGTTGAAACGCGGGGTTCGACCCTGGCGTTTTTCCTTGCAGAGATTATCACCAAGTAATCTCTTTTTGTCATAGCGTTGCAAAGATCATTGTCTTGTAATCTTCGTCTTGGCTCCTTGAGAATATGAGAGTCGTTAGATTGTAACTCCCGATGTTGATTGTGAAGGCTGTTGAAGTAGAGCTTCCATCAGTTGTCGTGAAGGTCGTTAGATTGTAACCTTCAGCAATCTACGCGAAAGTCTTCAAATTACAGCCTTCTGGAAGTCGTCAGATTGTAACTTCCATCATCGGTGTTTGATGGGGGATAAGCTATCTATTGTGATTTTTAGACAGCCTACACTCCCCTTTTGAAACAAACTTAAAAACAATGCTTAAATCCAAACTAAACTCTTTCAAAACTTGATTAAACAATTTTTCTTCATTACATTTAAGAGTTGAATGCACTGAGGTATTTATAAGCACTCAAGACATCAGCCAAAATCCAGAGAAAAAGACAAAACAGCTCAAAAAATAAAAATCTAGAAACTGCAGAAAACTAGCCATTATGAGCTTATCAGTCGACTGATGGGTTTCATCAGTCGACTGATTAGCTGACCGTTACAAGCAATCGGTAACTTATCAGTCAACTGATGGATCATCAGTCGACTGGTCAGTCGACCAAAGTGAAACAAAGAGCAAATGGTAATGGTAGGCACTTTCATCAGTTGATTGATCGGTCGACTGATTTTATTAGTCGACTGACCAGTCAATTGATAACAGGTTATCAGCCTGAATTGACTTTAAAATTGAGTTTCAAGGCTCTGTAAAAAATAGTAAATAAATTCCAAAAAATGTGAAACTTTGTAAACAGTTTATAAATATTTTGACAAACATGTTTGAAAAGGAATTTTACAAAAAGTTCCACATATTTGTGAAAACTCAACGTTTATCAAAAATATGCATAATACATGTTTTTGTTGAATCTTGAAAATGAAGTTTGACATGTAAGAACATGTGGAAACCTTATGAAATGTTTTTATAAACGTTATAAAACATGAATGTAATGTAAACAAGATTAATAAACCAATATTGTATGTGTTTCTGCAAATAACTTGCATTTGGTAATAAAATCAAAAACTATGTGTGTGATATGATATATTGCAGCTGTTAAATGATATTCACACAATATACGCTACAAAATACTATTGTGATACCAAACTTGCATAGATTGCTTCAATATGCCTTGACTTGCGGTTTGCGCCGATGGAAGCATGATCTGAATCATGGACTTGATATTGCAATGACTTCAAACTGATATTCTGCCAAACCTCCATTTGATGCTGATCGTGAAGCGCTCAATCCACCAACCTCCAACTTGGATATTGTGTAGTAGATGTACTATGCAAAACAAATGCAAACATTCGACAACATTGGTTCAGGAATTTTGTGTGTTGATAATCAAAACCGAAGATTGAAGCATGCGCATGCTGCATGAACAATGAGGCTAACAATATATACTTATGATAAGAGAGAGTATACTCTATATATGAAGGAACTCCTCTCTGTATGATATGTATATATACATACATGTAATATGAAGACAGAGTGAATACTTGATGATGATGTACTTTATATACCTTAAGGGAGCAGAATGATATATATATATGAGCAGGTGTAATGGGTGATCCTTGTCATATGAGGGGATTTCCCTCCTTGTCGCCCTATGCTGGACAACAATCCTCACCATCCTCATGAAAGTAGGCACAAATTCCCACCAACTCATACTCTCTCTCTGTACTTTATGAGCGATAGCTGGGCGATTGATGGCCACATGAGGCGTCAAGGAGAAAATCCCCTCCTAATGGACAAGGATGACCATTAATGATATATATATATATATATATATATGACTATATATAATATTATATATATATATAGACTATATATGATATATGATATATATATGATATATATATTATATATATATATATGATGATATGTATATATGAGTATATATGAATATTGATATGATATGATATATGATAGATATAATGGTATCCTTGTCATAGGAGGGGATTTCTGATGATCATTCATTATTATAATGTTTGTACCCTCATCTATTTCTATTTTACATGGAATGAAACATATACCATTAATAATTGTGTTAGCTTAGTTTTCCACATGAATTGAAATGAAATATAAAATAAATATATTGAATGTAAAAAACCCCTCAAAATCCTCTGCTGTCTCTATTTGTGTAGCATGTTTAGGAAGCCCATTGCAGCAACAAGCCCTTAAAGAGGAAAATGATGTGGAGCCCAAATGAATGTTAAGCCTCATGCGAGCAAAAGATGCCCAAAGGAGGAAAGAAAACTAAAAACAAAGCACATGCATGGGCACCAAGAACGAATCTTCATTTTTTAAAGTGAATTTTGAAGGCCCAAGCCCATTACACCCATGGAACTGATAGGCTGGCTTAAGCTTTGGATTTTTATTTTTATGATGGGCGGATGTGCCAAACCAAGCTGCAGCTATTCAATTTGGCGATTTTCAAATGGTGTCTGCAAACTGTGAATGAACTTTCATTAATATAGTGTCATATGATCGAATTGATTGCTGGCAAACTCCAATGGTCTGCGCACAGCTGTGACCACTTGACTGTTGTAAATTTCAAAAATCAAATGAGTGGATGAAGACGGCTGCAGATGTTGCAACAATTGGCACCGGACCTGGACTGCTAGACTTGGGAAACGGAGGTGTAATTGCCTGCATTGGATTTTTACAAGAAACATGTCATTGGGCCGGACCTTGCCTGTGGCCCTGCTGGACGGATGTGGGCTGTGCTGAATTAATGTTGTAAAAATCAATTAATGAAAATTGGGCCTTGTGGAAAATCAAATGCAAGATTTGCAGGAAAATCAATGTCAAAGGTGGAGCATTGCTTGATTGGGGCTGCAAGACCAAATCTAATGCGCTCATATTCATTGAAGATTACTATAAATTAGGGGTGAGAGACGTGAGGGGTGTGAGAGGTTGTGGAAAATTGTTAGTAAACTGCGCTTTTTGGAAGAGGAGGGCTACTCTTAATGTGAGGAAGGCCTTGCCAAAATTGGTGAACTGTGTAGTGCAATTAATGAAAATAATTTTTCCTCCTTTAATGATTTGTTCTTGCTCCCTTCTTGTTGAATGATGAGGATGGCAGATGAAGAGCAATTGAAGCGTTGTGCATTTGCTTGTTCCTTTTGATTTCTTGTTGTAATTTCTTATTATTGGTTATTGAGTTAGATTTAAATTCAATGCTTGTAGAGTAGATTTAATTTCTTGCTGTGCTTTTTATTTCTTTTTGCCACTGTTTAATTGTGTAGAGTGAGATTTTTTCTTGTATATAATTTTTGTTAATTATATGTTTATAGTTTGAGCATTTTATTTCTGTGTAGTGTAGATTATTGTGCTTGGTTCATGAGTTTAGATTTTTCTTGTTCTTTTTTATTTTTGTGTAATTGAGTGTCCTTTTCTTCCCTGCTTGTATTTGCTTAAGATGATGAATTTAATTGCTTGTAGGAAGTTAGAATTTATATGAAAACTAGTCTAATGTTCCTTTATGATGTGTGATGAATTATTCTCTGTGCCCACTTAAAATCATTCATGTGTTGAGGATAATCAACTAGAGAACTAATCCGGTAGTAAGAAGATTTGATGAATGCTATGGCTTATCTTGAAATGGGTGTGATAGGTTATGTATAATTGTCTTTTTTTTTGTTTTGTTATTTGAGGATTATGTGATCATGTCTGATGGTTCTTGATCATGAATGAGAATTTTAACTGTAGATGCATGAATTTGGCATAGGCTTACACTTTGCCTGTAAATGCGTTTGGATAATGCTATGGCTTAATAAATAATGAAGTGTGGAAAATATGGATAAAAAGAGAATAGTGTGTATAATTTTGTAATGTTGAAATTGGGTTAGTGGATGTATATTGCTAGATTGTCTTACCTGCTTTGAATCCTCCATCTTGTGATTTTGCTTAAAATTTGTCTGTTTCATGCTTTAGTTTTTATTCTTGATTTTGATTAAAAAGTTGCATATGTTCTGTGCCTTCGTGATGTTTATGTTGATTGCTTTGAGTCTTTGCTGTTTCTGCTCATCTAAAAATTCAATTTTATTATCTGTTTGCATATATTCATAATAATCACTCAACAAAATCACACTTCATTCTGTGTGATGTCCTAATTGTCATGCCCACAAAACATTAAGAACCATTGCGAAATAATGCTCTTAAAATCACCTTCCTGCGTGCGGATCGATATCTTGTTGTATACTGATAACTTCATGAAATTGTGCACTTGCAATTGTTGGCTACAATAATGTGATGCCGCATCAAGTTTTTGGCCGCCGTGTGTCGGGGAAAATATGTTATTTACTGACTTATTGTAACTTGGCAAGCATGATCCCGAATTTTGTGGTATTTATTCACTGCAAACCCTCACGAGACTACAACTCGTCCACTAGGGTGAACCTAGGGGTTTAAAGGCTTGTTTGGTATCGCCGCTGAAATAACAACCGCGATTCCTGCGAAAGTGAGTTAGGCATTTTGTTTTGATTTTCTTTGCTGAAGGAGGACTAGCCAAAAGTTGTAGGTGTGGGGTATTGGATAATGTCAGATGTGTTGATGTACACATTTTATACCCTTATTATCTTGATTGACATGAATAAATATACGCATGAATAATTGTTGTTAGCCTTAGTTCCCACATGAATTGAATGAAATATGAAATTAATTTATTATTAAATGTAAAAAACCCCTCAAAATGCTGCTCTTCTCTATTTTGTGAGCATGTTGTAGAGAAGCCCATGGAAGGCAAAAAGCCTGATAAAAAGAGGAAAATGATTTGAAGCCCAAATGAATGGAAGCTCACGAGCAAAAGAGGCCCAAAGGAGAAAGAAACAAAACAAAGCCACTCATGCACCAAGCAACGAATCTTCATTTGTTAAAGTGGAATGTTGGAAGGCTCCAAAGCCCATTACACCCATGGAACTTGCATGGTTTGCTATAAGCTTTGATTGTTGGGGAGTAAAGTGCGAGTGGCGCGAGAGAAGCGGCTGCAACTATTCATTTGCGATTTTCAAATGTGCTGCTGGAACTTTGAATGAACTTTCATTAATATAGCTCATATAGCCTAATTGATTGCTGCAAACTCCAGGCTGGGACCAGCTGGCACTTGACTGTTTGAAATTTCAAAAATCAAACTGAGATGGAGACCGGCCTGGCAGATTTTCAACAATTGGACCGGACCTGCGACTGCATAGACCTTGGGAAACCGGAGTTAATGGCTGCATTGGATTGTTACAAGAAATGGTCATGGCCTGACTTCCTGTGGGCTGCTGCAGCGGATGTGGGCTGTCTGAATTAATTTTGAAAATCAATTTAATGGAAGATTGGGCCTTGGCGAAAATCAACATGAAGATTGGGAAATCAATTGCAAAGGTGAAGATTGTGTGACTTGGGGCTCAAGACAAATCTAATGGCTCATTATCATTGGAGATTACTGATAAATAGGGGTGAGAGAGATGAAGCGGCGTTAGAGGTCGTGTGGAAATTTTGTGAAACTCCTTTGGAGCAGGAGGGCTACTGACTGTAATTGAGAAGGCCTTCCAAAAATGTGTAACTGTTAGTTGCAATTAATTTCTCCTATGACGCCTCTAAATGCACGATGATGAGCGACATTGTGATGATTCCGCTGCTGCTGTGAACTTGATCTACATATTCTGAAAAACCCCAAACACACGAAGTTTTGGGGTGAACCCATCGTCGGTGTTGACCCTGTCATCAACTGCGTATGCAATGTTTAACGAGTTTGAATTGATGTAGAACTTTGCACATGGCTCAGATGTAGGGTCAAACGACGACGCTTGTACCCCAAACTTGCGTGTGTTGGGGCTTTGTAGAATATGATAAATCAAGTGTCAACGGAGCGGATGCATCCAGAATGCCGCTCAATGCATGTGATGTATTAGAGACGGTCAGGAGGAAATCCTGCTCCTATGACAAGGATAAACCCATTAATGCTCATATGATATATAATTATGATTATATATGATATATGATTATATATATAGTGATATACAGCCGGCCTTTCTCGATGCGGAGTGATGCGTGTACGCATCTAGCTGTTTTTGTCGAAAACAAGGGTTTTTTTGAAAAAAACAACCGACAATTGATGAAACGCGCTCGAGCTCGTGACCTCGTAAGCAGGGGGCTTTTTGAAAAAAAGGCAACGACAGAAACAAGAAGCCCACTTATCTCTCGTGACCACCCTCTCTCTTCATCAGTTAAAACCCTTATCCCCAAAATCCCCAAAATTGAATCTCCTCCATCAAGCCACCGATTTCCCCCATTTCTCCTCCTTCGTCAAGCCATTGACAAACCTCATAGCAATATAGCATAAACTATAAGCTCTACTATTAAGTACATGGATTTCATACACAATATATAACAAATCCAACGACAATATCATGCAGATATCTAACGCAGCGAGCACCCAAAAGTACTTGATTGGCAAAGTTAGATCTTAGCTGAAAAAAGAGATTTCCTAAGCTTGAATCTCACTGCTACTTTCAATCAAATTCGGCTGATACCAAGTTTTTCAGGGGGGAAGCTCAACAGCTGAAATTAAGCTTAAATTTACTTATGTTGTCCTTTAATTCAAAGGCCGATGATTGAAGAAAACAAATTAACGTCACATCAATTCAGTAAAATTTGATCTTTGCTACTCTTCTATTAAACCCTAGTTCTTGTAATCAAAAGTCAAGAGTCAAAAAGCACATAAATCAAAAGTTATATTCAATTTAAAATTCCATTGCAAGCATAAAATCCCTAGTTCTTGTAATCAATCTATAATTCCTAAAAAAAGACCGACAAACCACCACAGAGATCAAAAGATCAAAGCTCTGTACCTTCGACCACGAGCTCGTCCGCTTCGGATCCTCGGCCTCGCTAGCTGAAAGCGTCATCAAAGAGTTAAGGTTGGGGGAGAGGTCGGCGGTGATGGGGATGTCGCGGTCGGCGGAGTTGGGGGAAGTCGATGGCTTGACGGAGGAGGAGAAATGGGGGAAATCGGTGGCTTGATGGAGGAGATTCAATTTTGGGGATTTTGGGGATAAGGGTTTTAACTGATGAAGAGAGAGGGTGGTCACGAGAGATGAGTGGGCTTCTTGTTTCTGTCGTTGCCTTTTTAAAAAAAGCCCCCTGCTTGCGAGGTCATGAGCTCGAGCGCGTTTCATCAATTGTCGGTTGTTTTTTTTCAAAAAAACCCTTGTTTTCGACAAAAACAGCTAGATGCGTACGCATCACTCTGCATGAGAAAGGAGCTGTATATATACGACTAAGCATATATAAAAATATAAAAAATATATACAATAATAATATATAAAGTATAATATATATATAATATATATATATTATATATAAAATCATATATAATATAATATATAGATATATATAAATATCTATATATATATATATACACATATAAAAAATAAAAATTTACTATTCCATGCTGGCCCGGCCCGCAGCCGGGCGTGCGTTGAGTCGGCCTGACCCGGTCTGACAGCGGTTCCGGGCCACCACCCTCGACCCGGCTGGCGCAGGGCGCCAGGCCCCCCGACCCCAGCACAGGCGCTGGCTTTTTGGACAGCCCTACTTTAATCTTATTATCTTGGGCTCACCTCTATTTCTGATCAAATTCAATCTGCTTAAGGTCTTAACCAGATTAGTGTAGAGTTGTCGAACATAATTTTTATTTTAGGATGAAAAAGTCATCATAACATAGTCATACTTTGTCGCGGGCATCAATAACACAGCAATTGAAGGTTCAACAACACCTCTCAGCCATTTATAGACGGGGCTAGACTCAAAAAAATTACCAAGTTTATTTATTTATTTATTTATTTATTGAGGATTATAAAACTAAAAATCCAACACATATGATTCACTTCAAATATGATAAGCAATGATATCTATCGATATTAGTTTTTCCCTTTGACTTCTTTATTTATTAGAGATCTTAGGACGTGTTTGATAAAACCCTCAAAACCGGGGCCCTAGCCTAGTTTGAGATAAACTGGTTCTTCTTTAAACCAAGGGAGGGTTAAAAAAAAAAGTTTTAAGCCTTTTTTCGACCTCTAGTCTAGGACTGACCTAGTTTTTGTCAATCAAGAAACAACCACGAAAGTGTGCTAGGTTCAGTGCTCACCTAGTTTAAAGGATTTGCCAAAGACACTGTTTGGCAACCACCCAAAAGCTAGGCCACATTCAACCTTGGACCAGTTTTACTCTAAACCAGTAGTTTAGTGTCAGACTACTACCCTCCCTAATCCAACATTATTATGCTTTTATGGCATCTTTTTGATCTAAGAAAATCTGGGCCAGAACTGATCCACTTTTTGCAATCAAAGTAAACACAAAACTGGGCCAGATTCAATTCTGGCTCAGTTTTAGTAGTTTGCTAAACACACACTTAGGTTTTGCAATTACATTAGTCGATGATTATTGGATTGGGGTTAGTTGTCATTTCTAAGTAAATTCTCTATTGGTTATTACTTTTGAACTCGAAATGCGAGTTTACACCTATGGGCCAATCTCGGCTTAAGAACTCCTAAGCTTCACAAGAAAGAAAATATGTATAGTTTTCTTAAATTGTCATGTTAACAAAATTAATGGTTTAAGCGAAATAGGGCAATGAAAGTAGACTTACCGTTTTCCCTTCTCTTGTATGAAGATGATAAATTGATCTATATATAAAATTGGCTCAGTGAACAAGGTTTGGTCTCCGTTTGGATTCAAGTCGAAGAAGTACCGCTCTAGCATTGGTCCATTTGTTTGCAGTACCTCTCCAAACCGGGACTCCTTATGGTGGCCTCTCAACTCATCAGGGAAGTTCACGATAAAATCTTTATATTCATCCATTATTTCAGGAGGATGTTTATTCAGATTCTATAAGTTTGTTTGGAAATCTCTCATACCTCTGAAAGTTAAAGTCTTCTTTTGGCTTGTGTGCAATAAAAAACTTAACACAAGGGCCAACTTAGTCTCCAAGGGATGGCAAGGTAACCCAATGTGCCCTTTCTGCAATTTAGAAGTGGAGAGCCAGGATCATTTATTTATTACATGTCCCTTTGCTTCATCTATTTGGTCCATTCTCTTCCCAAGTTTTGGTGCAGCCTCTTTACCCCATACCATGCATGATTTGATTCTCTTCAAAGCATCCTCAGCCGACAACATAAATATTAGTTGCATTTGGAAGGTTGTGCTTCCATGCTTTTGCTGGTGGATTTGGAATAGCCGCAATTTACTCATCTTTAAAGATAGACAGCAAAATTCAGACCTTGTTGCGGCTAACGTGGCTAGGTATACTCTCCATTGGACAGGTGCTCACGAAGACAAGTTGGCAAAAAGGATCAGAAGGGCTGCAATTAAGCTGCAGTTCGATGAAATAGCAAAGAAGAAGGCTGCAGCAGATGTGGGAGATAATTTTTCTGCAGATTAGATCAAGTGCTGGCATGGATCACCTAATGGACTTTCCTTTTGAGTAGTTTCTTTTTCTCGAGGAGCAGCTTCTTCCTCAACTAGTACGGTTTAAAAACTCCATAAAGTGCTTTTACTCTATCTGGATGTTGTAATAACTTCGAAGTTAAGTAGCTTATGCTGGTGACTTCTAGTTTCTATTCCTGCCTTTCGTTTGTTTTCATCTTCTTCTGGTCTCCTTTTGGTGTGCTAGGTTTTGTAACTTATATGTAAGCTCTTTTGATATAAATAAAGATATAATGAGCAGGAAGTTTATTCCTGCTTTTTCAGTTCAAAAAAAGTCGAAGAAGTACCGCAGGAACTTCTTATTTTCCAAGAAGTACCACGGTGAATTTAATAAAATAAAAAAATCCTAATTTTTCTTTTCTTTCTTTTTTTTTGTTTGCAGAAGTTGCTTCAGAAACTGTTAGTACTTCCTATTCCGTTGAGTTAGTCTATTCGTACATATTAGGGGAGAGTAGCATTTAACAAATTGTATGCTTAAGATCCAATATTAAAAAAAAAAAACAAATAAAATAAAAACATATTAAACTTCAATGTGATGTTAGCAAAGAGCTATATAAATAATTTGATATGATACTAGGAAAGGTTTATTAATCTTCAATTAACTACGATGTACTTGATATACTTCTTCGTTGGTTGAAACTTGGAAGGCCGTGGGCGTATGAGATTAGATTAGGTGTCTAAATTTTGAGTACGCCAAGAATACTGTTCACGATTCTTTCAAATTACTCTTTTTCTTGCTTCAAAATTGAATCAGAAATAGTAAAAAAAAAAGAACAAAAATGTTTTATTGGATAGGAGAATTTCGATGGACTTCTTTTTAGTATATGACTTATTTATTTATTAGACACTAGTAGTCCTGTGCACACATGATCCAGTGCACACTTGGAAGTACCAAAAAAGGAGTATAATACAAACTTTATAAAAATAAAAAGAAAAAAGCCTCTAAACTTTAAAACATAAAAGCCATAAAAGCTTAAGACAATCAAATTGAGGATTAGAGTCTTTCTTGTGAAAATCTAGTTAAACCATGCGACCCTCTTACAAGAAAAAAGGGAAAAAAAAGGAAAGAAAGAAAGAAAGAAAGAAAGAAAGAAAGAAAGAAGAAGAAGAAGAAGAAGAATGAGAGGAGGAGGAAGAAGAATTTACACTCACGTTCTTGGTCAAACTCAAAGTAAAAATTGATAACTTAGATTCAACTACGTATACTTAGAAGCTCTCTATTGCTACATGACTATGATTGTTAAAGTATGTAAAAATGGAGACAAATGTAAGATAGGGATAAGTGGAAATGCACTAGGATAAACCAATCATAATCATTCACAGAATAATGTGGTTGCTCCCATCTCCACAGTATTTGGGATAATTTGCAATTACATATAATTTAAAGAATGGTTAAATCAATAAAAAAAAAGCTATATTCAAACAATCTAACCGAGAAACGTTCACCAGTAATCTCTGCAGCCGCACCCTCTATCCACAATCCTATGATACCTATTCAAATCTCTCACCACAATCTCCCTCTCCAGAACCCTGCTCACATACTTAAAGAGCCCATGGGGGTGAAGAGGTCTTTGTTTGTTACAAGCAGCTGCTAGAGTTTAGGAGCAAGCTCAGTTTGGTTTGAATAAGTCCTAGTCTCTAGGAATCAGTCTTTGTTTGTTACAGTTAGTTGCTAAAAGTTAGGAGTCTAGCTTAGTGAGCTATTTTCTTGCATTCGGTTAAACTCTGTAAGGCTATTTAAACAGCCAGTTCTCAATTCAATAAAATATTAAGGCATTTTGCATCCAGTTTCGTGAGTTTAGTGTTTACACAAACCTTTAACTCTACAAACTGGTATCAGAGCCATCACTAGGCCTGATTATTTAAAGTAAGCTGCAGCTTAGAGAGAAAGAAAAGAGGAAAACACAGAGATGAGCGACGACAAGGTTTCCGCAAAGATCACTCACTTCGATGGTCTTCATTATGATCATTGGAGCGAATTAATGGAGAACCTTCTTCGTGCCAAAGGCCTATGGAGTCTCGTTGAGAATGGTTTCGAGGAACCACGTGCAGGGACAATACTGATAGACACACAGCAAGAGCAGCTGGAGAATACCAGAATGAAGGATCATAAGGTGAAACACTATCTCTTCAGAGCTATTGACGGAGCCATTTTTGAGCAAGTTTTGGATAGGCGCACCTCTAAAATTGTTTGGGACTCGCTGAAGAGAAAGTTTGGAGGGAATGATCTTGTGAAGAAGTCACTTCTGAATTCATTAAGAAGAGACTTCGAGGTCCTTGCGATGAAAGAAACAGAAACTATTACGGAGTACTTTGCTAAAGTAATGGCTATTGCAAACAAAATGAGGAGCAATGGAGAGGAGATGCCAGACTCAAAAGTGGTGGAGAAAGTCCTTCGAACCTTGACGGAGAGGTTTACCTATGTGGTAGTGTCCATTGAAGAATCAAAAGACACAGGTTCGATGTCCATTGATGAACTTCAAAGTTCTTTGGTTGTTCATGAGCAAAAGTTTAAAAGAACCAGCATAGAGGTTGATCAAGTGTTGAAAGTTGAAAGCAGCAGCAGAGGCAGAGGAAGAGGACTGATCAGAGGCAGAGGGCGTGGCAGAGGGCGTCAAACTTTCAATAGAGCCACGATAGAGTGCTTCAAATGTCACAATTTGGGGCATTTTCAGTATGAATGTCCTAAATGGAACAAGGAAGCTAACTACGCACAACTGAATGAGGAAGAAGAATTGCTTTTGATGGCGTATGCAGAAGAACATGAAGCAAAGAGAAATGATGCGTGGTTTCTTGACTCAGGGTGTTCCAACCATATGTGTGGTGATAGAGGTATGTTCTCGAGCTTTGTTGATGGCATCAAACACTCTGTTAAATGTGGCAACAACACTAAGATGATAGTGGCAGGCAAAGGCAATGTAAGGTTGATGTTCAATGGCTACCATTTTGTGGTTAGTAATGTGTATTATGTTCCTGAACTTAGGAACAACTTGTTGAGTGTGGGACAATTGCAGGAAAAGGGGCTTGCTATTCTAATAAAAAATGGAGCATGTAACATCTATCATCCGTACAGAGGACTCATTGCACGCACTGAGATGAGTGCTAATCGTATGTTTATCTTACTCAACGAAAGATGCACTGCCACCATATCTATTACAGAAGAGTGCCTGCATACCAGCGCTGATTCCACATACTTATGGCATCAACGATATGGCCACCTGAGCTTCAAGGGATTGAAGACTTTACAATCCAAAAGGATGGTGCACGGACTACCTCAATTGGGAGCTTCCAGTATCACTTGCACTGATTGCTTCACAGGCAAGCAACATCGGAATGCAGTATCAAAGAGGAGTGAATGGCGCGCCAGCAAGGTACTAGAGCTCATACATGCTGACATCTGTGGACCTATTGAACCAACATGAAACAGTGGAAAGAGGTACGTGTTGTGTTTCATAGATGACTATAGCCGTAAAGCTTGGGTATATTTGCTAGTAGAGAAGTCAGAAGCATTGGAAAGTTTCAAAACTTTTAAGAAGCTGGTAGAAAAAGAAGCGGAAGAATCCATCAAGTGTTTGCGGACAGACAGGGGGGAGAGTTCACGTCACTTAATTTCAAAGCCTTTTGTGAAGAGCAAGGAATCAAAAGGCAGCTCACAACTGCCTACACACCTCACCAGAACGGAGTTGCCGAGAGGAAAAACAGAACTATCATGAACAAGGTGCGTTGCATGCTCATTGCCAAGAAGGTTCCTAAACCTTTCTGGACTGAGGCTGTCAACTGGACATTTTACTTGCTGAATCGATGTCCAACCTTAGCAGTGAAGAACATTACTCCTCAGGAAGCATGGAGTGGAGTCAAGCCTTCGGTGGATCACTTTCGTATTTGGGGATGTGTTGCACATGTCCACATACCAGAAGCAAAACGAGGTAAGTTGGATGATAAGAGCTTTCCTTGTGTTTTGTTAGGTATTAGTGAAGAGTCGAAAGGGTATAGGCTATTTGACCCTAAGACTAAAAGGATTGTAGTTAGTAAAGATGTGATATTTGAGGAGGAAAGGAGTTGGGATTGGGGTAGCAATTTCAAAGAACAGATTGAAGCAGAATTAGTATGGGCTGATGATGATTTTAGTAGTGATAGTGAAGAAGAAAATAGAGGCGAGATTGATGGTGAAGTAGATGTAGACATGGAATTTGATAGTAGGGGTGAGCATGATGGGAATAACGAAGGGAGTTCACAAGAAAATATGGTTCAAAGGAGAGAGAGAAAGATGCCTACATGGATGGGAGATTATGTGAGCGGAGAGGAACTAAGTGAAGAAGAAGAAGCAGAGGCCTACATGGTACAAGATGTCATCGGAGATGATCCAACTCTGTTTGAAGAAGCTGTGAAGCATGAGAAATGGAGGAAGGCAATGGATAGTGAAATAAGCTCGATTGAAAGGAATCAAACTTGGGAACTCATGGACCTGCCTACTGGAGCAAAAGCAATTGGAGTGAAGTGGATCTTCAAATCGAAGTTGAATGAGCTTGGTGAAGTTGATAAATATAAGGCACGCTTGGTGGCTAAGGGGTACTCTCAACAACAAGGAATCGATTTCACTGAAGTCTTTGCCCCCGTTGCACGCATGGATACAGTAAGGATGATTGTGGCACTTGCAGCATGCAGAGGATGGGACATCTTTCAGTTGTATGTTAAATCTGTGTTCCTTCATGGAGAATTAAACGAGGACGTGTACATTGAGCAGCCAAAGGGGTATGTAAAGAAAGGGAAAGAACACAAGGTTTACAAGCTACATAAAGCCTTATATGGCCTAAGGCAAGCTCCAAGAGCTTGGTTCAGTCGCATAGAGTCCCATTTCATGAGTGAAGGCTTCCAAACATGTCCAAATGAACAAACTTTGTTCATCAAGAGAAGCAATGTAGGTAAAATATTGATTGTTAGCATTTATGTTGACGATTTAATTTACACTGGTGATGACAGGGGTATGATGATTGAGTTTAAGAAATCCATGATGCAAGCTTTCGACATGACTGACCTAGGAAAGATGAGATTCTTTCTTGGTATTGAAGTTTTGCAAAAACCAGAAGGGATTTTTGTGTGTCAAAGGAAATATGCCACTGACGTCTTGAAGAAATTTGCAATGTCCGAGAGTAAGCCTGTGAATAGTCCAATTGTTCCAGGTTTTAAGATTAGCAGAGATGTTGATGGAGTAGTTGTGGATGATACACATTACAAACAAATTGTTGGAAGCTTAATGTATCTTACCGCTACAAGGCCGGACATCATGTTCAGTGTAAGTTTGATTAGCAGGTATATGTCAAGACCTACTGAGTTACATTTACAAGCTGCTAAAAGAATATTGAGGTACTTGAAGGGGACTGCTAGCTATGGGATTTTTTATAAAAGAGGAGGGGATGAAGACTTGCTTGCTTTCACGGACTCTGACTACGCAGGAGATGAAGATGATTCTAAAAGTACATCTGGTTATGTGTTCTTGTTGAGTTCTGGAGCAGTGTCTTGGATGTCTAAGAAACAACCAATTGTTACTCTTTCAACTACTGAAGCAGAGTTTGTAGCTGCTGCTGCTAGTGCTTGCCAAGCTGTGTGGATAAGACGAGTTTTGAGGAACTTAAGTCATGCTCAAGAAGGTAGTACTACTATCATGTGTGACAATAGCTCTACGATTAAGCTTTCTAAAAATCCAGTAATGCATGGAAGGAGCAAGCATATCAGAGTACGTTTTCATTTCTTAAGAGATCTTGCAAAGGATGGAGAAGTTGAGTTGGTGCTTGTGGAACTCAGGAACAAGTGGCAGACTTAATGACTAAAGCTCTGAAGCTTGATGCTTTCCAGAAGTTTAGGAAGAAGATGGGAATGATTGATCTCACCGAAGTTGTAAGGACCATGAATTTTGATACTAGTTAAAATGATTTTTCGGTATTTTAAAATATTTAATTATTATTGCTCCTTCAGACCCCATAGTCCAACCACATACCCACAAAACTACAAAAAAAAACCAGAAAGATAGACCACACACCAATAACCGAAAAAAACACAGAAAAACTAAACCACAATACCAACAACAACCCACCAACCCAAAGACCCAAAAACATAAAAAAAAACCAAACAAATACCCAACCCAAAAAACAAAACAAAAAAAAAATCAAAAAAAAAAAAAGCAACACACTACGGGCCGAAACAAGACGCTGGCAGCGAGCCGGAAAACAAATAATAATGCTCGATATCACCTCACTCAGTACGCCACACCCAGGCCGGAAACAAACACTGGCGCGAAGCGCTGGAAAATATATCAATCAATATCACATATCACGATCCTCAGACCCACCCAGGCCGAAACAAGACGCTGGCCGCGAGCCTGGAAAACATACAAGTAAATCACAATATCACATCACTCAACGAGCACCCAGTGCCGAAACATAGACACTGGCAGGCGAGCCTGGAAAATACATCATCACTCATATCACTAAATCTCGGGACCCACGCCGGTGACTACACAAACTTCACCAAGCGGAGCGCGGAATATAACATACAGCATCACAACCTGCGTTCACAAGCGACGACAATGACTTCTCATCCCAATTCTCTGTAATTTCGGTCAACTACACACGGGTGTTATAGATCCTACTGTGCATACGGTCACTATAGTCAAAACCCTAATTGATTCACGATCCAACATGGGGAACAATCAAGGCGACTAATCATAGAATAATTATCAATAGCATATCAAATAAAAATAAGAATTATAAATCATAAACAGCAGCTACATGAATACAGAAAAATAATCAGTTTCTACAAATAACATCTTATTTAAATTATTTCGCGTTAACATTAATGCTAAACTAATTCATTTTCCAAAATAAATTCTTTGTAAATTATTATAATTATCTAAAAATGATTCTTGTTGCCAAACTAAATTCTTTTAATTCATTAATAATTATTACTGAAAAAATGCTATTATCCACATATCCATATGTTTAAATCAATATTGTGTCGCGCAAACGAACCCGACCGCAGGAATAAATACGTCACAATTAAACTATGGTCAAATAATTCGATAGAAAAAGTAAATTAATCAACAGCACGAAATGGAGAGCGGTGGATCTTGACATAAATTGATCTACAATAAATATAAGAGCCGAGAACGAAAAACTAAAACAAGGATCGGGATCTTCATATAAAATAATCTATGACGTCAAATATAAGAATATGGAACAAAACTAAAATGAGGTGGGATTTCTTGCCTGGTGTTCGTCGAGACGTACGACTCTGATGCAGGGGATCTCCGTCGACACTCGTCGACTCGACGAGGGGGGCGACTGGACTGAGCACGGCACCGGTGGCGTTGACGAAGCCGGTTTGAGGCGGAGGCGCGACTGCGCTCCGGGGCGGCGTGTGGTGGTCGGCGCGGGTGATGCTGAGGATAGAAGGAGGAGGAGGCGGGGGCGTCGCTTGCATGGGGCGGCGAGAGCTCCGTTGGGCGGCCGGACAGGGACGGCCTGGGTCCGAGGAGGAATAGCGGTGGCTTGCTGGAGTGCGGGAGAGGCTGGGTTCGGTGCGGCGCTTGTCGTTGCGGGCGGCGAACAGAGGCGCCGAGAGCTGGGTGGTGAAGATGGAGGGTGTCGGCTGTTGGAGGTTGGCGCTGGCTGTTGGCGGTGGTGGCATGGCGGATCCTCGGGCGGCGCTCAGGCGGTCGACGAGGGCGGTGGTCGAGGTCTGGTCGGGCGAGCGGCGGTCCGGTTTCGGGTTTCTGGGTGTGAGGTGGTGGTGTTCGCGTTGAAGAGAGAGGGAGAAGGAAGAAGAGGCGGCGTGATGATGAAGCATAGAGGAGAAGACGAAAAACAGATAAATATATATATTGTAATTAGGGTTAGGGGTTTAGTTAAAATAATTAAGAATAAATACTTTTGAGTACTTAAAATTAAACTAATTACATAATAATTATTCGACAAACAAAACGTACATGTTGACTATATACAATATTGATACGAAATAGTTGAAAAAATACCACATATAATGTATACTTAAACAACGAATAATAATAATATATAATAACTTTACTATACATTTAAAATCAGATAATTATGGGATAATTATCTATCTAAAACGTACAAGTTATACTAATCACGATAGATAATATGTAAAATATAGAAATTATACAATAAGATTATATAACAAAAATACGTGATTAATAAACAAGTATTATACGAAATAATAATAATAATATTAACATACAACATATATTCTAAAAATAATACGTAATAGTACCTGGTAACGTAACATTTAATCTTAAGAAAATTTTCTGCACAAAAAAATTTTATAAATAACAAAATCCTTTAAATAAATACTAATATCAAAATTTAAATTCATGAGAAAATTATAGAAAATCGAAGAAAAAATAAATATCTCTTTT
>NC_033798.1:89991610-90006816 GCF_001876935.1 Asparagus officinalis
TCATACTTGTTAGGATAACTTGTTATTAGTTTTAATTAGCATAAAATCAGATTAGATTGGCATAAGACCCTAATCACCCCTCCCCCCTCTAGGGTCTAACAGTTTGCAGGAGTCACACATCTGGAATCACACCCTCATGAGGGTGAAACCCTAACGGGCTCTTGATTCTCGACACACACCCCCAAGCGGGTGGTTTAAGGAATCAATTTGTTAGGAGGGCGCGTATGACCCCCAGTCTAAATAGTTGCTCGGGATTTGTTCATCGGACCCAAGCGTTCTTTGATAGGAGTCTTGCCTCGATCTTCATGTAGGGGACCCAGGCGATCCTTCAACGAAATTCTAAATTTTGATAAATCTACGTTGTCGTAGAGCTTCACCGGAGGTAGAGGAGCAACATGAGCGGGATCGGAAGTTGATGGAGGCTGGGAAGCAGCCTTGGAGCTGGAATTAGATAAGAGACAGTTGGAATTAGATGAGAGACACGACTGGTGTCTCTCCCCAAGTGGAGGCATCTTGGCTATTTTCGGTGCCGTTTTTTTGCGCTATTTTGGACTTTAGCACCCATACTTTTTTGGATTTTGGTGATTTTTTGATCACCTCTTCTTTCTGTAGCTCTTGTGCCTTTGCACAAGGATCCGTACATGCGCAAGAAGTGCGCGGTACTTCTGGATGCGCTCTTCAAGAGTAGAACGGGTTCGTTTAACACGAACTCATTTGTTAATTGATGGTTAGGAGGATGAACTCATTGCTTGCTGTGGCGGTGGCTTAGGCATTTGGCGCCTTCTGGATTTTAAGTTCGCTTGATAGTGAAGTCCATTCACCTGCTCCAGAGCTTTAGTGAACTGATGGGCAAGACGTTGGCGCTGCCTCTGACGAGCCCTCTTCGTCAGAATTGGCGTAGCTTCAACGGGAAAATCCTTGATTGATGAGGAGTTATCGTGAGCATTGGATCTAGCTTCCTTAGACACCAGGGAGGAGTCTTCAACAACAATTGGGTGAAGATCGACACCCTAGGCCTTCAGATCTAAAGACCAACGAACCTTCTTCAGGGAAGTGGTCTTCCTGCGCTTACAAGGAGAGGAAGATCTAGAGGAGGAGGAGGAGATGTAATCCTCGAACTTCTGCTGGTCGGATTCGTATTCGACCTCTTCATCAACCGGGATCTTGATCATCGGGTGCGGCATGGCAGCCTCGGCAGCGAGGCTGTTGGCTCCCACTGTGGTCGCCAGCGTATTCGCGTCTAAAGTTAATTTCTTTGAGGAATCCATTACAACTTCAGGTATTTACAATGAATTCAAAAGAAGAGTATTTTTATAAGATCTCTCTACACAAAAGAGATTAAAAAATTATAACTTTCTAGAAAACACACGCAGAGAGATCGTTTATCGGTCTTCTGCTTGCGTGAGATCTTTGCCGGTGTCAGGGTATATCCGTGGACAACCAAATTATCAGATACGATTAATTTCGTTGCCTTACAAAGGAGATAATAAATTGAAGTGAATATCTCAGCAACTGTGAGATAAACACTCTTCTCGAGATCACAGCAATGGTACGATCTCAAGGGAAGCGGATGAACGAGACTGAAGCGACTGCAGATCTATCAAACTCTCCTCCTTTTTATTGAAGAACTCGATAAGAACTTGCTTTCTCCTTGCTAAAATTTGTGCTCCTCACTCTCTAATTTAATAGGGCTTTGTCGTTACTCCGAAATTCCCAATCCCCCGTGTATAGGAGCCCTAGGGTTGTATTTATAGGCTTCAGAAGCTCTATTTTCGGATAAGAATGAACGATTTGATCTCATCCTCAGTTATAACCACTTAACCACATTCAAAGATAGCCTCAAATTAATTGGGGAGGTTTTGGGATGAAATCTTATCTCAAAACGGGCAAAAATAGCTTTACTGGGTGAGAGACACCGCTGGTGTATCGCCCCTTAGCCGAGACACGATTGGTGTCGTGTCTCACCCATTGGGTGAGACATCGTTAGCATTTATCTGTTATTTTGCTTATAATTATTTTGTCCGATCTCAAAATAAAGCGATTCAAGGTTATTTGAAAAACTAGAGAAGAGATCTACAACTTTTATCTTTTGATATTCTTCATATTAGAATTTAATCATGGCCGAAATGTATGAGACATTATCGGTGTCCTACTGGTGTGAACCGCCTGGACCGTCTCGGTTGTTTTGGCTCTAACTTTCTCGTCCGATATCGGAATGAGGTAATCCAAGATGCATTGGAAATTTGGAGGAGAGATCTACAACTTACCTTAGGCAAAATACACATGGATTAATCAAGACAAGAGTGACACTTTGTTCTTTGTGAGTGAAACGTAACTCTTGGTCAAGTGGTTTCTATGTTATTTTGTCATCCGGTCGACTCGTATGCTTTGATAACTCACTTTATATGCTTGTTAGCTTCACTACAACACCAGATAATCCTACTTGACTTGGATAATAACGTTCATCGTCTGTTCTCCGTCTCGAGCTGCGTGCGGGAACCTATAGGTAATTTTTAACACCTACACCTACTCCCTAATCTTGTTTTAGTGATTTTACAAACAATCCTTAATATTGTTTGTCTAGTGGTTATAGTTGCCTATTAGGTATTCTAGACAAATAACAAGTTGGAGGTTGGATGGAAGTGTGCCTTAACGATGACATTCAATGGAGGTTGGCGGAATAGTCGAGTGAAACCTATGCACAATTCAAGTCTAATTCAAGATCAAGCTTCATCCACAACCAAGTTGAACTACATTGAAGATCTATAGCTTGGGTATTTTTAGTTTAGGAATTTATACTTGTGTGTTGATACTTGAAGCTCAATCATATCCACTGTAGGCTGTCTAAAAATCACAATAGATAGCTGATCCTCATCAAAACACCTATGATGGAAGTTACACTCTGACGACTTCCAGAAGGTTACAATTTGAAGACTTTCACATAGACTGATGAAGGTTACAATCTGACGACCTTTGCAACAACTGATGAAAGCTCTAATCAACAGCCTCCACAATCAACATCGGGAGTTACAATCTGACGACTCTCACATATCAAAGAGCTAAAGCAAAGATTACAAAACGACGATCTTTGCAACGTTATGACAGAAAGAGACTACAAATCGACGGTCTCTTCAAACCAAGACATGAAAGTCCTCCCCGCGTACCAGCATCAAGACGCACCGCGTTCATAGCCATGAACGCAGCTCAGACGCATCTTCCAACGCTGCTTCTAAATCGCTGCAAACGCAGCTCAGACGCAGCTTCCAACGCTGCCAACACTGCTTCCAAATCGCTGCAAACGCGGCTCAGACGCAGCTTCCAACGCTGCCATCACAGCTTCCAAATCGCTGAAAACACATCTCATGTTCGGCTGCAAACGTAGCATCTAACTGCTGCCAACACAGCTTTTAACAGCTGCCAACGCAGGTTCCATCTGCTGCCCAACGCAGCTCGCAAACACTATGTTCAAACACAGATTTTATTCCAGAATGCAGGATTTGCGTTTGACTCGTTCAAACACGAGCTGAACGGTTTCAAAACCGTTTCCCACAATCTGAGGGGATCACAACTCCACTCAGGAGTGATTTAAGGGGCGGTTACATCCCATTAGCCCCACTTAGGAGCGAATTAAGGGGGCGGTTACACCCCTTAATCCTTTATAAATAACTAAGAAATCAGCTTAGTTCGGATCCAGGGATTTTGGGCTGGATCTTTCATCCTTCTTTTGGGCTGTAAAGAAGAGATCTTGGGGAGAATTGCTGGAGCTTTGGAGATCAGTAACGGGAGCTTTCTTCATCCTTGGCTTATAGACCGATTTCGGTTAAATTAACTCTTTCATAGAGTTTCAAACTCATTCAGAGTTCTCCACAGCGTCAAATCGTGAGAAGAAGACCATGTTCCAGTGAATCAAGATGTCGGATCGTCAACGAGAAGCAAACTCGACGCGAGCATTCGAGGGAGGCATCTCATCGCCACCGTGAAGAACCCAGAATTAAACAAAGGGGAGAATCCAGATCAATTCTCCTCTCTTTTGTAATCAGGAAATCCAATTGTAACTGAGATTAAAGGAATACAGATCAATTTTCCTTCGTTTCTTTTACTGTAAATTTTCCCACAAACAAAAGATGGCAACTCGCTGGGGACGAACTTCTCTGACGAAGAAGTGGTGGCGGAATTCGATGTTCATCTTATTAGAACAACCGTCGAAACTCTTATTGTTGAGTTTGATCAAGCCAAGTTTGAGGAGACCCTCTCATCCGGATCTCTTAGCCCCAAGGCTATGCGCAAGATCCGCAAAGTCTTCAAGAAGACTAAAGCTCCAGTTGTGGCCGACTCGCCGAAGGACTGTCTCCCTTGAGGGTTGCACTGTTTGTACAGTCCCCTCTCTGAAGGAGAGGACTTAGCTTCGGCACAACTCCAAAAAAGCCGATCCTCCAATCAACGCGAGCTCCCCGTTTCTGAGCCTCAACACGAGCTCTGCATAAGCCAAGCTAAACGCAGCCCTCAGGACTGTGTTTCACCAACAACACCTGGAGCTCAGGCATGCGTTCGGGTGGCAAAATTTAATACGGAACCTGGTGTATACCGTGAAGCTTCGGGGCACTGCCGGTCCTCTCGGGATGTCAATGCTGCTCATATGCGGCCAAACTGTTGGTGTTCGACCAATTTACGAACATTGCTTTGCCCAACCAACGACGACGTTCTCACAGGAAGAAGTCTCCAGAGACCGAATATCCTGGGGTCACTATCAATGTGATCGGCAAAGGGAAAGTCTCAGGTCCTAGTTCTGATGACTCTGAGACAAGTCGTTTACTGACCGTCAGAGAAATCGCTAACGAGTTTGAAGGAGTCTACCAACGCACTCGGACGCGAACAGGAGCCATTCTCCCTATCAACTATCGGAGTCTAGCTAAAGGAACCAATTCCGATGATGAACACTCAGCTATTGCAGAGTCCCAATCATCAAGCTCTTTTGTTGAACATGAGAGCTCCGCTTATATGACGAAAAACCATGAAGATCTCGCGACATGCTCAAATCTCAGCAAGAGGCCATCAATGAACTCATGGCCCTGTTGAATCAACTCATCGCAGACAAGGCCAAATCTCAGAAGATAGATTCGCCACCTAGGCAAGAATCCTCCCGGAGAGGAAAAACGTCTTCATCCCGACCTCACACAAGCAAAGGGAAGGAAAAAGTGGTTGATGATACGGCTTCTGACCAAGAAGCCCACAACCTAGAATATTCCTTTAATGAAGGAAGAGAGACGGAGAACGAACAGAATCTCCAGTCTGCCAAAATGAAAGAATTGGAAGCCCGCCTCAATGTCATTGCCAACAGAAGCGAGCTCCAAGACGAGGGAGTTATCAGACCCTATCCTGTCGAATGGGATGCAGCCCATTATCCTCCAAAATTCGAAGTCCCGACGCTACAAACTTTTAACGGCACGGGATCACCGAACCAACATATCTATCATTTCAAGTCACAGACTGGAAATGTGATATCAAACGACGCCATACTGGCTCGATTGTTCATTGGCACCCTCAAGGGAGTTGCCTTTGAATGGTTCAGGAAACTTCCTGCGGGATGTATCCAAAAATGATCGGATCTAGAGAGACTCTTCCTGTCGAGATTCTTTGAAGAGGATACGGAAGTCTCCATCCATACCCTTCTTGCCACTAAGCAGAAGAAGAGGGAGTCTGTCAAAGTCTTCGTCAAAAGGTTTCGAAATATGGCTCTGCGATGTCCGATAGGTATGACACAGTCTACCCTAGTGCAGACCTGTCGACACAATTTGCAAACCTTCTTGGAGATAACTAATCTCTCAAGGAGAACAGGCCCAAAAGATTATTGCCAGGATCAAAGCTGAAGAGCAAAGTGGACAGGATCAACCTGAGCAATCGGGCCAAACTCAATCTTCTCAGTCAGAAGGAGAAGATACTATGGCCATTGAAGCCAATCACCTTCAGTAAGATGGCAGGTCTAACAACTATCATGTTAACAGTTACCTCTGATAGTTAAACTCATTAGATAATGGCCCATTAGGCGATGTGCCATGTCTACCCTTTTCCCCCCTGCACTTGTTCAAGACTGGGGGTTGGTTTATTTGTAGTTCATTGGATTATGAATAATAAATTTTCTGAGTTGTCATGTTTAACAGAATACCTCTGTCAACCACGAAGTCTACCAAAACTATCACGTTAATGATCACCTCTGATAGTCTGTTTTCTTCCAAATTCCTCCACCAATCCTCTTCAAGCAGGATGGCGGGTCCATCAAAACTATCACGTTAATGATCACCTCTGATAGTCCATTTCCTCCAAATTCCCCCACCAATCCTCTTCAATAGGATGGCGGGTCCACCAAAACTATCACGTTAATGATCATCTCTAATAGTTCATTTTCTCCAAATTCCCCCATCAATCCTCTTCAATAGGATGGCGGGTCCACCAAAACTATCACGTTAATGATCACCTCTGATAGTTCATTTTCTCCAAATTTCCCCACCAATCCTCTTCAATAGGATGGCGGGTCCATCAAAACTATCACGTTAACAATTACCTCTGATAGTTCATTTCCTCCAAATTCCCCTACTAATCCTCTTCGATAGGATGGCGGGTCCATAAAACTATCATCTCTGATAGCCAAACTCTTTAGATAGCGGCCTGCCATGTGATAGGCCTCTATTTCGACTTGATGGATAGTGGACCACAAGGTGGTATGTCATGTCTACCCCTATTTTTCTTTCCCTGCTAAGTCTTAATCAAGACTGGGGGTTGGTTACTTGGAATCTACTGGATTAAGAGTAACGAATCTTTCACATCGACGAGTTAACATTATACTTCTGATGATTATCATCCTCACGGAGTATGAATTCAGTTTGCATCACTCCTAATTTGTCACGTTAACAATACACCTCTGACAATCAACTTATCAATCCTCTTCAATAGGATGATAGGTCCTCAAAATTGCTCAAATCGCAATCTTCTCCAGCAAGACACTAAGTCTTCAAAATCTTAGTCTCAAAATTCATCGCTTCTGATGATAAACTCACTTAGCAATTCTCCCCAATGAGATGCTAGTCCCCAAAATCTTGTTCAAATTACAAGTACACAAATCCTGTCACGTTAACACTAAACCTCTGACAAATCAACTTATCAATCCTCTTCAATAGGATGATATATCTACAAAGTTGCTCCAATCGCAACACAAATCCTGTCATGTTAATATCACACCTCTGACAATCAACTTATCAATCCTCTTCAATAGGATGATAAGTCCACAAAGTTGCTCCAATCGCAACACAAATCCTATCACGTTAATATCACACCTCTGACAACCAATCCACTTATCGACTCTCTCCAATAGAGCGATAGGTTCTCGAAGTTGCCCTGATCGCAACGTCTTCCTGTCACGTTAATATCACACCTCTGACAAAATCAACTTATCGACTCTCCTTAATAGAGCGATAGGTCCTCAACGTTGCTCCGATCGCAACACCTCTAACTTATCGATTCTCGTCAATAGAGCAATAGGTCCTCAAAGTTACTCTGATCGCAACACTTCTAACTTATCGACTCTCCTCAATAGAGCGATAGGTCCTCAACGTTGCTCTGATCGCAACACCTCTAACTTATCGACTCTCGTCAATAGAGCGATAGGTCCTCAAAGTTGCTCTGATCGTAACACTTTCAACTTATCGACTCTCCTCAATAGAACGATAGGTCCTCAATATTGCTCCGATCGCAACACCTCTAACTTATCGACTCTCGTCAATAGAGCGATAGGTCCTCAAAGTTGCTCTGATCGCAACACTTCCAACTTATCGACTCTTCTCAATAGAGCGATAGGTCCTCAAAGTTATCCCGATCGCAACATCTTCCTGTCATGTTAATATCACACCTCTGACAAAATTCACTTATCAATCTTCTTCAATAGGATGATAAGTCCATAAAGTTGCTCCGATCGCAACAAATTCCCATCATGTTAACACCAAACCTCTGACAATCCACTTATCAATCCTCTTTAATAGGATGATAAGTCCACAAAGTTGCTCCGATCGCAACACATTCCTGTCACGTTAACATCATACCTCTGACAAAATCCACTTATCGACTCTCCCCAATAGAGCGATAGGTCCTCAAAGTTGCTCTGATCGCAACACATTCCTGTCACGTTAATATCGCACCTCTCACAAAACCTACTTATCAATCCTCATCAATAGGATGATAAGTCCACAAAGTTGCTCCAATCGCAACATTTTCTTGTCACGTTAATCCTACACCTCTGACAAAATCAACTTATCGACTCTCTTCAATGGAGCGATAGGTCCACAAACCCGTCAAGTTAATCCCACACCTCCGACGACACAATCAACTTATCGACTCTCTTTAATAGAGCGATAGGTCCATAAAATACTGTTAGGTTAACATCACACCTCTAACAGTCAAACCCCCCAATGAACTTGTTAATCCTTTTATAACAACAATAGCAAGTTTTCATTATAAAATCCCCAATGGATTAAAGATTTTTTGAAATTATCCCAGTGATAATAAAGAAAGTTTCTGAATTTCACTCTAAGTAAAAATTCACGCCAAGTTAATACTACACCTCTGGCACTTCTAATTTTCTTTCAGTGTTTCAAGTGAAAATATAACACAGGAAGAAACAGTGGCAAAGTCTACGTATTCAACATCGTAGCACCAAAAATCCATGTCTTACACGCATGGGGGATTTTATCTCGATCCCTAATTAGAAATAAGCCTACGCCTAACACGTGTTGCCGGTTAGTCTTTTTCCATGAAAATGACAAAATCTATGTATTCAAAATTATAGCATCAAGTCTAGGAGGGTTCATTCTCTTAGCACAACGTTACATGTGGAACGGACTTAAAAAATCCACATGCTAGCCCGACTCAAACGGTAGTCGGTAAAGGCTTATCAAATCCGTTGATGGCTGAGGGTTTGCTAAAAATCCTATGCACGTTTGTAGGCCCATCAGCTTAATGAATGTGAGCCGAGACTTAAAACAGATGAGCCAAAGACAAGTCTCAAAGACTTAGTCAAAAATGCACGGAAGTCACTTCCATGTCTTAAGTCAAAACGTTGAGGTCAAACCCGTGATGCAAAAACCGAACGCTGAGGTCACACCCGTGTTTCAAATTCAACATGCAAGGGTGAGACCCGCATCTCAAGTTCAAAATGCAGGGTCCACCCCCACATTCCAGAAGCAGGATTATGGCGCATACCTTCACACAGGTCCTACATGGCAAATCCCTTCAACCAAGATGCCTTCGAAGTAAGTGCAGAGAACAAATCCTTTACCGCAAGGAATCAACAGATCCAAGATCAGAGTTGAGATCCAAAGTATTCCGAAAATTCGTCCCAGTCAACCGCGAACTTTCGAAAACTTTGGAGGGGGTTCTGTAGGCTGTCTAAAAATCACAATAGATAGCTGATCCTCATCAAAACACCGATGAAGGAAGTTACACTCTGACGACTTCCAGAAGGTTATAATTTGAAGACTTTCACGTAGACTGATAAAGGTTACAATCTGACGACCTTTGCAACAGCTGATGAAAGCTCTAATCAATAGCCTCCACAATCAACATCGGGAGTTACAATCTGACGACTCTCACATATCAAAGAGCTAAAGCAAAGATTACAAAACGACGATCTTTGCAACGTTCTGATAGAAAGAGACTACAAATCGACGGTCTCTTCAAACCAAGACGTGGAAGTCCTCCCCGCGTACCAGCATCAAGACGCACCGTGTTCATAGCCACGAACGTAGCTCAGATGCAGCTTCCAAATAGCTGCAAACGCAGCTCAGACGCAGCTTCCAACGCTGCCAACACTGTTTCCAAATCGCTGCAAACGCAGCTCAGACACAGCTTCCAACGCTGCCAACGTAGCTTCCAAATCACTGCAAACGCGACTCAGACGCAGCTTCCAACGCTGCCAACGCAGCTTCCAAATCGCTGCAAACGCATCTCATGTTCGGCTGCAAACGTAGCATCTAACTGCTGCCAACACAGCTTTTAACAGCTGCCAACGCAGGTTCCATCTGCTGCCCAACGCAGCTCGCAAACACTATGTTCAAACGCAGATTTCATTCCAGAATGCAGGATTTGCGTTTGACTCGTTCAAACACGAGCTGAACGGTTTCAAAACCGTTTCCCACAATCTGAGGGGATCACAACTCCACTCAGGAGTGATTTAAGGGGCGGTTACATCCCATTAGCCCCACTTAGGAGCGAATTAAGGGGGGCGGTTACACCCCTTAATCCTTTATAAATAACTAAAAAATCAGCTTAGTTCGGATCCGGGGATTTTGGGCTGGATCTTTCATCCTTCTTTTGGGCAGCAAAGAAGAGATCTTGGGGAGAATTGCTGGAGCTTTGAAGATCAGCAACGGGAGCTTTCTTCATCATTGGCTTATAGACCGATTTCGGTAAATTAACTCTTTCATAGAGTTTCAAACTCGTTCAGAGTTCTCCACAACGTTAAATCGTGAGGAGAAGACCATGTTCCAATAAATCAAGACGCCGGATCGTCAACGAGAAGCAAACTCGACGCGAGCATTCGAGGGAGGCATCTCATCGCCACCGTGAAGAACCCAGAATTAATTAAAGGGGAGAATCCAGATCAATTCTCCTCTCTTTTGTAATCAGGAAATCCAATTGTAACTGGGATTAAAGGAATACAGATCAATTTTCCTTCGTTTCTTTTACTGCAAATTTTCCCACAAACATCCACACACACACATTTTTGTTTTTTGAGTTTATATAAATATGAAATTACATATTTCATATTTATTGTTTTTGTTTTTGATTTAGTTATACAAATATGAAAAAATAAATATATTCATATACATACTCATACGTTTCATATTTATCATTTTGGTTTTTGTAAAGATGCATATATTATGCAAAACATCATTTTTGGGAAAATGTTGTGTTATTGGTTTATGGACTAAATATTACTAGTTTATATCTTTTACTTAGTCTATAAATCCATTCAAGAGTTTTAAAAGTTTGTTTACGTCAAAATATCAAAAACAAGTGTATTGTGTTTTTCATGTTTTTGAACTATTTTACAAAATAAAAAAATTTCTCTTTTAGGAGGTGAAAATTAAAAAATTATTTTTGTGACATATTTATTATCATGTTTATAAATATTTCCCAAAGTTTTATATTTTTTAGAATTTATTTGTAATTTTTTAAAGTACTTCAAAAATCAGTTTTCAAATATGAACAGTGCTTGTGCATGTTGCTTGTGCATGTTCATGAGTCGACTTATAGCTCATACAAGTCGATTTATGAACTACTCTAGAAAATATGTTTTTATCTGCTGAGTCAACTTACGTACCAGCAAGTAGACTTATGGCAAGTCGACTTATGGCAAGTCGACTTACGTTCTGTTTTCCAGTTTGTTGTTTTTGTCTGTTGAGTTGACTTACAACTGAAACAAGTCAACTCATAAGACATAAGTTGACTTATAATTTGACCATTGTACAGTAACGGTTAGTTTTCTGTTTTTGATTATTTTATTGTTTTTATGGGTTTTTGGTGTTTTCTTGGGCTTGTTTCTTCCACCCTATATATACCCCTTTGTCATAACTATTTTGCAAGAACCAAGAATATTTTTAAACAAGTTTTAAGGGTGTCTAAGTTTGGTTTAAGTTTGTTTTCAAGTTTGTGTTTTTGTGTGAAGAAATTTTCACAAGAGGAAGAAGAGATCATCTTTGGTGTTTGAGCTTCAATCTCTCATCTCTCTCACTCGTTATTTTAGAGAAGTTTTATTAAACTCTATTTTAGCTTTATATTCATATTATTTTTTTATTATCATTTTTATTAAGCTAGATTTTACATTGAGTTTAGTTTTTCATTTTACTCATTGAACACACACAACCATTGAGCTTTTAGTATTTCACATTAAGTATAATTTGGGTTGTGGTGAGTGGTTCTTGAGTGTGAGCTAAATTGAGCTCTCATCCATTATAGAGAACAAAACTTTGTAATTGAGCATTCATTGTGAGATCACTTTGTAATACACACTAACAGGAGTGTGTGGTGAGAGACGAGGTTGATTCCAAGAGGAGTGGCGTCGGTAGTAAGGTCTAGAGAGAGGTTGTAAATCCGAGCACTTGAGGAAGACGACATGTGTTAGAGACCAACACTTAGATGGTGTAAAGTGTGATTGTAAGAGTGTGAGTTGTGAAAGTTTTCGGTGAGCTAGAAAACCGATATTGTGAGGTGTAAACGTTTTTGGGTGAACGTCGAAAACCCATTGTGATAGTGGATTCTCCCCAGGAGTGGGGACCGGAGACGTAGGTCGGAAGGACCAAACTCCGTGATTATTTTTTTGTGTTTGCATTGCTCATTTGTCCACTATCTTGTTTGTATCGCTTCATGTTTATTTGCCCTTTATTACAATACTTGCATATATCATGTTGAATATCATACTTGCTAGGTTATATTTGTTAATAAGTTTTAATTGCATTAATATCAGATTAGATTAGCATTAACCCTATTCACCCTCCCCCTCCTCTCTGGGTGCTTTCACTGTTGATGAATTTTCAGGATCCGTCATTGTTGATTAGAATCTATTGTGCGGAAAAGATCATATGGATGAATTTGGAATGGTCTGGCTTTAAACATGTGTTTGTGTTTTTTAATGAGGGAACTTCTCCATGATCTTTCGGACCTTAGGTATCAAACCCCTAAGCGTGGTTAAGAAGCAACTTCAACATAAATCCTCAAGCCTCAGGTATTCTAGGAAATTAAATGCTTGTAGATGCTCCACAAGAGAGTCATACCTGAAGCCTAGCGTACTACTCATAAACCGCTTACCAACTCAACTAAACCCTGTAGGGTACTTTAAGCTAAATATTGTTTTGTCTATTGCATGAAAATTTATGTTCTTTGTTTTTCTGTCTGGCTAATTTGAGTCAACATTTACCCAGAGTTATTATGTGTCACTACTTAGCATTTATCCATGTGTCATCAAAAATATTTGTTTATTATGGACCATGTAAATCTTAAAGCAAACAGAAAAACTCATCTATAACGTCACAAATTTCTTAAGTATAACTCACCTATAAGTCTTAAAGCAGAGAGGATAACTCATCTATAATGTCACAAATTTCTTGAGCATAACTCACCTATAAGTCACAAATTTCGTAATATGCTCCAAGAATCAAATAGATTGGAACATCCCTTGGAATGAAAAACGATTTTCAACCAATTGTTTGAACTCCTACATCTTAATTGTTCTTAAGCCTCATCATAACTTTAAAGTTTTGACGTAATGATTAGAGAACTTACCAACCTAGATTCAAATCTCACCAGCCACAAATTAAAAGTAGTTTTTTTTAAATTAACACCGCTGCGTGAGTTCAGATTTCGGTCAATAAAATGGGCAATCAACCTGCGGGGGGCATAATGTTAGAATAGAAAAATATAACCTCAAGTCTCACCATAACTTTAGAAGTTTGGTGTAATTGTTAGAGGGTCTTAATTTAAGATAATTTATGTATACTACGAACTTCTGATTTGATTGTCTTTATTACTAACCATCCCTGTTCTCTTTTCCTATATTCCGTTTCACTAATTATGTACCCGATTGAACTCGAGAGAGTATATATGAGATGGTATTGATATCTAGTAACTAACTCCTATGCTCAATAAATAGGAATTCCCATACGCATAACCGGCTTCAGTCCGTTTAGTTAGTTTTTTTTTTTTTTCCTCCTCTTAAATTACGTACATAAATAGATGGATACGTGGTTTTGATTACTATCTCTTATAGTGCAATTTAGTTGTAATTAGGCCCTCTATTGCTGGCCACTAGATTTAAAGAATCGATAAAGCTAGGCTAACTTATTACAAATGTGCTAACACCCATGACCGCAACTGTGTTATTTGTTGGATATCACTCTCAAATTGAATGCTCACACCGTTTTCTCAACTACCTAGTGGCTGGCCTTGAGAAGCTCTCTCTCCACCTCCTGCACTATAAATAGGGGACTAAACCTAAGCTCGATCTTCTCACAAAAAAATATGGCTTCTAGGGCTTTGTTAGTTATCATGGGTGTTCTCTTGGTTGCTTACCTTGTTCTTTTTATGGAGGCGGCAACAGCGAGCAGGGAAATGACTGAGAAACCAGGTAAACTAAACTAGCTAAATAATTTTATAGATGTACGTACGTGGGTGTGAAGAAAAAAAAAGTTTTATATATGTGAGTTTTATCACACTTTATCACTTGATATATATGCCTCATTAAGCAATTAAGCAAAATGAACTACCTGATCGAACGTTACACTTTATTTCACAAGCACATGCTCACGCGCACACGAGTAGATGAGGTTATGTGCTCGTCCACTCTCTTGAATTGTGTCTTGCAAGTGTAGCGAGCACCCAGCTCCAAATCATCAGCATATATATCCAGATTAATCATAATTGATGGTCCTGATATGCACCACGTTAGCATCATCACTCCAGACTCTAGTTATTATATACGTACGCACACTATGTAGCATATTGTGATTGCTCCTTACTAAAGTACATATGATGCATAACCAATTAGAAATTTGTCATTCACAATCATTTAGTGTTTATGGATGATCTTGATTTTTATTTTAGACTGAAAAAAGCGAGAATTGATGTAAATCACAGGATAGATTTCTAAAATTAAATGAATTTCAAACTTGCGTTATTATTGTAACTGCAAATTTTTGACATTAAAAGAGCATTACCTCTGCACTGGTGCATATGCATGTCCAATGGACGTCTACCTTCCGTATGCATTATACAAAACAATAAAGATCTACTTGTAGTAGTGGCAGAAGATCACTTTTCAGACCCTAGCGGTGGATACCCGGGCGGCGGCGGTGGATATCCTGGTGGAGAACCTGGAAAAGGCGGTGGGTATCCAGGCGGTGGCTATCCTGGTGGTGGCGGAGGAAATCCCGGTGGCGGTGGCTATCCTGGTGGTGGCGGAGGAAATCCCGGTGGCGGTGGCTATCCTGGTGGTGGCGGTGGAAATCCCGGTGGCGGTGGCTATCCTGGTGGTGGCGGAGGAAATCCCGGTGGCGGTGGCTATCCTGGTGGTGGCGGAGGAAATCCCGGTGGCGGTGGCTATCCTGGTGGTGGCGGAGGAAATCCCGGTGGCGGTGGCTATCCTGGTGGTGGCGGTGGTGGATATC
>NC_033798.1:90006826-90022400 GCF_001876935.1 Asparagus officinalis
GAGGTGGATATCCCGGAGGTGGAGGAGGTGAACCTAAACACTCTCGGCCTTGCCAATGGCAATATGTATGTTACTAGTGAAAGGCTATGTATTATTTTGCATGTTCTTGTAGCTACATATTGTCCATGCATGATAATATAATAGTAGGAAAATAAGTGTGAAAGTATAATGCATGTGGAGAATGAATAATAGGTGTGGGACGAAAATGAGTGGATCTACCACTACATATTTATCTTTATGTAATCAAGGCTGGACCTATATATTCAATTATAAACTCTTTCCACTTGTATTGATCTAGCTAATTTCTTTTACATAATAAAGAGCTCTTTCAACTTTTGTGTTTGAATCAGTTCGACTTTGATCAGTGGTGTTTGTTATCTAAACCTTGATAGCGCTTTTTTGAAGACATAAATATTTACAGAGTTCGTATTCAGCATTCTTGACTAATCTCAGTAATAATTGCCTACCAATATCGATGATCTATTTTTGGAGGAAGTTAGTAGGTCATATATATGAAAACCTAAATGTAGCCGTCATTAAGGAATCAAATATGAATTTGGTCATTTGGATCCTCTCATTGCGACGACGTAGAGGAATCATTATTTATATTCAATTATAACTCATTTTTAATGTAATTAACATATCGTTTCTCATAAACTACACTTATTATTACTATATAAAATAAGTCATAAATGGTTGACCTATCAGAATTCAAATAAAACCCTCATGAGATTGATAAGACAGAAGAAAGAGGTTAATTTAACTTTTCCCCTCTGTAAATAAGTCATAAATGGTACTTTATGCTGGGTGCCGACGCAAACTCTAGTTATATCTGGATTTGAAGTCTAGGCCTAGTCCTAGTAATTTTCTTGGAGGCCAAGTTGACTTGGTGGGCAATTCAGTGGTGTTTTTAAATAAGACTACACCATATTTTAGGTTTTTTGGAGAGAGAGAGAGAGAGAGAGAGAATATTCTTATACTCATGGTTTAACAGAGTTTAATTGGGTTCAAGGAGAGAGAGAGAGAGAGAGAGAGAGAGAGAGAGAGAGAGAGAGAGAGAGAGAGAGAGAGAGAGAGAGTATTTTTTTAATCAGGTTTTAACAGGGAGTGTAACTAGGTTCAAGGGTATTGTAAGAAAGAGGGCTTCGCAATCTTTATCCAGGGAAAAGATTATAATCTGGTGGTGATAATGAATTATTCTTGATCCCATTATCTTTTCCTATTGAGGGTTTTCTACTGTAAATCTTGTGTGATTTTATTTGTTGTGCTTGGTGATTTTTGAGATTTTTACGAAATCTAAAAATAACAACAAGTGGTATCAGAACGGTGACGATTCATGGAGCTTCGAGTAGTTTGTGATTGGAGAAGGTGTTGGCGATCAAAGCGCGGTGATCGACGTCGAGTGAACGAGAGGACCATACACTATTGTAGTACTAATTGGTGTTGGGGTCAAAGGAAAGTTTTCCTTATTAAAAAGGGTTAGTTAGCCTGAAAACTTGTAGCGGATGAAAGAATAGGGAGGAAAAGAATATCCTGCACAAGGACCGAGCAGAGAAAAATTCACGTGCTTTTGAGGATCATGTATTGGGATCTGCTATTGGTATTTTGGTGTTTCACGCTATGCAGTGTTTGGTGTTCTGCCCAATCGACGGTGCAGATTGATTTATTTGCTGATCAGGGAATTAGAGGTAGAATTTGATGATCTAGGAGTCCCTAGGGTTTTTTTTATGTGTTGAGTTTAGTTTTTATGTTGGTCCTACCAAATTCAACTTCTACAGTGACTAATTTGAATTTGGTTGTAGTTAGAAGATGATGACATCTTCAGGTCTGAAGTTTGATATTCTCCTATTCAACAACAAGACAAATTTTATAGTATGACAGTACATAGTTCATGATCTACTTGTGCAGCAGGGTGTTGAACAAGCTTTAGGGGAGAAAAAGCCTGAAGGGATGAAGGATGGTGAATGGAGTTCCATACAAAAGAGGGCGATTGTGTTTGAGGATTGTGAACATAACGTGGGGGGGCACCACGTGAATGAAGTGGTTACGAAGACGTGCGGGTGGCAAGAAGACGTGCGAGTGTGGCCCACAACCAGCAGCTCTCTCTTATAAACACCGACTTAGCTAGGTTTTTATTTTTTGAGCAAGCAAAAAGGGGAGAAGTATAGGGAGACTTTTGGTGGCTGTGTGCGCAGGTACAAGTACGAAAAAGGCAAAGGGCTGGGGTGTGCAAGGATTTATTTTTTGGCAGTGGTGATTGTGTGCAGTCCTTTTATGCTTTTGTAGAGAGATATTGTAAGGGGTATGAAGAGATGTGCAGGATCAGGGACCGACGGCTCAGGTTCAGGATTCTATTACGGTTCGGAGACAGAGGAGAGACATACGGATGCCAACACGGTATGCTGACACAGTTGCGTATGCACTTCCGGTAGAGAGTATCAATGAGATTGTGTCTACTACATTCAGAAAGGCCGAGCAGAGTTCGGATGCTGATTCGTGGCAGGTAGCTATGCAGGAGGAGATGGAGTCTCTTCATAAGAATGATACATGGGAGCTGGTTGAGCTTCCAAAGGGGCGGAAGGTAATTGGTTGCAAGTGGGTATACATGAAGAATGAGGGCATTGAGGGCACTCCATTGAGGTTCAAAGCTAGGTTGGTTGTGAAGGGCTATACACAGGAGGAAGGTATTGACTATAATGAGGTTTTCTCTCCGGTGGTAAAGCACTCTTCGATTCGGATTTTGCTAGCTTTGGTGGCATAGTATGGTTTGAAGTTAGATCAGTTAAATGTGAAGACAGCATTTCTTCATGGTGATCTTGATGAAGAAATATATATGACTCAGCCATTGGGATTCCGAGCTGTAGGGAAGGAAAAATTGGTTTGCAGTTTGAAGAAATCGCTATACGCTTTAAAGCAGTCTCCTCGATAGTGGTATAGGCGATTCGATGGTTTTATGATTGGTCATTCGTACACTCAGAGCCAGTTTGATCCTTGCATATATTTTCACAAGTTGAAAGGAGGTGCGTACATCTATTTGTTATTTTATGTCGATGACATGTTGGTTGCCTCTATTTCTAGATCTGCTATAGATGAGTTGAAGGCACAGCTTTCAAAAGAGTTTGAGATGAAGGATTTGGGTGAGACGAAGCGCATTTTAGGGATGGAGATCGATAGAGACAAGAAGAAGGGTAGGATTTGTTTGATACAGGTAGCTTATTTGAAGAAGGTTCTACAGCGATTTCATGTTAGCATAGATACAAAGCTAGTTTGTGTACCATTGGGAACTCAATTGAAGCTTTTAGCTGATCTTTCACCAAAGACAGTTGAAGATCGAGAGTTAATGTCGAAGACTCCATATGCGAGCGCGGTTGGAAGCTTGATGTATGCGATGGTATGTATGAGGCAGGATTTATCACAGGCGGTGAGCATGGTTTCGAGATACATGCACGATCCAGGAGTGGGTTATTGGGACGCCGTGAAATGGATTTTGAGGTACATTCAAGGTATGCTTAATGTTGGTTTAATTTATGATCGGGACACTACAGGTGGGCAGTTATACATTGGCTATGTTGATTCGGATTATGCCGCGGATTTGGATAAGCGTCGGTCTACTACGGGGTATGTGTTTACTTTGACCTGTACGCCGGTGTGCTGGAGATGCACCTTACAGTCTACGGTGACTTTGTCTACGATTGAGGCAGAGTATATGATGATTACGAAGGCTGTGAAGGAGGCTATTTGGCTTCGAGGGCTTTTGAAGGAACTTGGTATATCACAGCGATCTGTCACTATTCATTATGATAGCATGAGTGCTATCTATTTGCCGAAGAATCAGGTTTTTCATGTGAGGATGAAGTACATTGACGTTCGTTAACACTTCGTTCGGGATGTTCTTAAAGATGGCGATGTGGAGATTGTGAAAGTTCACACGAAGGATAATCCGGCGGATATGCTCACTTAGGTGGTTCCTAGTAATAAGTTTGATCATTATCGAAACTTGTTGCATATTTGTGATTGTTAAGGCTTGATTCCTTGGGCAAGAGGATACGTAGGCAGTCATTTATGATGCAGCCGATTTGGTGAGTTGATACCGAAATTTGGAGAGTGTTCGCATTCTAGTTTTGATCTCGACTTGTTATGGATTGAGTTCGTTGTCGTGAATTATTTCATGACGTACTGGACACAACAAGTGAGATATTTGGTTGCTTTAGTGTCGGCTCAGTTTTGGAAAAACTTCACCGAGGTGGAGAATTGTGAACGTAACGTGGGGGGCACTACGTGAATGAAGTGGTTACGGAGATGTGCGGGCGGCAAGGAGACGTGCGGGTGCGGCCCACAACCAGCAGCTCTCTCTTATAAATATCGACTTAGCTAGGTTTTTATTTTTTGAGCAAGTAAAAAGGGGAGAAGTACAGGGAGTCTTTTGGTGGCTGCGTGCGCAGGTGCAAGTACGAAAAAGGTAGAGGGCTGGGGTGTGCAAGGATTTATTTTTTAGCAGTGGTGATTGTGTGCAGTCCTTTTGTGCTTTTGTAGAGAGATATTGTGAGGGATTTGAGAGTTTGTTTGAGGTTTTAGGTTGTGAGATTGTAAACCCTAGCTGTATCCTCTCCCTCTAATAGTAGATCTCCCCCCTCCTTGCCTCGTGGACGTAGGCAATTTGCCGAACCACGTAAAATTAGTTTATCTCGTTTTTGTATGTTTTGTAATAGCTTATTTAGGTTCTCTCGATAGGTTAGTCCTAGAACTGATAAGAGGAAGAGCTGATATCTCACTTGGTTGAGATATTTTGCTTAAGGTTCTTGTTTCCTTTGTGAAGTAAGAATTCCTATTACGACCTGACTCTCTTGTTGTGCTGTCGAAGTGCTGTCGAAATTTTCGCTGCGCGTAATGTAGGTTGTCTAAAAATCATAATGGATAGCTGATCCCCAACAATAAAAGTTACAATCAGACGACTTTCAATGGGTTTTCCTATGGATCGAGAAGAGATTACAAGACAATGATTCCTTCAAATCAAGAAGAAGAATTCGTCCTTACAATCGGAACACAAGTAATTTTTAAATCACTGCATCTGCAACTCTACAATCGCTGCAAATACAGCCTCATGTTTAAGATGATTGATCTTGATGGCTGCGACAACAACATGACTAATATTATATTAGCAACTATTAGAGCTGCTGATAAGCAGTGTAATGATTTCAGAAATAAAAGGTTGGACTTAGTTGGTGAGTTGCTTGGTAGAGAGCTGTGGGCAAATATTCATATAAGCTGTCTAAAAATCACAATGAATAGCTGATCCCCATCAAGCTTCAATAATGAAAAGCTACGATCAGATAGTTTTCATGCCAACAAACGAAAGCTGCAAATGGAGGACTTTTTACATAGAGCGAGAAGAGTTACAAATCAACGGCGCTTCCTACAACTGATAAAAACTATATTCAGCAATCTTTACAATCTACAGTAAAAGTTACAACCTGACGACTTCCACACCCCACAACAGCTAAAGCTAGGATTAATGAACAACGGTCCTTGCAATGCTCTGTAGGAGAGGTTACAAATTAACTAACCCCTTCTAAAAATGCGGAATTCATCACCGCGTTACAATTCTGGAAATGCAGGCGACCCCTGTGTTTCCAAGCTATAACAAGCCGAACGCGATCGGTCCTCGTGTTTTTTATGTTCAGTCAACACCCAACCTCGCGTCCCAATTCCAAGACGTGAGGTTAGGGTTCTGAACGCCGAATTGGGCATTTGACTCATTCAAATACGAGTTGAACGGTTTCAGAACCGTTTTCTCACGATCTAAGGAAATCATGCCCACTTAGGAGCGGATTTAGAGGGTAGTTACAGCCTCTTATCCACCTATAAAAACCTTAACAAACCCAATAGAAAGGAGGTGGGATTTTCAGCATCTAAACCGCCGAAGGAGATAAGGAGCTTGGGATTTTTCTCTAGAGATAGCAGAAGCAAATTCTTCGAAACAGAAGATTTAATCCAGATTCAGAGGGTTGAATCAAAAGGAATCCTTCAGCAACAGAAAATTTACTTGGCCACTAACCGAATTTTTGGTTTTAACAACTCTGGTTTCAGAGTTCTAACTCGTTCTCAGTTCTTAAAACTCTTTAAGAATTATTTATCAAACTTTCAACAGAAGTTTATTGTTCCCACGAGATAAAAGACGGTCAGATCGTCAACGGAGAGCAAATCTATTACGACCTGACTCTCTTGTTGTGCTGTCGAAGTGCTGTCGAAATTTTCGCTGCGCGTAATGTAGGTTGTCTAAAAATCATAATGGATAGCTGATCCCCAACAATAAAAGTTACAATCAGACGACTTTCAATGGGTTTTCCTATGGATCGAGAAGAGATTACAAGACAATGATTCCTTCAAATCAAGAAGAAGAATTCGTCCTTACAATCGGAACACAAGTAATTTTTAAATCACTGCATCTGCAACTCTACAATCGCTGCAAATACAGCCTCATGTTTAAGATGATTGATCTTGATGGCTGCGACAACAACATGACTAATATTATATTAGCAACTATTAGAGCTGCTGATAAGCAGTGTAATGATTTCAGAAATAAAAGGTTGGACTTAGTTGGTGAGTTGCTTGGTAGAGAGCTGTGGGCAAATATTCATATAAGCTGTCTAAAAATCACAATGAATAGCTGATCCCCATCAAGCTTCAATAATGAAAAGCTACGATCAGATAGTTTTCATGCCAACAAACGAAAGCTGCAAATGGAGGACTTTTTACATAGAGCGAGAAGAGTTACAAATCAACGGCGCTTCCTACAACTGATAAAAACTATATTCAGCAATCTTTACAATCTACAGTAAAAGTTACAACCTGACGACTTCCACACCCCACAACAGCTAAAGCTAGGATTAATGAACAACGGTCCTTGCAATGCTCTGTAGGAGAGGTTACAAATTAACTAACCCCTTCTAAAAATGCGGAATTCATCACCGCGTTACAATTCTGGAAATGCAGGCGACCCCTGTGTTTCCAAGCTATAACAAGCCGAACGCGATCGGTCCTCGTGTTTTTTATGTTCAGTCAACACCCAACCTCGCGTCCCAATTCCAAGACGTGAGGTTAGGGTTCTGAACGCCGAATTGGGCATTTGACTCATTCAAATACGAGTTGAACGGTTTCAGAACCGTTTTCTCACGATCTAAGGAAATCATGCCCACTTAGGAGCGGATTTAGAGGGTAGTTACAGCCTCTTATCCACCTATAAAAACCTTAACAAACCCAATAGAAAGGAGGTGGGATTTTCAGCATCTAAACCGCCGAAGGAGATAAGGAGCTTGGGATTTTTCTCTAGAGATAGCAGAAGCAAATTCTTCGAAACAGAAGATTTAATCCAGATTCAGAGGGTTGAATCAAAAGGAATCCTTCAGCAACAGAAAATTTACTTGGCCACTAACCGAATTTTTGGTTTTAACAACTCTGGTTTCAGAGTTCTAACTCGTTCTCAGTTCTTAAAACTCTTTAAGAATTATTTATCAAACTTTCAACAGAAGTTTATTGTTCCCACGAGATAAAAGACGGTCAGATCGTCAACGGAGAGCAAATTCGACGCAAGCATTCGAAGGAGTCACTCCATCGCTACAGTGAAGAACTCAGTTTTAAACAAAGGAGAGAATCAAATTCGTTCTCCTCTTTTTTGTAATCAAATTGTAACCGGCATCGAAGGAATATAAATCAAGTTTCTTTCATTCTCTTTATTGCAATTTTTTCCAACATACAAAAGATGGCGACTCCGGTGGGGACTAGCTTTTCTGATGAGGAAGTGGTGGCGCAATCTGACGTCCACCTCATGGGAACGACTGTATAAACTCTTGTCGTGGAGTTTGATCAAGCAAAATACGAGGAAGCCTTATCCTCTGGATCGTTTAGCCCCAAGGCTAAGCGCGATGTCCGCAAGATCTCCAAGGAGATCAAATCTATTGTTGAAACGCCAAAGAAAGTCCTCTACTTTGGCCAAGATGCGTTAGACAGCCCTTCCACTTCAGGAGTGGGCTTAGCTTCTGCTGAACTCGCACAGCGAGTTGGATATCCCACGTCCGCGTCAAAACGACGTGTTGTAGGCCATAAACGACCTATAGAAGAGACGAGCTCCATGAATACCAACGACGCTGCTGCCAAGGCTTTGAAACAAGCCAAGAAGAACGACGGTCGAAGATGGAGAAGATCCATACGATGGGCACATCTGCGCGAAAGCCGAATGCTGACCCAACGCGAGGATCGAGTTCTTGAAGCTTTACCCGAGCATAGCGTTTCCACCAAAGAACGCGTGCTTCGTGGTAACGAGCCCAATTACGAGCCTCGGCTAATACAGCTGAAATGCGACCCCCAGTGGCGTGTGGTTCCTACAAAACGCAGCCCTCAGAAAGGCGCTGCTGAAGATAAACACGCACCTCACGTGCGCGTTCAAACGAAACATGACCCTCAAGAGCATGCTTCGCCAACCAAACGCGATCCTCAGGGACGCGTTCAACTAAAAAACGAAACATGACCCTCAAGAGCATGCTTCGCCAACCAAACGCGATCCTCAGGGACGCGTTCAACTAAAACATGACCCTCAGGGGTCTGTTTCATCAGTTAAACATAGGCCCCGGCCTAATGTTGATAAAGCTAAATGCGACCCTCGCGTTTTTCGTCAAAAACCCGACCCTCGTGTTTCTCTTCAAGAACGCGACCATCAAGAGGTCCGTCAAGTTCAAAATAGTCCACATGGGTTTAAAATCCACGTTCGATAAGAACCAATCTTACCCACCCAAGGGCAGGGGGTTCCATCTCCGACTCCACACCCGGGGAAAGCTTCCTCCCAAGTTCCTGATTTGCGGGAATTATTGTCAAAAGGAAAACCAACAATGCAAGAAGCTCACTCATGCCAATGTGAACAGCTTATTTCTGCAGTCCTGTCAGAATGCCACTATTGCGCATCCGTACCTCGACATTCTGTATTCGATAGGTTGACAAACGACGTTAGACCTACCAAACGATGACGTCGATACAAAAAGAAGACAACCGAGACTGAATACCCCAAAGTCACTATCAATGTGATTGGTAGAGGAAAAGCCTCGCATACCGATTCTGATGAGTCACAAAGAAGTCATTCCCCGACTGTCCGGGAAATTTGTGACGAATTCGAAGGTGTATACTGACGTACTCGGACTCGGACAGGAGCTATCCGTCCGGTTAACTATCAAAAGTTAGCCAAGGGGATTACATCGAGTGATGAATATTCGGCAATTGCTGAGTCTCAATCTTCAAGCTCTGTTGGAGCACAAAAGGTTTCTGCTTACATGACGGGAAACCATGAAGACTTAGCTAAGAGAGTTGACGAACATCACGTCATGCTCCAAGCGCAACATGAGACACTTCTCCAAGTAAAGGATATGTTGGCCCAGCTCCTTGCTGAAAAAGGCCAAAGACCCGAGTCTTCCCGGAGGACTATGTCAAAGGGAAAGCAGAAGGCACACGAACATTTAGATCGTGAGACTCACAACCTAGAATCCTCTTCTGAAAATGAGAAGGAGATGGAAAAAGAGCTGCATCCTCAGTCCGCTAAAGTGGACGAACTGGAGGCTCGCCTCAATGCAATCGCTAACAGAAGCGAGCTCCGTGAAGAAGGGGTGGTTCGGCCTTATCCTGCTGAGTGGGACACAGCTCCTTACCCATCGAAGTTCAAGGCCCCTACCTTGCAACCGTTCGATGGTACAGGATCACCAAATTAGCACATCTACTATTTCAAGTCACAGACTGGAGACTTGGTAGCAAACGACGCCATCCTGACACGCTTGTTCATCGGCACTCTTAAAGGAGTTGCCTTCGAATGGTTTATGAAATTACCTGCTGGATCTATTCAGAAATTGGTAGGTTTGAAAAGGCTTTTCTTAGCCAGATTCTTCGAGGACGATACGGAAGTTTCGGTCCCCACTCTTCTCGTCACCAAGCAGAGAAAGGGAGAATCTATCAAGACCTATGTGGAGAGATTCCGCAGCATGGCATTGCGATGCCCTTCAGGTATGACCCAATCAACTTTGGTTAAAACTTGCAGGCACAATTTGCAGACCCAACTCCTCACTCAGATGGGGGTGGCAGAATATCGCTCCTGGAGACAACTAGTTTCACAGGGAGAACAAGCTGAAGAAATAGTTGCCCGTGTTAAGGCTGAAGAAGTCGCACAACCCAAACCGCAGCAGCAACGCAACCAGCACAATGCCCAGCGGTCTAAAGGGAAGGAGACTTTGGCGACCGACGCCAACACACGAGTACCACCTCCTGCTAAACAAGGCAAGGCGCCAAATCAATAAAGAGCGCCCAAACAATATTCGTTTAAAGAGGAGCATGTAGACACCTTGTTCCAATTACTCTGGAAGAATAATAAACTGTAGCTTCCCGAAATCAGGAAACCGGATGAGGCAGGAAAAGTTGACGATCCCAACTATTGTCGTTATCACAGGTTCCTGGGCCACCCTACCAGAAAATGCTACGTCTTCAAAGACATTTTACAAAACCTGGTAAATGCAAATGTGCTCACCCTGAAGCCCGAGCAGAAGATCGTGTCCACCAACTTAATAACGGTCCAATTTGGTGACTTCCCATCGATAGCAACTACAAATAGCGTCATTCCTGCCTATAAGGGAGAGATGCATATGAAAAACACTGACTTGCACGGTCAGAAAGACAGGGGGTTGATACCCCTCGCTACCCTAAAGGGAGAGATCATGTGGGTCCACCCTGACCTGGTGGGAGATCAACAGTGGACGAACACCTCGTCCAAAAAGAAAAGAGGCAAGGCTAAATCTTCCAACATGATTAGCCCCTCTGTTACTGAAAACGATGACTTCCTCAAACCTCTTACGAGAAGAAGAGAGGATTGCCCTGGCAGCATACCCAGGAGACAACCCTGGAACTCGGTCAGGAAAAGCTTACTTGAGAGACTACAATCAGAACGCTCAAGAAGCTGAAGAGCAGCCCCAAGACGCTGGAGGTTCTGTGCCAAAGAAACTGGTCGATAAAGGGAAACAAAAGGAGCTCCGGTTCAACAAAAATCTTCACCAAGAACTCAGAGAGTCGAGCACTCCCTTCCAATTCAATGTCATAGCGCAGCTGGCCAACATACCAGCCAGGATTACTCTGTATGAGCTCTTAAGGTTATCCAAAACTACCAAGGAAGCTCTAATCGAAGCCTTAAAGAACACGGAGAGCTTTATCACTCAAGTCACTCCGATTTCTGAAGCTTCTGGAGATCAAACTTGTCGGCAATGTCTGCAAGCGGCGAGAAGTTTACCTTGCATATCATTTACCTAAGAAGACATGCAGGTCAAACACAAGCACGACAGACCACTGTACTACACGGGGTATATCGGATCCTCCGAAATCAGTCGTGTCCAAGTTGACCCGGGCTCAACACTCAGCATCATGCCCTATAGGGTCATGCAGGTCTTAGGGATTCCCATGTATCGACTGAACACTACTCAAACTACCATCTTTGGGTTCAATGCAAACAGCACTCGACCCCTGTGGAAGATCAAACTTAGGTGTCAAATTGGAGACCTTAAGTCCGAAGTGACTTGTTACATCATAGATGTGGACACCTCCTACAATCTTTTGCTAGGACGACCATGGATACATGCAAACCACATTGTCCCATCTACTCTACATCAGGTTATGAAATATGCTAATGATGAAGGAGAAGTTCGAACCCTAATTGCGGAGAAATATCCCTTCAGAGGAGTAGAAAACTTTCACACTGATTCCGTCTTCTATCTGGAATCCCAAGAGAAAGAAGATGTAGACAGCGGCAACGAAGCTGATATCGAACCAGATCCTGATGAAGATTGTCCATGGGAATTAAACATCGATGTAATGGGTCAGGATGAGAGCAATAATAATGTATCGAGTGAGGGCGAGTGGTGCATTAATGAAGATTTTATTTTGGCATACTTGTCTGATGTCTCCTCTAAAAATGAACAAATAGAGAATAATCCTAATGCAGGTACCAACCCATGGCACGTATTGTACACAGAAGCATCATTCACATTGCCAATCGAGTCATCCTTCGCTTCAAATGAAGGAGTAGAAGACGCACAGAAGGCCTTCTTCAAAGTCCCGTCCAAAAGGAAAGGACAGAAACCGATCTGTTTTGGTAAAGTCAAACCCGAACAACTCAAACGAGGAAGTTCAGAGGAAGATGACGGAGTTCCTCAATTCCACTACCATGAACCCAATTCTATACACTTAATGAAACGAATGGGGTATAACTTTAATGAAAAACAGGGTTTAAACTTTGGGAAAGGAAGGCGAACACCGATTCGAATGTCTCTCACTCCCGAAGGAAAACCTCCGGACTACTATCAAAAAACCGGAAGAGGCGTGGGCTACGTCACCACTCCCTCTGTCTCAAAAAATGAAATCAGTAATTATCTGCGTCAGGACCATTCTTCCGAAACATCTTCATGGGAATCCGACGTCAGTATCGGACCTTTCTTCAAAAGTCTGACGGTGAACATGGTTTCAGCTAGTCATCCAGATGAAGACGCAGGGGGTGATGAAGAGTTAATCGAATCAACCAATGATCCTTGGATCAAACACCTTAACATCTTGTGGGATATGCGATTCGAACAGCGCGAACCACCCACTGAAGATAAAATGATCCAAGTCAACATGGGAGATAAACATGACCCTAAGCCCATATTCATAGCTGAAAATCTATCATCATCTGAGAGAGAGGACCTTATATCTCTCATTTGAGAATATATAGGTGTCTTCGCTTGGAATTATGAAGATATGCCTGGCCTTGACCCAAAAGTAGCTATGCATCGTCTCAACATTGATCCGGATGCAAAACCCGTTAAACAACAACAACGCAGGTTTCGTCCAGAGATCATGGAATCAATTGAGTCAGAAGTTAAAAAGATTATAGACTCGGGTTTTGTTAGGGAGGAACAACACCCGGACTGGGTGGCCAACATTGTTCCAGTTCCAAAGAAGAACGGTAAGGTCCGGATATGCATTGACTTTCGTGACCTTAATATGGCTTGTCCGAAAGATGAATTCCCACTTCCTATCACGGATGTTATGATTGAAAACACATGCTGATATGAAAGAATGTCTTTCATGGACGGATTCTTCGGATACAATCAGATCAAGATGCACCCGAAAGATGAAAAACATACTGCTTTTAGAACACCACTGGGGGTGTATTGCTACACAGTGATGCCCTTCGGCCTAAAAACGTAGGTGCAACTTATCAACGTGCAATGAACACAATTTTTCACGAACACCTACGATAGAAGATCAAGTGTTACGTTGATGATATAACAGTAAAGAGCCAATGTAAAGGTGATCATCTTGCAGATCTAAAGACAATGTTCGAGATCATGCGAGCGCATCAGCTAAAAATGAACCCGACAAAATCGTTTCTCGGAGTATCAAGCAAAAAATTCCTAGGATTTATCGTTACCTCCAAGGGAATTTCTCTTGATCCAGAGAAAGTGCGTGCTATCCAAGGTATGCCACCTCTGAAGAATCTCAAAGAGCTCAGAGGTTTGCAAGGCAGACTGGCCTACATTCGAAGATTCATATCAAATCTTTTAGGGCGTTGCCAACCTTTCTCTAAGCTCATGAAGAAAGGAGTATCCTTTGTTTGGGATGAAGAATGCCAAAAAGCATTTGAGGAGATTAAGAGATATCTCACTCAACCGCCAGTTCTCGTGGCACTAATATCAGGAAAGCCATTCCTATTATATGTGAGAGCTATAGAACATTCTCTTGGAGCTTTGTTAGCCCAGAACAACGATCAAGGGCAAGAGCAAGCCATCTACTACTTAAGAAGGACCATGATGGGAGCCGAACACCGGTATAACCCGGTCGAAAAAGAATGTCTCGCTTTGGTATTCGTAGTTCAAAAGATACGACATTACCTAGTTGGACAAACAATTCACGTCATCTCTAAGGTGAATCCCTTGAGAGTGCTGATGACGAAGCCATCATCTCTAAACTGCCGACTCGCCAAATGGGTCATTCTCTTGTCATAATATGACATGCAATTCATGCCCTAAAAAGCGGTTAAGGGTCAAGCATTGGCAGATTTCTTAGCTGATCACCCGGTGCCAGGGACATCTAAGTTGTATGAAGAATTACCTGACGAAGTCGCTAAAGCTTGTGTAACTCAAGAAACTACGCAAGTGTCACTAGTGGAAAACTGCAATTTACCGACGGAACAATAGCGACGGACTAGTCCGTCGCTATAACAAGTGTTATAGCGACGGAAAACTCTGTCGCTATTGTTCCGTCGGTAAATTTGTTTTACCGACGGAAATATAAATTTTAGCGACGGAAATTATCCGTCGCTAAAATCTGTAGCAACGGATTATTAGCGACGGAAATTTCCGTCGCTAATAACTTCTTTAGCGACGGAAATTTCCGTCGCTAAAGAAGTCTGGTGGGAAAAATTTTTGGGCGCGGGCGCCCAAAAATTTTGGGCTGCCCGCGCCCCACAAAAATCCCCCCCCCCCCCACCCGAGTTAGGGTTTTGATGAAATTAGTTTACTTGTAATTTAATTTTGATGAAATTATGAAATTATGTTTACTTGTAATAAAAATGTTAATTTTGATGAAATTAGTTTACTTGTAATAAAAATGTTAATTTTGATGAAATTAGTTTACTTGTAATAAAAATGTTAATTTTGATGAAATTATGATATAAAAAAAAGTTAAATTTAATTAGCGTTATGGTTAGGATTAGGCGAGGGTTAGGGTTAGGGTTAGGGTTAGGGTTAGTCGAGGGTTAGGGCTAGGGTTAGGGTTAGGGTTAGGGTTCGGTGACGGTTAGGGTTAGGCGAGGGTTAGGTGAGGGTGGGGGATAGGGTTAGAGTTAGATGTTATGGGTAGGGTTAGGCGAGGTTTAGGGTTAGGGTTAGGGTTCGGTTAGGGTTAGGGTTAGGGTTAGGGTTAGGGTTAGGGTTAGGGTTCGGGTTAGGGTTAGGGTTCGGGTTACGGTTAGGTGAGGGTTAAGGTTAGGGTTAGGGTTCGGGTTCGGGTTACGGTTAGGGTTACGGTTCGGGTTAGGGTTAGGGTTAGGGTTCGGGTTACGGTTAGGGTTAGGGTTACGGTTCGGGTTAGGGTTAGGGTTAGGGTGGGGGTTAGGGTTAGGGTTAGGTGAAGGTGGGGGTGAATGTGAGGGGGTAGGGTTAGGGTTAGGGTTAGAGTTAGGGTTAGGGTTAGGTGAGGGTGGGGGTGATGGTGAGGTTGAGGTTGAGGGTTAGGGTTAGGCGAGGGTTAGGGTTAGGGTTTGGGAAAAATTTTGGGTTAGGGTTAAAGTTAGGGTTAGGGTTAGATTTAGGGTTAGGGTTCGGTGAGGGTGGGGGTGAGGGTGATGGTGAGGTTGAGGGTTAGGGTTAGGGTTAGGGTTTGGGTTAGGATTATTGGTAAACGAGGGTTAAGGTTAGGGTTTGGGTTAGCCGAGGGTTAGGGTTTGGATTAGGGTTAGATAAGGGTTAGGGTTAGGATTAGGGATCGGTGAGGGTGAGGGTGAGGGTGAGGGCGGGGGGTG
>NC_033798.1:90023271-90060842 GCF_001876935.1 Asparagus officinalis
GCGGACAGTTTCTGACAAATCGTTCATGGGCATACCACGTGATCGAAGGCATCTAGACACTCGATACAAGGATGGGATAGAAGCTTTCTTAGCCTACTCTGACACAAATCCTCTACGGTCGCTAAGCGGGTCGATTTTCTGTCCTTGTAAGAATTGCAGGAACGGTAAAATGCTCGCTAGGAGTGACGTAAGTTTTCATCTGTCAATCAATGGATTTGATAGCTCTTATGTATTTTGGAGTCATCACGGTGAAGGCGTCCCGGTGATGCAATCAGAGGAAGAATTCACTGAAGTCAGCAATCCGACAGTTGACACGACTGATATGTTAGAAGATATTCTTGCAGCGCCGTCGGTGAGCGATGTCAACACTAATGATATGTTTCAAGATGTAGATCGATTGATGAGACTTGTTGAAGAAAATGAGTCACCGTTATACGAGGCTGTTACACATTTTCGCAGGTACCGGGCGACCTCCTAGACGCGGCCGCAATGCTACTAAGGAATCGAACCTCATCCCTGATATCAATCAGAGGGCTGTGATCCGATGGGAAAACGGAGTGCCTGTTGGAGCCTTTGCCAATGCTTTCAACAATTTCCTTGCCGCTTTAGCCAGGAGACACGATTTCTTCAACATATTTTTGACGTGGAAATCACAGCGGATTGATACGCTGGTGGCTTGTTGGAGATATATATGTGTGAGTCATTTATTTTAATTTTCATCATTATTAGTTATTAGTTTATTATTATGTTTAATACACTGATTTGTATCTTACTTTTTTTTTATATGCTGAAGCGATTTTTCTTTCTTGACGATAATATTTGTGCCTGGACGTACTGCTTCGGGCAAATCAATGTATCATTCAAGAGATGGCGGTTTGAGGTAAAGAAAAAATATTTCGTCCAAATAACAGAAGATTGGGAGCGATTCTGGCATCTTGACGAGCGTGTGGATGGAGTAGATTTTTTTGCACTTTGCAGTTACTGGGACACGGATGAAATTCAGGTATTATTTAAGTATATATTTCTAATTTACTGTTTGAATTTTTATATTGTTTCGAATTGACAATGTTTTGCAGGCTCAAGCTGAAATAGCAAGGAGGAATCGCAACGCGCCTCGCAGTTACGAGCATCACGGGGGCTCCAGGACATTCAGCCAGCATTATCATCAATTAGAGCTTGAGGTATATAATATATTAGCTTTTATGTTGAGTATAATTTATGTGTTATAGGTTAATGATATATTTGAATAAAACAGGGAAGGGGAGATCTCAGACATTTTGCAGATCGTATTCTGACTTCCTGGAGCCCGAATTACGCCAATGAAGAGAAGAAAGCAAAGAATAAGGATCTGGCTGTAAGTAGCAGTTCATTTATATATTCAATTTCATATCAATGCATCATTATTAAGTCGACTTGCCCGGGTTGTTTTGATATATCGCAGGAGAAATTACATGCCAAGGTACAGGAGCAATTGACTCAGTCTCAGGTATGTTCTAACACTCCTGCCCGGCTAAGTAGGGAGGATGAGGACTCCATCATCGATACGGTCATTGGACCTAGTAGGAAGAACAGATACTGGTGGAGAGGATCCGAGCAGAGGCCGCATGAGTCTAGTAGCACCTACGAGTCTGCAGCACCACAAGGAACACCGGGAAGCAGTTCATATCAAGACTCGATGGAGCAGCGATTAAAAGCGATTGAAGATTGGCAGTCGCAGCAAACAACATATCAGCGGGCTCTAGAGGAAGAACGGAGGCGCCGGGAGCAGACCGTATTGGAGTTCACACAATTCATGTCGACTCTGCCTCAGGAGGCTCAGGAGGCATATAGGAGACGGTTTTTGTCGTCACAGGTAATATATATACTTTGCTTTTTTTTTAATAAGATGATATCGTACATACTGATACACACTGATACAAACTGTTACACACAAACCCTAACTCTAACCCTAACACAAACATCAAAATATATACTTATAATATTTTTATGTGATGGTGGTGTTGATGGTGTATGCATGCGTAGTGTTGGTGGTATTGGTTGGTGGGTTGGTAGAGAAAATATAAGCTTGGTTAAATCTATTTAAGACAACAATCCAAGGGAGTGATTGAATAACATAATACTCTCCGAATCCATTAAGCCATTACCTTACTCCTGCATTATTTCTAGCTTGGAGTGGCTTTGCACATGCTTTACCTGCTGCTTTTGTCTCTACATTGGCTGGTAATTGCAAGATTAGATATATAGTAAGCTTATGTGGCAGTAATTATGAAATTAAGGGAGGAAGATAGTTTGTACCGGTGAGATGTGAAAGAAATCTTATTCCTTGCGATCGGCTATTGGTGGTCACATTTTCTGCTTTGCTGCTCATATAAATGAAATCAGAACCTATTTGTGATGCTTGAAATAGGGAGAACACGAAATAATATAATCTATAGTCAAAATATTATATCAATGAATTATATGCATAATTTAGACATGATGATATGGACTTCCCAAATAATAATAATAATAACATGTACATCAACAAACACTACAAAAGATCGGTATTATAGCAAATAACATTTCTAAACATACATATACAGGCTGATACTAGTTAGGCTAAAAACTGTTTGAAATGCTAGATCCAAAGTGATACAAAAAACAACACTTGAGAAAATAGTTCGATATCAGATCAAAAATAGTTCGATATCGGGACTTCTTAACGATAATGTTCGTATTAGAGTTCTGAATTCAATAAAAGCAAGACATCGTGGTGTTGTGTTGTTGTGTTGTGATGGTGTAGTGTTGTGTTGTGGTGTTGTGGTGTTGTGTTGTTGTGTTGTAGTATATTTATATTTGTACTCTTATTAACGTTTACACACACTTGTTAACATTTGATTTATATTTACAGGCCGGGACTTCTTCACAAGGTGCAGCCGGGGGTAGTCATAATGTGGCTGGGGTTGAGGATGAGGATGATGGTCAGGAGGATTGATTGTCCTTAACATAACTTTGAAAACAATTTCTTGTGTTGTATAAACAATATTTATTATGTACCTGTCGAGAAACTTTTACTTGCTTTTATTGAATTAAATGTGTGATATATGCGTGAGATGTGATATTTGCGTAAGATTGAAGCTTTCTTCTGCTGATGAAACAGGTTTTTAAAAATTATTATCGATATTGTACAGGGTATTTTCAATTTTCAAAATATTTTCCAAAATTTTTTTTTAAATTTTTAGCGACGGAAAATCCGTTGCTAAAAGTAATTTTAGCTACGGAAATTCCGTCACTAAAGTCATATTTAGCGACGGAAAACATGCACGAAACTACACCTGCACAATTTCCAAAAACAATAGCGACGGAATTTCCGTCGCTAATTTTCTTTAGCGATGGAATTTCCGTCGTTAAAGATATATCAGCGACGGAAATTCCGTCGCTATTGTTTTTTTAGTTTTTTATTTTTGTAAAATGGTGACCAACATTCCGTCGCTAACATACCGTCGCTAACATACCGTCGCTACAATTTAGCGACGGAATGTCCGTCGCCAAAAGTCTTTTTAGGCACCCTTGTAATAGCGTCGAAGTTTTAGCGACGGAATTGTAAAAATTCCGTCGCTAAAACTTTTAGCGACGGAATATGGACTTATAGCGACGGATTATTCCATCGCTAAAAGTTAAAAATCCAGCAGTGTGTAGAAATTATTCTTCGACGGGGCATCTAGAGCAAACCCTCATAGAGCAATCACCGCGGGAGTAGGAGTAGTATTAATCTCTCCGAACGGTCACGTAATCCCAAGAGGATTTTCCCTAATCGAACCCTGCACCAACGATGTAGCCGAGTATAATGCTCTGTTATTAGGAATGCAATTTGCCGAAGAACTTAATATTCAGCACCTCGAAGCTTACGGTGACTCTCAGTTCATCGTTAATCAAGTCCGAGGGGAATACGAAGTACGTCATGAGGATCTGATCCCGTATTACTTCGTAGTGCTAAAGCAAGCTAAGAAGTTCGAAGGTTTCTTTATCGAATACATTCCACGAGCTCAGAATACTTATGCAGACGCTTTAGCCTCTTTGGCAACTTCACTAGCATTGCCACCAAGGGCTTAAACAATGATTCCAGTCACAGGACGCGAGCTATACTGTTACAAAATTCCTATAGAGGAAAACCCAGACAAGACAACAACAGGAGAAGTCTGTACAACCTCTATGGAGTTCGAATCTAAGGATTGGAGATTTCCATATATTGACTACGTCCTATACGGAATCCTACCCGATGACCCTAAGGAAGCGGCCTCTATCAAACGAAAAGCCCTCCGATTCTATTACGATGCAGTCTCTCAAATCCTGTATCGTAAATTATATGGTGGAGTTTCTCTTAGATGCCTCTCTCGGAAGGAAACAAAAGAGACCCTCAAGGAAGCTCACGACGGAATATGCGGAGCTCATCAGCCCGGAGCTAAATTAGGAGATCGCCTCCGACGAATCGGCTATTATTGGCCAAAAATGTTCTCAGACGCAGTTGACTACGCTAAACGTTGTCACGCGTGCCTGATTCATGGGGACTTCATCCACCAAGCACCTAGGAACTTACACCCTACATCGGCGTCCTGGCCATTCGAAATGTGGGGTATGGATATCGTAGGACCGATTTATCCTCCGACGTCCAAGGGACACCGGTTCATTTTAGCCGTGACCGACTATTTCTCCAAATGGGCGGAGGTAATCCCGTTGAAAGAAGTCAAGACTTCAAATGTAATTAAGTTTATCAAATATCACGTCATCTACCGTTTTGGAGTCCCGAGACGAATAGTTCACGACAATGGGACACAATTCGTTAGTTTTGGGTTTCAGGGATTTTGTGATAAATTCAGAATCCAAAATGTCGCATCTACGGCGTATTATCCACCAGCAAATGGTCTTGCAGAAGCTTTTAACAAAACCATTGTGAAACTTCTTAAAAAATTCGTTTCTAAGAGCCGATGTAATTAGGACGAAAGACTCGGTAAATGTTTGTGGGCCTATCGCACAACGGTGAGGACCCCTATAAGAGCTACGCCGTTCTCCTTAGTATACGGTTGTGAAGCTGTACTGCCACTTGAGATTCAAATCCCTTCCCTGAGAGTCGCAATTACAACGGGACTAACAGAAGAAGAAAAACATCAACGACGTCTGCAAGAACTTGAAGCCTTGGACGACAAACGACTTCAAGCTCAACAACAGATTGAGTTGTATCAAGCTCAGATTTCCAAAGCCTACAACAAAAAGGTTAAAGAGTGGATTTTCAAGAAAGACGACTTAGTTTTGGCCAACAGACGACCCATGGTAATGACACACAAAACCAAAGGGAAGTTTAATCCTAAATGGGAGGGGCCCTTCGTAATAGAATCAGTTTATTCGAATGGAGCGTATCGCCTTATCAATCAAAAAGGAAACAGGCTCATGATGCCAATTAACGGGAAGTTCCTTAAGAGATACTTTCCATAAATCATGTAGCCCACTTCTTTCCCTTGCAAATTCCAGTCGAGTCAAACTGGGGGTTGTCGATTCGTAGTGTATTGCAAGAATAAATGTTTAGTTTTTCTGTTTTGTATGTTGTCATGTTAACATTACACCTCTGACGACTAAAATTTTCTGGAATTATTCTATGTAGTAATAAAGAGAGTTTTGATTTTACACTACACTTACAACATTCGCATTACTTTTCATTGTCCCGAAATAGAATTCGACAAAAGAGATGATGAAAAGCAAAATGATATCGTTTTCATTCAACATTGTTAACTTGAATACAAAGTGACGATGAGCAAAATAAAAATGATACAAAATTCCTTAGCAAAAAAAAAGGAAGGGGTACGAAATCTAAACATCAGGCTTCATCAACTTAAGAAATTTTAGCCTGGACTTGAAGGTGGAGAGTTTCTTCTCATGAGCCGCCCTGACTTGTTCTTCAATCTCTCTTCTGAAGCCTGGACTTGAAGGTGGAGAGTTTCTTCTCATGAGCCGCCCTGACTTGTTCTTCAATCTCTCTTCTGAGTTTTGCTTCAACGGGGGCAGCGGCAACAATCATGAGCCGCCCTGACTTGTTCTTCAATCTCTCTTCTGAGTTTTGCTTCAACGGGGGCAGCGGCAACAACGTCTCTTCGAATCCTCTCAGCCGCGTGGAGCGTACGGCAAAAATCAGTGTAGATATGATCGCTTTGAAGCTCAAGCCCTCTTCTAGCACCCTCATATCGAGCCAACTGGGCTTTCTTCTGATCCAACTCAGCTTCTAGTTGGGCAATAGCTTCTTCGGTGGCATGAATCTTAGAAACAACACTCTTGATACCAGTATATGGTTGAGTATGCTGCTTCCGTAAGAAGGATATGCGAGATTTTTTATCAGACAAGTCCTTGCGAAGGATCTCTCGATGATGCAGCTTGGAGATTGTGGCCAAGGAAAGAGCCGGCTCCACTTTAGAGTCTAGATTGGTGCACTGCAGCTCCCTGAAAGCTGCTAACTCTGCCTTCAAGAGAGTGATCCCCCTGACAATGCTCAGTCCATGACGCATCCCCTTTATCCTTGATTTTGTCCAAACATTTGGTCAAGACGGGTTCACAATCTTCAAAAGAAGCTCCTCCAACACTGACAATATTAACAGTCGTCTGTATCCAATGTTCTAGTTCCTCAATTAATTTCTTCAGAGCTCTCGGGCGTGGAGGAGGAATGGTTGGATAGATCGGACCTGTATGTTCATCCTGAACAGGTGATGGAGCAACTTCGAAAGAAGGGCCCTTGTACGTACTTTCATCTCGCGAAAGAGAAAGAGAAGCAGATTCAGAACCCTCAACAGGCAGTGTCTCCTCGGCTTCAGTTTCCTCAGGAATAGGAGAGACCGATCGAAGCATCTCGTCCTCCCTACCAGTCAAACGCACGACGGGCACAGACTTCATCGCGTCCCCCATTAACTTGGTCCTCTTTGAATTTTTGACCATGACAGGTATTCGTTTACGAATTCGTCTGTCATATTCACCCTCCTCAGTAGCAGAAAGTGCCTTCTTACCTGATCGCGAAGAACGGAATTCAGGATCAGACGCTTCTGCAGGAATCTCTTCAGTCACCTTTTCCTCGGGAGAATCAGCAATTGGTGTTCCCTCTTCAGTCCCCATAAGAACCTCTTCATCAGAAGGTTCTATGGTGAGCGAATCCCTAGGGGCTTCAACGGCTCCGGTTGCTTCCTGTTCACAGGATAGATATTCTTCTATCTCTGGCAGACGTGTACTTGTAGAACCGCTCCTCGAACGATACAATTCCCGAATCTCAAGTATACATGAAGTGTAAATATCATATTCAGGAATTTGAGAAGCCTCGTCAAACTAGTTGCGAAAATCGACAACGGTGGAGCAGCCAGGCGGTGAATTGGGTAAAGTAAAGTGCGCATGGGTCCTCCCGGTGGAGAAGAAGTACCATGCGCGTGCCCCCTCATATAAATTCCCAATTTGAGCCAACGCCGGATTAGGATTACCAACGTAAAGCTAGTCATATCCAAACTGTCTAGCAAATCTAGAGGGCGTGTAAGGCTCGATGATGCACTTCTCCCGCAAGCGATAGACCAGATAGCCCAACCTGATCATAAGAAGTCATCTAAATGTGCCCTCTTCCAAAGATGATGAGCCTTCAAAAAGCAAGTCCATGAAGCGGCCATTCTCCACATCAGCTCCGTCAAAATTAGGAGCACAACAGAAAATTCGGTAATTATTTTCCCGGGACAGAAGTTGTCGAGCCCTGACTATATAGGAATTAGTCCACGTGGCCGACTCCAATCTCTGTACGAAGGGAATATAAGCGTCATCACCCTCATATATTCCCATCATCAACGAAGGGCAATGCAGCACGAACCAGGCCACCAAATACGTATACGGCACTGGTGTACGTGGATGAGGAGTTTTCCCGGCGTTCTTCCTATTAGCCTTAATTCCCGAGGCACCGAGAAGCTCGGAAGTCAACATCCTTAGGCCGTTTTGTATGCAGCCGACCATAGCAATAAGGAGGCTCACAGGTCTCCCATGCGCTAATAAAACAGCCGGGTATACAACCTCAGCTAATATCGCCTCTATTGGCCTCGACGGTACCACACACCGCTTCAACCAAATCATGAAGAAGCCAGCAAGAAGAGCCGTGTCAGAAATAGGAACCGTGTCTTGGTAGTGACAGCTTTCAAATTCGACACCAGCCTTAAAATCATCCTCTACATGCTCTGTCTTGTAGGTAGCATTGGAAGCCTTAATTCGAGCTTTGGCGTCCTCAGGAGAAATAGCTGCAACACGAGACACTGCTATGGCTTTCCAGTTTAAGTTCTGAAAAAGGTATTCCACCCACGTGGTATGCATAATACCCCCTCCACGCATCCCAAAGACTTGAGCGCATATACGGAAGTGGCACATTAACTCCCAAAAAGTAGCATAAATTTCAGGATGTGTTGCCCTCAATAAGGAGAGTTCTTCGGTGGTAGGAATGAATTCTTCGTACGACATTCTGCCAAACGACAATCCCGATACTGCCTGCATCTCATGAAGAGCGAAACCTAACTCCCCTATAGGTGTGAAGAATGTGATAACTTTGCACAACCCCCCGTCGGGTAGCTAATACAGGAATTGTGAGACCCGATTGAGTGAGCGGTTCCTTAAGCTCCTCAAGAATGAAGTCAACCATACGGGTCCACCAACCTCCTTCCCCAGAACAAACCCATCCTGGAGATCTGAACATCTGAGTAGAAACTTCACCCTGAACTGCGATGAATTGGCGAATGAAGATATTCATTGGACGTGGCGTCTCCTGAACCAGATCCTTCTTCTCAAATAAGCCGGGCCTCAACCCCTTGAGTTGTCCCCCGATTTGTGTACGAGCTCGCTGACCAAATCCAAGTGACACATTCTCTTTTTTCTTGACTATGTCAAAGGTCAAACCCCGGCGACAGCTCACATTCAAGAAATAGGAGAGTGGATACATCCTCTTTATATTTGGGAGGAAGAAGAAGCGATTATCAACTCTCCGCAGCAGCTTTGAATCTTCTGCATGTATGAGGTGATCGTTGACTGGTATACTATCTCCGAATATGAACGCTGGTTTGGGGAACTGGGCATGACCGGTAGGGGTCTCCATGTCTAAGTCAGTGATCAGAATCCTGAGAGTAGAACATCACGGGAACTTAATCATGTCTGTCCTCTCCGAGTCAGAGAAAGTACACAGCGGAATTCTGTTCTGGAGACTAAAGATTTCATTCACGTCAGGTCCGCTGATATACCTAAAATGATGCTCTTGTGAAAACAGCACGTTGGGAAGGAGCACTGCACAATCAAAAAGCAGAGATTAGTAGCTGAAAATAAACTACTTACATAAATATAGATTCTAAGATACAAAGAGTCGAGCCTCGCGTCAGAATTCTTAAACGCACGGGTTGAACCTCGTGTAAAGGATCTTAAACGCGAGAGTCGAACCTCGTGTTGAAAAATTTAAATGCGAGGGTCGAGACCCACATGGAATCCCAACTCTGCGTTTTCATTGAGCAAAAACGAGTCATCTTTCTCGTTATCAAGAACCCATCTAGGGTTTTCAGAGAACTTGCCAAGACAAGTTATTTCGAACAGCACTTACCACGACAAGGAGGCCCTTGCGATGGCAGTTGTGACGGCAACGTTCCCGCAGGAACAAGAACACCTCCGACGACTTTCTTAGAGCTAAAACCCACTCTTCGCGGTGCCATTGATGCAATTGGTCGGAGGAAGCGTCGTTGATCAAGAGAGACGGAGTTCGTCAGGGATTTCACCGAAATCAAATGAGAGTTCTCGTTCTTGGAAATAACCAAAAATGGAAAGAGTCAAATGACTCTTGACGTGACCACTCAGGTCTATTTATAACAGTCGTCAAGCTGTTAAGATGGCACGGGATTCTAGGAGAGAATCCCAACCATTTTCGAAAATACGAAGTTCACAACCGTGTTCAAATTCCCAAGCGCGAGGTTCAAGCCAGCATTACGAAGGCCTGTAACCTCGCGTTTCAAATCTCAAGACGCGAAGGTCACCTTAGCGTTGCAATTCTTCCAAATGAAGAATCTACACTTGTGTCTTCTAACACGACACTTATTCCTCAACGTCATGAGTCCTCTTAACGGAGTGTTAATCAAAACCTCTGTACCTCCTCAGCCGAATCTAAATTCTCATTGGGTTAATACTGCACCCCAAACGATCGTCATCACCACAGAGTTTAAGTCTAGCTAGCATCAATACCAGTACGGCTATAACTCCTCTGTCAGAATCCACTTGTCGATTCTCATTAATAGAACGATAAGTCTCCAAAATCATTCAGATCATTGTCTCTGTCAGAATCCACTTGTCGATTCTCATTAATAGAACGATAAGTCTCCAAAATCATTCAGATCATTGTCAATTTATTAGCTCTCCTCCGCAGTCTCATTAATAGAACGATAAGTCTCCAAAATCATTCAGATCATTGTCAATTTATTAGCTCTCCTCCGCAAAGTAATAAATAACCAGCTTTCAATGGGGTAATAAAATTCCCCAAAATCTTGTTCAAATCACAAGTAATGCAATTCATCGCTCCGAGGATAAAACATTCAGCAATCCTCTCCAGCGAGAAGCTAAAATATCTTCCCCACATATGTCACGTTAAAATTACACCTCTGACAAAAAATCAACTTATTGACTCTCCTCAATAGAGCGATAAGTCCTCAAAATTGCTCCGATCGTAATATTTCAGATGTCACGTTAAAATTACACCTCTGACAAAAAATTAACTTATTGACTCTCCTCAATAGAGCGATAAGTCCTCAAAATTACTCCGATCGAAATATTTCTCCTGTCACGTTAAAATTACACCTCTGACACAAAATCAACTTATTGACTCTCCTCAATAGAGCGATAAGTCCTCAAAATTACTCCGATTGTAATATTTCTCCTGTCATGTTAAAATTACACCTCTGACAAAAATCAACTTATTGACTCTCCTCAATAGAGCGATAAGTCCTTAAAATTGCTCTGATCGCAATATTTCTCCTGTCACGTTAAAATTACACCTCTGACAAAAATCAACTTATTGACTCTCCTTAATAGAGAGATAAGTCCTTAAAATTGCTCTGATCGTAATATTTCTCACGCCAAGTTAAAATTACACCTCTGGCGCTCGTAGACTTCTTTCAGTGTTTAAAGCTAAAATAACACAAGAATAATTCTACTCTCTAACTCTGTTCCGGGAGAATAATCAAACATTTATCCCCGGCTGTTTGGAATTTCCTAGAATTATCCTAAAACGATAGTAAAGGGAATTTTCTAAATCAGAGCTATTGTGGAAATCTATGCTAAGTCATGAATACACCTCGGGCGTTTCTCGTGATTTGTTACTTAAAATCAAAACATGACAAATGCAAGAAACAATGAGGGACCAATATCACTTTTTTATTCAAGAGCTAAAAGAAAGTGATACAAAGCAAACTTGTTCTTGTCAAAAGAACATTACAAAGACAAAAGTCACTCACGCATCAAATCAAAAGAGATGAGTTGATCCTTGACTTTAGCTAATTCCTTCTCGTGATTAGCTCGCACCATAGATTCAGCCTTTGCCCGGAGTTCATCCTCACTTAGTATGGTGATGGTTGCCACTTCATTCCTGACATGTTCCAGGGCTTGAGCCTGTGTATGATACTCTAAAGTACCATTTGCACTCTGGGTGCTAAGGATATTAACAATGTTTTCTTCACGAGAAAGTTCAGCCTTTAATCGCAGAACTTCGGCCTCAGCTTCAACAAGCCTGTCACGAAGCGAATTCATAGAAGCAGTTGAGCGTTCTAACTCCTCTCGCTTCCGAATATTACGCTCGCGAAGCTCTGTGATCTGACGCTCTCTTTCAGCTAAGTCCCGCTCTATTGCTTCTCGGCGAGCCACTTCTGCGACCTGAAGACTAGCCAGAGTTGACATAATTTGCGGCTGAAGTTCTTTACGGCCCAATGCCTCGAAGCGTTGTAATTGCTCTTCCAGCGTTCTAACTCCTCTCGCTTCCGAATATTACGCTCGCGAAGCTCTGTGATCTGACGCTCTCTTTCAGCTAAGTCCCGCTCTATTGCTTCTCGGCGAGCCACTTCTGCGACCTGAAGACTAGCTAGAGTTGACATAATTTGCGGCTGAATTTCTTTATGGCCCAATGCCTCGAAGCATTATAATTGTTCTTCCAAACGGAGAATAATCTCTGAACAGCGCTCGAACCACTGAGTGTTGCCCACGCTCCTGACTCCATTTAAGCCTGCTTCCAGAAGAGGTCAGAAAGAGTTCAAAGTTCCCCGACCATTCACCATGTACTCAACTACCGTCTTCGCAAGGCTGTTTAGATATACTAGAGAGATTTGAAGGAATTTAGGTGCGTCAGTGAGACTGGAAACCACAGCCGGAGACACCCCTCTAGCCACTAAGAATGGTGCGTCAAGATGATGACTAGTAGGCGATCCAGGTGCCGAAGCTGCAGAAGCAATTGAAATGTTTAGTTGCGAAGGACTTGAGGTCAAAGCCATCAATGCCTTCGCCTGAGATGAGCTTGGCCCAGCCTCTGTTGGGGTGAATGAGATCTTCATTAATGCTTTTGGTGAAGTATCCACCGCAGAGGAGTCATGCAAAATTTACTCCTGCAAAGGAGCTGACACCAGCACGAGCTGCTGTTCCGGAGGAGGAGTCGTGGCAGTAGTTTCAGGCAATGCTGTAGGTGAAGCAGTTGCTGTAGGTGAGCCAGGTAAATGTTGCTCTTGTAGAGGAGCCGACACCTGCGCAGGATCTTGCTCCGAAGGAGTAACAGTAGTAGTCTCGGGAGGAGGTGAACCTACACGAAAAAAAGGTCGGAACGCGGAAAAAGTATGTGGAAGAATTTGAAACAAACCCGGCTTACCGGTGAGATAAAAAGGAGTATAACCAGATGCTTTATCAGATGGGGCCTTGGGAGCATCATCAAAAATGGTTATGTCATCCATAGAATTATGCCCTTCATCCTCCACATCATTACCTGGCATGTTGCCAACGTCAGCATCCTCATCATCTCTATCTTCGTCAGCTGCATCACCAATCAAGGAGCCTTCATAATCTACTCGCTCCTCATCATCCCGTATAGCTGAAGATTCAGGAAGATTTGCGCTAGCAGTCGGTTTAGTCATAAGTCCCGTTGTCGGACTAGGACTTAAACCGCCAGCTTGTGACATTAATACTGAAGGAGGAGGGGATGGATTCTCTTCATGGCCCTGGGATTCTAACACTGGAGCCCTAGGAGGGTCTGCTGCCGGAGCAGATTCTGCATCTCAAGTGATCGAAATCGAAGAAGAAGAACAGATTTTGAGGGGCTCCGGTAATGGGTAAGGGTTTGATTTTGTTTCTCTGTTGCTGTGTATTTCTCAAGGAGATTACTCCTCTTTATATAGGAGCCAGAACCCATTATCTCCACCCCCCATGACTGCTCCTGAGAGAATTTCTCTCAACAAACCCAATTTTTCTCCACGTTCTTCTCAAACAAACGTTGATTTGGTCATCTTAGACTAGGTCAAGCTAAGATCTCCCACTTGACCAAATCAACCAAGTGATATGCCTCCCACTATCCGTGAGATCAGATGTTTCTGCTTACCATTACTCCCACTATCTGTAGAGAGTAACTCATATTTCATTATTCATGAAATATTACTTGGACTTATTTATTCCTAAGTCTCATCAAACTTACATGTTTAATAAAAGATTCCGCTGGTATTCCTTTTGCCAAAGGATCAGCAATCATATTTGTAGTAGGGATATAAGTCACTTTGACTTCTCCCTTTTCTACAATATCTCGAATATAGTGATACTGGATCTCAATATGTTTTCCTTTGGAGCTATTCGCGCCACTATTGATTAAGCTAATTGTTGCTTGATTATCACAATAAATATCTTTCCATCATCTTTATCACCTCCGAAATCAGCATCGGAATAACCGAGGAGTTCAAGTGAATCAGCTTGATAAACTAATCTATGAGTCAATGTACCTCTGATATACTTCATAATCCTTTTAACAGCTTCCCAATGTGCTGGTCCTGGATTACTTTGATATCTACTGACTAGACTCACAGCATAAGCTATATCAGGTCTGGTGCACAACATTGCATACATCAAGCTTCCAATTGCTTGAGCATAAGGAACATCTAATGGCTTCTGCCCCTCTCCAGGGCTTTGCTCTTTACATAATCTCTTTCCCATAACCAACGGAGTTGGTGCCGGATTGGAATTCTCCATTCCAAACCTTTTAAGAACTGATCTTAAATATTTTTCTTGGTTTAAACTTAGCATTCTAGACTTTCTATCTCGAATTATTTGAATTCCAAGAATATATGATGCATCTCCCATGTCTTTCATCTCAAACTTTTCGCTGAGATCTGCCTTGATTTTATTCAACATTTCTATGTCATTTCCAGCGAGCAATATATCATCCACATATAATGACAATATAGTAAACTTGCTCCCACTTTTCAAGACATATATACAATTATCTAATTTATTTTGAATAAAACCAAGTTTAGTAACTGCATCATGAAATTTGAGATACCATTATCTAGAAGACTGTTTTAAACCGTATAGAGATTTCATTAATTTGTAAACTTTATGTTCCTGTTCTTTCACCTGAAAACCTTCAGGTTATTGCATGTATATTGCTTCCTTCAACTCTCCGTTAAGGAATGCAGTTTTAACATCCATTTGGAATAACTCCAAATCAAAATATGTAACAATAGCCAAAATAATTCTAATGGATGCAAATTTAGCTACAGGAGAATACGTCTCCTGAAAATCTATTCCTGCCTTCTGGTTATAACCTTTGGCAACTAACCGTGCTTTGAATTTATCAATAGATCCATCAACACGATATTTCTTTTTGAGCACCCATTTGCATCCTATGGCTTTTCTATTTTCTGGTAGATCACATAACTCTCATACCTTATTCTTTTCTATGGAATCAAGTTCTTCTCTCTCATAGATTCTAGCCATGAAGCTGATTCATGCGATTTCATCGCATCATAAAAGGTTAATGGATCTTGTTCTTTTATATTTGTATCTACCGAAAAACAGGATGACTCACATGAATACAAATAGTAATCATTCATCCATAAATGTTGTGTTCTTGGCCTTTTGTTGCCTACAACCGGTTGATTAGGTACATTATTTTCCATAGGTATTTTATCATTTTCAAGGTTAGGTTCATTCACAACATCAGGATCATTAGTGGGAACAACACTGTAATAATCATCATCTATTACAATTAGAGGTTATGTTTCCTTTTGAACTTGTTCCTCTTCCTCTAGATTCTCTAGAAATGTAGCATCTCTGCTTTCAATGACACATTTTTTCTTTATTGTAGAACTTATAACCTTTTGACTTTTCTGAATACCCTATGAATCTACACTTTATTGTTTTAAAATCCAACTTATCTCTAAGTTGACATGGAATGAGAACATGGGCTATAGATCCCCACTTCCTGAGATGACTCAAATTAGGTTTCCTCCCATTCCATAATTCATAAGGTGTAGATATAACTGATTTGGTGGGAATTCTATTTAAAATGTAGTTTGCAGTTAACAATGCTTCTCCCCAAAAGTTTTTAGAGAGACCAGAATGAGACAACATGCATCTAACTACATTTAATAATGTTCTGTTTTTTCTTTCAGCAACACCATTCTGTTGTGGCGTATACGGCATTGTTGTATGCCTTTTAATTCCATGCTGAATACAATAACTTTCAAATTCTTTAGAATTATATTCTCCACCTCTATCAGTTCTCAAAATTTTGATTTTCAATCCAAGTTGGTTTCTCTTAAAGCAGTCAAAAGATTCTAATTTTTTGGATATAAGATAGACGTGTGCAAACTTGGAATAATCATCTATAAAAGTAATAAAATATTCTTTATTACTATGAGTTTTGACACTTAGGGGACCACAAATATCCGAGTGTATCAACCCTAAAAGTTCATTGGCTCTGTGTCCGCCAATAAAAGGTTTTCTAGTCATTTTACCAGTTAAACAATGTTCACATGGTGGCAATTGAACATTAGATAGTATAGGAAGCAAGTTCATTCTGATAATTTCTTTCATTTTTGAAATACTAGCATGTCCTAGTCTAAAATGCCACAATTCAGATTCAGAAATATAACAGGACAAGTAGTTCAAATTCGAAATTTTATTATCAGAATTATTACAAACTACTGGAAGAATGCATAATTCATGCTCGGGCACATATTTTCCCATAGCATACACTTTATTATTCTTGCCTATAGAAACCCTATTATTATAGAACCTAACTTCCAGTCCTTTCTTCATCAAGCTGGGAACAGAGATCAGATTGCGTCGAATTCCTGGCGCATAGAACACATCTTTGAGGACAAGAATGCTGTCCCCAAGATCCAATCTATACGAACCAATACCTTCTACATCGAGATAGGTATTATTTCCCATATAGATTCTCTGTTCTCCTTTCTTCAGCTCAGTGAATTCTACGACTCCATTCTTGTCCTTTGCAATATGCCTAGTCGCTCTGGAGTCGATCCACCAACCACTAATATCCGTCATCACAGCATTACATTCCGTCACACCGACGAATTCTATTTTGCTAGTACCCCCTTGTTCTGGATGCTTATAGCCTCCCTTATTCTCCTGCTTTTCACCTTGTGGGCAATTGGGTTTGAAATGCCCAAACTTTCCACAATTGTAGCAAGCTCCGCGGGGTACTTTCTTTCTCTTGAACTGCTACGATTTCGGTCCTCGCGGTTGTGGTTTATTAGGACCAGGGTTTTTATAGCTTCCAGCATTATGCCTCTGGCGGACATAATTCAGCTCTTGCTGCACCATATTCAGTTCTGGTTCCTTCCTACTGGCTATTAAGTCCTGTTCTATCGCTAGGTGCATAGGAAGATCAGTGACAGACTTAATTGCAGGATTCATTCTTAATGGGGTGGCAGCCACAGCAAGTGAAGGGGGAGACTATTCAAAATGGTTGCCACTTGCATTCTTTCCGGGATTTCGGTCCCAGCAGTGGATAAGTCCTTAGCCATGACAATCATTTTATTTATATGCTCTACGACATTGTCTCCCTCTTGCATACGACAAGAATTATACTTATGCAAGAGGAGTTGAATGTTAACTTCAGAAGCAGTGTCGTATTTTTCTTTTATTGCATTCCACATATCCATGGAAGTTTTATAAGTTTCAAAAACTTTGATTAAATTATCTTCCATGAACATGAGCATAAGACTTTTCGCCTTTTTGTCTTTCGACTTCCACTGCTCAAACCCTTTCTTTTCTTCAGGTGTTGATTTATCAGTAAGGGTTGGAGCAGTGGTTTCGATTATATCATTAATGTTGTCATGAATAAGAGCATATCCTATTTTTCTATGCCACATATCATAATTACTGCCATTAAATTTGTTAATTTTTCCTAGTTCTGATAGAACGAGTTTACTAGCCATTCGGTAAAGAACTAAAACTAAATTCAATTTTAAATATTTGTATAAGGTTGATATTTTGACAATAATACTAAAAATAGAATAAAGTTAGATAACAAATAAATAAATAAATAAAAAGAACCTGATTGTTCCGAGTTGATGAAAGAAGTTCCAATTTGAGCGAGATTGTCACTCAACGGTGTTGATTGGATCAGCACTTGTCGAAGATTCGGCACCGTTTCTGACTAGATTCGGAGATAATTCCTTTTTTTTTATGGCTCTGCTGGATTCAAAAGAACAAGGATAGAGGGATATTGGACCTAGCTTTGATTTGAAACAGTTGGGCTTGGTTTTGATTCAACAAATAAAGAAATTGAAAGCTTTAATGCAAGTGGGCCTGGGCTTTGATTTCAAAAGGAACAGAAGTTAAAAAAAAATGGGCTTGGCTTTGATTTCAAAGAGAAACAGAAGTTGAAGAGTCTTCGGTTAAGTGATTGGATCTGAGAAAAATAGGGTTTTTAACCTCAAAGATCAAGAGGCGGCTGACTTCACTATTCTTCTCCAAAAAAAAATCTCGATCTCGAGGCCTCCGATCTCCTTCAGTCTCCGATCTCCTTCAGTCGTCGACGTCACAACACGCTCGTCGTCATCGTGGTTATTGATTGCAGAGTCGTCGCTGTCGATGGAGGCGCAGTCGTCGAGTTGTCGTCGTCGATCGATCGTCGCAGCAGAGTAGTCGAGGTGGCCGATTGACGCAGAGCTCGAAGGGGGCGGCGATGAGATCAACGTGGCTCTGATACCAGTGATCGAAATCGAAGAAGAAGAACAGATTTTGAGGGGCTCCGGTAATGGGTAAGGGTTTGATTTTGTTTCTCTGTTGCTGTGTATTTCTCAAGGAGATTACTCCTCTTTATATAGGAGCCAGAACTTTGATTTTGTTTCTCTGTTGCTGTGTATTTCTCAAGGAGATTACTCCTCTTTATATAGGAGCCAGAACTCATTATCTCCACCCCCCATGACTGTTCCTGAGAGAATTTCTCTCAACAAACCCAATTTTTCTCCACGTTCTTCTCAAACAAACGTTGATTTGGTCATCTTAGACCAGGTCAAGCTGACATAATTCACCCTCTTCGTCCCCGGAGGGATGGTAAGAAGAAGCTTCGATCGATAGGGCCGGACCATGAGAACGGAGTCCAGTTCTATGTGGCAGGCCTGCAACTGAAGATTCATGTTGCTCTTCATCTTCAGCAGCCCTAATAGCACCAGCCATCAACTTTGGTTTCTGCTGATCTTCAGGGGGAGGAGACCCGACCGTCAACTTCCGGCGGGTCTGCTTATCGTATTGGCCAGCTTCATCCGCTGAGAGTTTTCTCTTCCCAGCTGCTCTTGTTGTGGGAGAATCAACCACTCGTTGTTCTTCCCCTGGAACAGGCTCAGCTCTCTGTTCCTTTTCCTGCCCAGCAGGCTGATTCTCAACGGATAGAAATTCGTCAATCCCTCTCAAGCGGGATGTCTTTGACCCCCTCCTCGAAGCATACATATGCCTGATGTCTTTCAGGTAAGATGTATTCAAGTTGTAATTAGGAGTTTGGGAAGGGGCAAAATACCAGTTGCAGAAGCTCATGGAAGTGTAGAAGTTGGGTGTTTTGTGGGGAAGCCTGAAGATTGCTCTGGTACAACCTGCCACAGAATAGTACCAAGCCCTGGCCCCTTCATACAAGTTACTCACAACTGAGACTCTGGTACAACCTGCCACAGAATAGTACCAAGCCCTGGCCCCTTCATACAAGTTACTCACAACTGAGAGTTGAGGTCGAGGGTTCCCAACGTACAACTGATCATACCCAAATTAGTGGGCAAACCTATAGGGTTGGTAAGGTTCGAGGAAACACTTATCACCTTGCCTAAAGATCAGGTAGTCTGGCCTGATAGAGAGAAGCCAATGGAAAACACCCCCGCTCAGCTGGGTGAATCCGTTAGGACCCGCTACGTCCTGATACTCGGCTCCATAGACGTCGCCTTCAAAATCAGGGAAACAACGGAAGATATGGTAGTGGGTGTCTCGCGACAAGATTTGACGAATCCTAACCATATAACCTCCCTCCCATTTTGCAAATTCTAGTCGCTACACAAACGGGGTAAATGAGTCCCCTGGGGGAGAAGCTGCACTGATTAGGGGAGGGCAGTGAAGCACATACTAAGCCATTAAATAAGTATAAGGCAATGGCACCCTGGGATTGGGAGTTTTGAAAGCCTTGTTACCCCCAGACTCAACCTCTGTAACATTAGTGAAATCCATAGCCAACTCAAGCAATCCATTCTACAAGAAACCCACCATAGCAGTAAGGAGTCTCACAGGTCTCCCATGCGCCAAAAGAACAGCTGGGTAGATCACCTCAACAGCAAGAGCATCAATTGGCCTGGTAGGAACGACGCAACGCTTGAACCACAGCATCAAGAATCCAGCCAACAGCGCCGTGTCAGAAATTAGAATCAGAGCTTGATAGTAGAAGCTTTCAAACTCTGTATAAGCCGGGAAAATATCTTCCTTGGCCTCATTAGTGTAATGGGAGGTAGCATCATCAATTCGGGCTTGGACCTCCTCCAGAGTGCTTGCAGACAATCTAGCCACCGAAATTCCTTTATTGGTCAGATTCTGAAATAAATACTCCGCCCAAGACACCTGTTTGATGCCGCTTCCTCGAGCCCCTGTCTGCTGCATGCAAATGTGGAAGTGACACATGACTTCCCAGAGGGTAGAATAAATTTCAGGGCTGGTCTTCTTTAAAATTTTAAGTTCCGCTGATCCCGGAAAAAATTCTTCGTATGGTAAATCCCCAAGAAGAAGACCTGAGACTTCGCGCATCTCATGAAGAGCGAAGCCTAACTCCCCCACCGGTGTGAAGAAAGTACAAGTCTCGGGATTATACTTCTCTAATATGGAGAAGAAATGAAAATGACTCTGGACAATTCCGAATTTAGTAGCCCGTACCGGGATCTTCAAGCCAGCTCGAGTAAGAGGTACTTCCAAGTCCTTCAAAACAAACTTGGTCATCCGGGTCCACCACCCTGTCACCGAAGAATGAACCCATCCAGGAGTTCTAAATCCTTGCGCGGGAAATTCCCCTTTCTTTACCATAAACTTCTTAACAAAGGTGTTCGCCGGACTGGCCACTTCGCCGACGGGGTACTCCTTAGCGAATAAGCCTGGCCGTAAGGCCGTCACCTGTCTGTTGTAACCAACTGTGCAAACCCCTTGAAAAGTCAGAGTTCCGAGAACAACTCCATCCTGATCCTTAACAAGGTTCCAATCCATGCGCCTAGGGATGGAAGCACACTGAAAATAGGATATGGGGAACATCCTCTCCATATTAGGCAAGAAAAGGTTGCGGTCTCCAATTTTCTGCAGCCACTTGTAATCCCCATCATAAGCAATGTCTGCCTCAAAGTCAACAAAATCCCCGAAGAGGAATCCAGGTTTGACTATGGGTTTACGGCTCAGGTTCTCAAGTCGAACGTCCGTAACCAATATCCTAAGAGTTTCAGGAGAAGCCTGGGTGATTAGTTCCACACGGCTCTTCTCCGTAATTCGGAAAACTGGGAGTTCTTGGCGCAGGTTGAATGTCATATTCAGATCCACACCATCTTCGTACCCAAAATGATGGAGAAAATGGAGAGGCTCGCTAGTATGATGCACTGCAAAATAAAGAAAAAGGTTAGACAACACAAAGACAAATCTCAGACGCGTGGGTCGAGCCTCACGTCAAAAATCTCAGACGCGTGGGTCGAGCCTCACGTCAAAAATCTCAGACGCGGAGTTCGAGCCTCGCGTTGAAAAATTTCAGACGCGTAGGTCAAATCTCGCATCAAAAATCTAAGACGCGGAGGTCGAACCCCTCGTCAAAAATACTAAACGACGGAGTCTAGCCCCGCGTTATTGAAACGAGTTTCCTCGTTGATCCAAAGATCAAAACTTGCCGCAGCAAGTTTAATGACCACGGAGGTCGTACTCACCACCGATCAAAGAAAGTTGGGGCGGCATGCCTGCCTGAGCCGCGGTGCCACGCGGTGCCACAGGCCGACGTCGACGGCACAGACCCCTGAGCGACGGCGACGTCGGATTTGGAGGAACGAGAGACCGTCTTCTTCTTGGGTGCCATGGAGTTTAGTCGGAGGAAAATATGAATAGTGCTCGTCGGAGATGAGAATGAAAATTTTTGTTAAAGTTTCAAGAAGAGTCGAATAACTCTTGATTTGACCCCTAGCGGTCTATTTATAGACAGCTATGAGCTGTCAAATCGAAACAGATGGGATTCTAGGCCAAGAATCCCGCCCAAACTCGATTCTAGCGTTCGAGTTGGTTGAAATTCCAGACGCGAGACTCACCCACGTGTTCAAATTCTCAAAACACATACTTCACCCACGCGTTCCCATCCTTAAATGCAGAAGTTATCTACACATTTGGACCGCTATAATAGCAGCTTCTTGACTACCAAGGCCACAACACAGCCTCGGATAAATAAAAGAAGAGCTAACAGCGATCAACAAGGTGACCAAAGCCGAGAAGAAACTGGCGACTCTGCTGGGGAGTCTATTGGATGAGTACAGATAGATCAAAATCAACAACATTAAAATCATATGACTCAATCCGACGCGTCACACATTCTTCTAAGTGGCTTAACATCCCAACAAAGAGTAATGATGATATCGCTGAAATCATCATCCTAGTTGAGCTGATCAAGAAAGGAGATAAACTGTGCATCACATGTTCGTCAATACCTACAAGAACATCCTTGCTGTTGCTGTTGTTCTTGTTGCATTTGCTAAGAACGTCGCTGCTCCTGCCTCTAAGGAAGTAGAGAAGAAGGACGAGCCTGTCGATGAGTCTGACGATAACTTGGGATTTAGCTTCTTTGACCAAGCTCACGGTCATTGAAGACTCAAAAGTTACGTTGTCTGGTTTGGGATAACACAATTTCAACATTACAACAACCAGGTTCGCGATGTCTTCAAATCAGACAAAGTGAACAATCAATCCACTAAATTTTGGAATCCAAAGTATTCCGAAAATTCGTCCCAGTCAACCGCGAACTTTCGAAAACTTTGGAGGGGGTTATGTAGGCTGTCTAAAAATCACAATGGATAGCTGATCCCCAACAATGAAAGTTACAATCAGACGACTTTCAAGGGGTTTTCCTATGGATCGAGAAGAGATTACAAGGCAATGATTCCTTCAAATCAAGAAGAAGAATTCGTCCTTACAATCGGAACACAAGTAATTTCCAAATCACTACATCTGCAACTCTACAATCGCTGCAAATACAGCCTCATGTTTAAGATGATTGATCTTGATGGCTGCGACAACAACATGACTAATATTATATTAGCAACTATTAGAGCTGCTGATAAGCAGTGTAATGATTTCAGAAATAAAAGGTTGGACTTAGTTGGTGAGTTGCTTGGTAGAGAGCTGTGGGCAAATATTCGTATAAGCTGTCTAAAAATCACAATGGATAGCTGATCCCCATCAAGCTTCAACAATGAAAAGCTACGATCAGATAGTTTTCATGCCAACAAACGAAAGCTGCAAATGGAGGACTTTTCACATAGAGCGAGAAGAGTTACAAATCAACGACACTTCCGACAACTAATGAAAACTCTATTCAGCAATTTTCACAATCTATAGTAAAAGTTACAACCTGACGACTTCCACACCCCACAACAGCTAAAGCTAGGATTACTGAACAACGGTCCTTGCAACGCTTGTAGGAGAGGTTACAAATCAACTAACCCCTTCTAAAAACGCAGAATTCATCCCCGCGTTACAATTCTAGAAATACAGGCGACCCCCGCATTTCCAAGCTATAACAAGCCGAACGCGAGCGGCCCTCACGTTTTTTATGTTCAGTCAACACTCAACCTCGCGTCTCAATTCCAAGACGCGAGGTTAGGGTTCTGAACGCCGAATTGGGCGTTTGACTCATTCAAATACGAGTCGAACGGTTTCAGAACCGTTTTTCCATGATCTGAGGAAATCACGCCCACTTAGGAGCGGATTTAGAGGGCAGTTACAGCCTCTTATCCACCTATAAAAAACTCAACAAACCCAACAGAAAGGAGGTGGGAATTTCACCATCTAAACCGCCGAAGGAGATAAGGAGCTTGGGATTTTTCTCTGGAGATAGCAGAAGCAAATTCTTCGAAACAGAAGATTTAATCCAGATTCAGAGGGTCGAATCAAAAGGAATCCTTCAGCAACAGAAAATTTGCTTGGCCACTAACCGAATTTTCGGTTTTAACAACTCTGGTTACAGAGTTCTAACTCGTTCTGAGTTCTTAAAACTCTTTAAGAGTTATTTATCAAACTTTTAACAGAAGTTCATTGTTCCCATGAGATAAAAGACGGTCAGATCGTCAACGGAGAGCAAATTCGACGCAAGTATTCGAAGGAGGCACTCCATCGCTACCGTGAAGAACCCAGTTTTAAACAAAGGGGAGAATCAAATTCGTTCTCCTCTCTTTTGTAATCAAATTGTAACCGGGATCGAAGGAATATAAGTCAAGTTTCTTTCATTCTCTTTATTGCAATTTTTTCCAACATACACGCAATAAGGATGGAGATTTATTCATTGAAGATGGAAGAAAGTACTACAATTCAAAACCGCATCAACGTTTTTAACCAGCTAGTATCGACTTACGAATATTGATGAAGAGATTAAAAAAAAGAGCAAGCACTACTCCTACTGTCTTCCCTGCCAAAGTCGTACAAGTTGTTGGTTCAAACAATAATTGCGAGGGAGCAGACTTTAAAATTTGATGATGTGACAACCCTCCTATGAGAGAATGATGGCGAAGGAGAGCGCATCCAGAAGTGATGAGAGTGCACTAGGTTTTAAAGGTTCTAATCAAGGGAAGAGTATGGGGAGATGTGACAGTTGTCGAGGAAGATCAAAATTTCGGGCCCCTAGATGACAGCGAAAGGTAGTGTTACTATTGAGTTGAGAAGGGTCGGATTCAGTTTAGATATTTACAGATACGAGATGATTTGAAGAGCATTAGGCAGCTAAGCCTCAAGAAAAATGGGAAGACGGAGGACTCCTCAATAGTTGTTTGTGATGAAGATGTGGAGTTGATGTCGAAGAGTATCAGTACTGATGCAACCAACATTTGGATGTTAGATTTTGTAGCTTGTATGCATGTTTGAAACAACAAAGAGTATTTTGACATATTGAATATGTATAAAAAAATTGGTGACGTGATCATTGGAAACAACGAAAAAATATAGGTTGAAAGCGTTGGGAGTGTTCGCCTCAAGCTCAACAGTGGGAAGATTAGAGTTCTTCATCATTATCCTCCCAAATGTCCCAATAAATAAGCCCTCATTAGTTTCCCTTTTTCTCTCATTAAGGCTCCGGGATCTCCCCACTCTAGGAACATCTCCTCTTCTCAAAACCTTCTCTCTCCTACTTACGGCACCTCTCTTTGAAGCTGTCTGAAGTCTGGAATGCTGATTGATGCTCGAATTTTGTTACTTGGAACAAGATGCTTGCAACTCATGGTCCGAGACGCTGAGGGTGTTCAGCAACTGTTCGGTGAAATGTTTGTTAGAAAAAATTTTGTCTCCGGTGAGCTCACGTTTCATGCAATCCTCACTATAAGGAGCAACACGGCATTGTCGACTAGAGCTCAAGTTGGCTCCGCACGATGAATTCACAATACAAACTATCGCCACACATTGAGCATTACAATCCCACAATTGGTTGACCGGCACAATGTCTCTCGTGGGGAAGTTGGAGGAAGCTGGGAAGTTGGAGGAGGGCAAAGTATTCATAATCACAACACCATTTGAGCCGATGTTGAATTTAGTGCATATTACTATCTGTTTGCATGTTTCAGGGTTCCTTTGATATGGGTTGAAGAGTCGCACAATTACTAACCTATCTCAGTTTCAGGAAAGCTTTGCCTATGTTATACTTGGAAAAACTATATTCTTTATCTGGAAAATAACAAAAATATGAGGAACGAAGGAGTAAAACAGAAAGAACTAGTTGTATTCTCCATTGCCTCTTTCTGACTCTCTTTGTCTACTTGAACTTTCTCAAGTTGGCCTTGGTCCATTTCTATCCGACCAATGGTATTTCTTTTTAAGGGTATTTGCTGAGATTCATCAAAGGGATCAATTCTCTTATGGTGCTACCTTTTGTTGGGCTTGCACTGAGTGATTTATCCATTGATGCAATTCGCATTTTGAAGATGAATTGATATAATGGGATAGGTTGTCATCGACCATGTATAGCGTCTCAGGCACACTGAACGCTGAGGCTTGCACATGGCTGCGTGACGTGATCGATGCATGTGCACGCGGCGATTGTTTGATGAAATGGCTGATAAAAAATCCACCCCCAGCAAGGTCACATTTTCTGCAATCCTTACTGCCTGCAGCAACGCAGGGCTGACTGGCGAGACCGCACGTTGGCTCGACACAATGCAATCGCATTACAGACTATCGCACTACAATTGCTTGATTGGTGTAATGTCTCGCGTGCGGAAGTTGAGGAAGCCAAACAATTTACAACATCAATGACGTGCGAGCATAATGCTGCAGTATGACTTAAATTAGTATCTGATTGCACGGTTCATCAGGCCGTTGATTTGGGTCAAAGAGTCGCACAACGACTCATTGATCTCAACCCCAGAGACGGCTTAGCCTAGTACGTAGTATGATATGGCCAAAACTATATTCTTTTTCACCAAACAAGAAAGAATTAATTCGATGGAGGTAAAAGGCGAAGTGCGCAAGTTTATAGCCGGAGATCATGAAGCACAAGAGAATGATGTATATATTCACGAAAGAGAGGGAGCTAGTAAGCAAGACGAAAAGATTGGGGTTATGATAATTCAGTAGAGAGAGAGAGAGGAAAAAAACAATCAAAAGCAAAAACTTCTATATTAGATATTAGGGGTACCCGTTAACGCTAATATAAATGAAGGCATCGATGCATTGCTCTCAAGGGAAAAATAACCGAAATTAAGATTTGACGGACATTCATAAGTAGCTTGAATTTCTTTGATATCGCCTTCCATCAATTCAGTCAGTAGCTCAAATACATAACCGCCTCCATAACAGAAGAGTGACCTAGTCTGAGCTTCTGCCCATGCCTAGATCCTATATATGTTCTGTGTTTTTATGGGAAAACTTAATTAAGGAGCTATCGCAATTGTTCGTCCAGCATCGACCACAATATTTCTTCTCATACATAAATTACAGCAGGGATAAATGTAAGATGGGGATGAATGAAAAATGCATCAAACGTTGGATGTTAATTTAGTCACGTCTAAAATGAGCTATGATGGTCCAGAAAATCATAGGTTCTGCGAGAAGTAGACTATACCAGTATACCACTAATGTTGATTACAAAATCTTATTAGAACAACTACTAATGAGGTAGAACAGAGAGATACTTCTGAGATTTAAAAATTTTTTCTTTACGATTCCGATCATTAATTCTAATTTAATACACTATAAAGTGTGCTCTCATGAGGTTTCAATTCCACTAATGTCTACCGATATGTCAGGTATCATCCTTAGCTTCTTCCCTTATGATAATAGATTCTATGGAGAGACCTCTATATGATTTTATTTTATTCTTTTTAATTTCGAACACATATTTTACTCATGAATTATTTTACACCCACTTGCTTTCAAAATCATCCATGCATCAAAGATACTCAACATAAATCTTATAAAAAAGGTACCCTATCTAGTTAATTTTTAAATTCTGGTTCCATATTTGACCCTTTATTATACTAGTTCAGCTATAAGCAATTTAACAAGTAGCACGGCACACTTCATAACGTATTAGCACATACTTTGCGTTAAATTTTGTGTAAATATCCAAGAGGAACCAGTTGAGTTGATAAGCTGGCTATGAATAGTAGTCCAAGGTTTTATGTTCGATTCTCCTAGGGATACCCACAAGAATTTAATTTTTTAGAATACCCGAGGCCGTGCATTGAAAAGTACCATTTAGCCACACCCACTGGTTTGATACCCAGGGTCCAAATGATCATGGGGAAGTATCACTGACTTTAGGAATGAGCAGATTAAAAAAATAAATTAATGAAAAGAATGGATTTACAAAGGAAAATAAAATCCTTTTCTTTTTCTTCCATTGCTTGCGAAACAAATATAATCACCCCACAGTACTCCTTCCTAGATAGAAATCTAGCCTTGTCTACCGTGGGTGATCCGGACGGTTAGGAGGTTCCAGTATAGTTTCCACAGTCTTGGATTCGATTCCGAGGTGGGTAATCAACATAATAATTATTATAATAATAATAAGCCCACCTCCCCTTCAACCACCACCTTTCTAGGCCCAACGCAGTCTTATGGAAGTCCATCATCTGGGCCCACTCGGCCCATTCTTCCTCGATATTTCTCTCAATGTTTCGCTTTCGAGCTCTCCCTAATCATGGAACCGTGTCCTGTCTCCTCAAAACCTTCTCGTCGTCCTCATTCTCATTCTGTTTGCGACTCTCTTTGAAGGTCTCTTTGTCTAGTTTCCCTATCTCGAGCTCGGCCTTGGTCCATTTCTATGCAACTAATTCTCTCCCTGATAATGTGCTCAAGGTGTTCAATGAAATTCGTCACAGAAACGAATACTCTTATGCTGCTGCCAATGTTGGGCTTGCCCAGAACGATCGACCCATTGATGCAATTCGGGTTTTCAAGATAAATCAAAACGATAGGGTGCCATCGACAGCGTACATTGTCAGCGGCGCTCTGTGTGCGGCGGCGCATCTGGCTACGCTTCAGCTGACGAGAGTGATACATTCACACGCTATAGTTACTGGAACAGACTACGACATTGTGGCCGGGACTGCACTGATCGTTGTGTGCGGGAAGTCAGGAGTGGTGATCGATGCTCAAAAAACATTTGATTGGTTTATAGCCGACTCATGTTTGGTTACACGGACCGAAATGATGGGGGCTTATGCTCCGCAAGGATACGTTGAATCTGCTCGACAGCATTTTGACGAAATTGTTTTTAGAAAATATTTTGTACCCAGTGAGTGCACGTTTCTCGTAATCCTCACTGCGTGCAGCAACGCAGGCCAGGTCGATGAGACCACACGTTTATGGCTGGAGATATGAAGCACGAGAGAACAAAGGATATAATATATACAAAAAAAAAGTGAGGGAGATAGCGAGGGAGGCGAAGAAATCAGGGTTTAAAGAGGACGAGGAGGATGGGGTTTTGTACCACAGCGAAAGGCTGGCGGTGGTGTTTGCGGTGGTAAGCAGGGCGGCGGCAGAGGGGAAGGAGGAGAGAGTGATGAAGAACTTGAGGATTTGCGGGAGCCCCCTGTAGAGTTAAAGGTTTGTGTAAACACTAAACTCACGAAACTGGATGCAAAATGCCTTAATATTTTATTGAATTGAGAACTGGCTGTTTAAATAGCCTTACAGAGTTTAACCGAATGCAAGAAAATAGCTCACTAAGCTAGACTCCTAACTTGCAAGACTCGACCCCACAAAGAAAATAGAACGAACGGAAAATCCAATGCGAAAAACGATACGATAACAGAAACAACAAAAGAACGTACAATTGAAATCCACAAATCAACATGAAAACACTACTAAATCATGATAACATAAAGCATCCAAAATCGATCAGGTAACGAGGTCATGCAGCTAGCGATCAGACTAATCATCCAAATCACAAGGGCATACACTAGATAGAATTAATACTTAAAAATCTACAACAAGAGACGTAGTACGTCGAGCGAAATAATCCAAACAAGGAAACCCTCATGTATATACCATATGTCTCAAATTATAGATAATTAAATATTAATCCCGATCTATGTGTAAAATGAAATACAACCGGCCTACATCTCACAAGACTCATACTTAGCCAAGAATCAAGGTCATGTAACTAACTATTTCATCACTCATCTCAAATAATCAACAATCTCAATATCCCTGCTCCTCAGACCCACCCCAGGCCGAAACAAGACGCTGGCGCGAGCCTGGAAAACAAATAATAATCTCGATATCACCTCACCTCAGACCCACCCCAGGCCGAAACAAGACACTGGCGCGAGCCTGGAAAACAATCAATAATCACAATATCACATCACCTCAGACCCACCCCAGGCCGAAACAAGACACTGGCGCGAGCCTGGAAAACAATCAATAATCACAATATCACATCACCTCAGACCCACCCCAGGCCGAAACAAGACACTGGCGCGAGCCTGGAAAATACATCAACAATCTCATATCACAACTCCTCGGACCCACCCCGGTGACTACACAAACTTCACCAGCGCGAGCCCGGAATATACATCAACAATCACAACCGCTCACACGGACCAAGACTTCTCATCCCAATTCTCGTAATTTCAGGTCAACTACACACGGTGTTCTAGATCCTAACTGTGTCATACGGGTCACTATAGTCATAAACTCCTAATGATTCTCAATCACAACATGGAGCAATCAATCAATGCAACTAATCATATGCAATAATATCATAGCATATCAAATAATCAAAATAAGAATTATAAATCATAAACAGCAGCTACATAATCAGAAAATAATCATTTTCTAAATTAACTCATTTTAAATTATTTCGCTTAACAATTAATCTAAACTAATTCATTTTCCAAAATAAATTCTTTTAAATTATTATAATTATCTAAAAATGATTCTTTTGCCAAACTAAATTCTTTTAATTCATTATAATTATTCTGAAAATGCTATTTATCACATATCCATTATGTAAATCAATATTGTTCCTCAAACAACCCACGCAGATAAATACGTCACAATTAAACTATGCAAATAATTCATAAAAAATGTAAATAATCAAACTACGAAATGGGAGAGCGGGATCTTGCACATAAATGATCTACAATAAATATAAGAACCAGAACGAAACTAAACAAGGATCGGGATCTTGCATATAAATAATCTACGTCAAATATAAGAATAGGAACAAAACTAAATGAGGATCGGGATCTTGCATATAAATAATCTATGACAAATATAATGATTGGAACGAAACTACATAAGGATCGGGATCTTGCCTTGGGTTTCGTCGAACGTATCGACTCTGATGGCACGGGGATCTCGGCGACACTCGTCGACGACGAGGGGGCGGACTGGGACTGAGCACGGCACGGTGGCGTTGACGGAAGCTCGGGGTTTGAGCGTGAGGCGGCGACGCAGCTCCGGGGCTGCTGTGGTGGTTCGGCGCGGGTGGATCTGAGGAGTAGAGGAGGAGGAGGCGGGGCGTCGCTGCAGTGGGGCGGCGAGAGCTCGTGGGGCGGCGGACAGGGAGGCTGGTCGGAGGAGGAATAGGCGGTGCTGCTGGAGGCGGAGAGGCTGGGTTCGGGTGCGGCTGCTGGTCGTTGGCGGGGCGGCGAACAGGGCGGCGAGAGGTGGTGGTGAAGATGGAGGTGCGGCTGTTGGAGGTGGCGCTGGCTTTGGCGGTGGTGCAGGCGGATCCACGGGCGGCGCTCAGGCGGTCGACGAGGGCGGTGGTCGGAGGTCTGGTGGGCGAGCGGCGGCGGTTTCGGGTTGCTGGGTGTGAGGTGGTGGGTTCGCGGGTTGAAAGAGAGAGGGAGAAGAAGAAGGAGGCGGCGTGGATGATGAACAGTAGAGGGAAAACGAAAAACATATAATATATATATAATTGTAATTAGGGTTAGGGTTTAGGTTAAAATAATTAAAATAAATACTTTTGAGTACTTAAAAATTAAACTAATTACATAATAATTATCTACAATTAAAAACGTACATGTTGAGCTAATAAAATATTTGATACAAAATAGTTAAAAAATCGCGAGCCTGGAAGATACATCAACAGTCTTATCCGATCACATGAACATGGACTTCCCCATCCCAACTCTCTTGTATTTTCTAAGTCAAACATAATCCATATTAAAACTCGGGTTCACCACCTAAACTCAGTCAACACACTCACACATGTCACTAAGTCTGTTCATGACGCACGAGGCCACTAAGTCATGAACTGCTAATGGTTCTCAATCACAAGATGGACAATACATAGCACTATAGCAAACATGTCAAATACATTAAATAAATACAAAACGTGAAATGTGATCATAAACAACAACTATGTAATTCAGAAAATAATTCCTTTTCCAAAATAATTTCTTAACACTTATTTCTCATCATAATTATTCTACAATAATCTTTTTAAATAATGAATATTAACTCAAATAATCCTTTCACAAAATAAATTCTTTTAAGAATCAATTATTATAATAACAACTCAAATAATCCATTTTTACAGAATAAAATTCTTAGTAAAATTCTTTTCTCATTATAACTAATCTAAAAATAACTTCTTTTTCAAAATAAATTTCTTTAAATCCTTATAATTATCTAAAAATGATTCTTTTACCGAACTAAATTCTTTTAATTCTTTATAATTATTTTGAAAATGCTATTTATTATATTACTATAATATATTTTAATATTCTTCATCAAACAATCCACATAGGTAATTATATTACAAACTAATCTACACAGACAACTCATAATAGATTTGAAAACATAAAGATCGACAAGCTGAGTAACGGGATCTTGCCTCGGGTACGTCGAACGTATCGACTCTGATGGCACGGGGATCTCGGCGACACTCGTCGACGACGAGGGGGCGGACTGGGACTGAGCACGGCACGGTGGCGTTGACGGAAGCTCGGGGTTTGAGCGTGAGGCGGCGACGCGGCTCCGGGGCTGCTGTGGTGGTTCGGCGCGGGTGGATCTGAGGAGTAGAGGAGGAGGAGGCGGGGCGTCGCTGCAGTGGGGCGGCGAGAGCTCGTGGGGGCGGCGGACAGGGAGGCTGGTCGGAGGAGGAACAGGCGGTGCTGCTGGAGGCGGAGAGGCTGGGTTCGGGTGTGGCTGCTGGTCGTTGGCGGGGCGGCGAACAGGGCGGCGAGAGGTGGTGGTGAAGATGGAGGTGCGGCTGTTGGAGGTGGCGCTGGCTTTGGCGGTGGTGCAGGCGGATCCACGGGCGGCGCTCAGGCGGTCGACGAGGGCGGTGGTCGGAGGTCTGGTGGGCGAGCGGCGGCGGTTTCGGGTTGCTGGGTGTGAGGTGGTGGGTTCGCGGGTTGAAAGAGAGAGGGAGAAGAAGAAGGAGGCGGCGTGGATGATGAACAGTAGAGGGAAAACGAAAAACATATAATATATATATAATTGTAATTAGGGTTAGGGTTTAGGTTAAAATAATTAAAATAAATACTTTTGAGTACTTAAAAATTAAACTAATTACATAATAATTATCTACAATTAAAAACGTACATGTTGAGCTAATACAATATTTGATACGAAATAGTTGAAAAATACCCATATTGTATAATTAAACAAGAATAATTAATAATAAAAATATATTTACTTACATTTAAAATCAGATAATTATGGGATAATTATCTATACAGTAAAACGTACAAGTTATACTAATACGATAGATAATATGTAACAATAGAAATAATACAATAAATTATATACAAAAATACGTGATTAATAATACAAAGTATTATACGAAATAATACATAATAATATTAAAAATACAACATATTATTTAAAATAATACGTAATAGTACCGGTAACGTAACAATTTAATTCTAGAAAATTTTACTGCACAAAATAAATTTATAAATAACAAAATCCTTTAAATAAATATATAATCAAAATTTTAAATCATAGAAAATTATAGAAAACCGAGAAAAATACAAATACTCTTTTTAAAAAATAATAATTAAATATTTTAAAATACCGAAAAATCATTTTAACTAGTATCAAAATTCATGGTCCTTACACTCCGGGTTTTCATTCTGTCAAAAAGCCCTTGGTGTCATCATGAGTAAACCCAAGGCATGAAATTCAATTGATTCAGTCATCTTTGACAAAAGACAGACACTTCAACTTTCTAGTCCTCGTTTATAAAAGACCCGAACATCTCTCCCAGAAGTGGTGTAAGATGATCCAGTCATCTCGACCCTTCAACATTCAGGTCAACACAACGCGACCGAATCACAACAACCAACACTTTTGTTCTCTCGATCAGCTATCAAAGCAAAAGTAGGGAATAAATGAAAGCATACTTCAATATTAGAGCAAAATTGATCTTTATTCCAACAAAGTTTATTACAAGCTTTATTATAGTATCCATGTCTATTTACAATAAGGCATGTCAATATTTGTAGAGAGAGAGAGAGATGCACAAGCTATTAGATCTCTCGGCCAAATTCGAGAGTCAGGCTTAGCAGGTCCTCGGCGGAAACAACAGAGTCGCCAGGGTCTTCAGCAGCAGAAGAGGAAGCGGGAGTGTTTTCTTTAAGATCATCTCCTGACTCGTCGTCATCATCATCGTCCAACACCAGATTTAACCCCCCTCCACTCACCTCAATCTCCTTTAGAAGGTCAAGCGCGCGCGACACGGAGGAGGGGGGTAGAGGTAGTCCGACGTAGGATGAGAGTCTGGGGGAGCAACAATGCCATATAGTCAACGCTGGCCTTGCAAGACAAGTCTACCTTAATTTTACCTAAGGGACCATGGCAACATTCATCAATTATCCTCGCCCTATGTTGCTCTGTGTCCAAGCAAGCAAGCTGACCCTCCAAGTCCTTGACAATAGTTGTGGATGAATGATAGGTCGATCGCTCTTCCTTGAGGTCCCGCCTCATCTAGTCTACCGAGAGACGGCTCGATTGAGCGTCCTCCTCGGGCACCACCTTCAGGCGCCTCTCAGAATCAACCTCCCCGTCCAAAGCAGTTAGTCTGCCATCCTGCTCGGAAAGCCCCTGCTGCAGAAGACCGACCTCTTCCTTAGCCAGGCCACTTCTCTTTGGAGCTCCTCGATGGAGCCTAACTATTTGGAGCACTGGATTCTGTACCTCTTCAGGGGCCTTTCCTTCTCATCCAGCTCTCGGCGCCAAGTAGCCTCCCTATTGTTCAGCTTAGCCTCCAAGGCAGTGATCCTCTTTTCTGCCTCTTCCTTAGCCAACTTCTCCTAGGCCAACTCTGCATGGCACGCTTGTGTAGACTCATGCATGTACTCAAACAGGGTGAACAGATGCTGCTCCAATAAAGCCCCCCAGACCAAGTAGGACTTGAAGGCCAAATGCATGCCAACACTTGGTATCTCCCTCAAGATCCTCCTATCCTCCGGAAGGGCAAACTGGCATGCAACATTGATCAAGGCGGTTAAGGACCACATGATCGAAGCATCCACGTTAAGGGGCACCTCTGGGACAAACCTATCACCCTCGAGAAATTCATCCCTATGTGAGCCGGGGGCCAGCGGTACTCCCACTAACATGATCCTCGTCCTCTTCCAAGACAGGAGAGTAAACTCTTGAGTCCTATGACGGAACAGCTAGAACCTTCTCTGCACCTCACCAATCAAACCGGCCTCAGATTCTCGCAGAGGTGCTGTCGGCGTCTTAACAAACCGTCTGGAAGTCCCACCAGCTCCATTACCGTAGCCTGTGGGACGGCTCGACCATAGAACTTGGCCCGACTGTCTCTTCGTCAAGGGTCCCGACTTCTACAGCTTCGACAGTTAGGGCCACCCCCTCTGCTTTAGGAGGAGAGGAGTCATTAATGACGATGACCTAATCTGGCTTAGCAGCATCCATAGCCGATTGCGGCTCATCAGCTGACCTATGTTCCTCAGCCAAGTCGACTTGGGCTTGCACCACTCACCTGTTGAGGCCTTGGTCATTGGCCTTCATCTTCTTTGGCCTCACTCTCTGCCTCGCTAGTTGGGTGGCAACCTCAACTACCTTGGACTTCAAGCCTACAGTCTCCTCAGGGGCGAGCTCTCCCACCAATCTCTTCTGGGGGCGTGAAGCCGAGCCTGACTCTTCCCCCCTTGAATTCCTCTTATCGCTTTTTTTAGAGAGAGAGAGTCGGCAAACTTTCCCTCGCCTTGTCAGTCGCGGAGGACAAGATCATGGACACGTCCGTCACTCGGAGTGATGCCGCCTCAAAGAGATTGTCCCGCTCCCGGGACCCGATGTAGGAACGGATCTTCTCTAATTGTCGCCTCACCTCAGTGACAAGGACATAGTGCACCAGTGCGTCCTTTGTCACTTCAGGCCAATTGGAGCAAGAAAGAACGTCGTCGGCCTCGAAGACAAACACGAACTGCTCTTTCCAGTCCCTGTTAGACTCTGGAGCGTCTGTGACAAGCTTAAAACTTCCACTATAGCGGAAGAAGTAGTGTAAGTCCCTCCTAGTTGACTTAATACCGACCAGATGCCCAAGGAATCACATTGTCGGCAAGACACCGACCTAGTGACAAATGACAACAAAGCCCACTAGAACTCTAATGACGTTTGGGGTAAATTGAGAGGGGAAAACTACCAGAGCAATACATGCATACCTAATAAAGGGATGGAGCGGTAGCCGTAGACCATACTCAAGATTAGCAAGATACAATGATGCTAGGTTTTCGCCATGACGATACACCGACTCATCCTTATTAGGCGCCGCCAGTGTGAAGACCCTGGGGATGTCATAGAGATCATAATATTGCTCGAGCTCTCCAATGAAGACCTTCGAGTGAATAGGTCGGAGAAGAGCGATCCTCTCCTTATTTTGGCCGATGGTGGAAGTCTAAAAAGCCATTAGAGGATTTTTGTTTGCAAGAAGACTTTTGAAGGTTGAGAGAGATAATCGTATTCTAAGAGTTGAAACGCGAAGCTATTTCAACAACTCATGTTCTAAGAGTTAAAATGCGAAGGTGAGTCTTGTGTTTAGAAGTTGAAACGTGAAGGTGAGCCTCGCGTTTAGAAGATGAAATGCGGGTCTGACCTCGGCAAAATACGAAGGTGAGTCTCGCGTTTAGAAGTTGAAACGCGAAGGTGGGTCTCGTATTCTAAGAGTTGAAACGCGAAGCTATTTCAACAACTCATGTTCTAAGAGTTAAAACGTGAAGGTGGGTCTCGCATTTAGAAGTTGAAACGTGAAGGCGAGCCTCGCATTTAGAAGTTGAAATGTGGGTATGACCTCGACAAAACGCGGGTCTAACCTCGGCATGCTCCTTATCTTGATCTTGGAAGATGGGAAGTTCTTGATAAAGAATGAAGTTCACATTGTGGTCCGCACCACCTTCGTGACCAAAGTGATGATAGAAGGAGAGAGGCTCGCTGGTGTAGTGTGCTGCAAACAGGATGAATAAGTAGTTAGTATTCAAAAAGCAGGAGGCTAAAATAAGTCTAAAAAAAGACTTAGTTCTAAATGCGAGGGTCAGCCCCGCGTGTCGCATCCAGAATGCGGATGTCAGCCCCGGGTTTCAAAATTAAAATGCGGATGTCTGACCAGCATTTCGCCGAGGTCAAACCCGCATTTCAAAATCAAAACACAGAGGCCTGTTTACATAATGAAAAATAAAGATCTCTCTTAAAACTTCTTTCGTTACAATAAATTCAAAAAGTAAAGTAAAAGTTGATCTTTTTATAAGATCTCTTTATATAATAAACAATAAAGATTACAACTCTCTCTTAAAATAAATGCAGATGACATTTTATCACCCATTGTTTGCATGAGATTTTTGCTTGTGCCGGGGACGCGTTAATCCGCGGACCGTCGCGGATCAAATCCAGTTAACAGAGTGGTTATTAAAAGCTCTTACTTTACAAAGAAAGTAATCACAGAAGTGATAATCTCGACCAAGTGAGATTATGACTCTTCTCGATCAAAACAAAGTTTGATGCGGAGGAAAGAGGGAATGAGCTTCAGATCCTTCAAAAAACTTCCTCTTTATGCTAAAGTTCACCAAGATCTGCTAGCCCTCTTCTGAAATTCGTTGATTGCACTCTCTAAACCTACAGCACCTCGCCTTCTGATTTCATATCCTCTTAAATGAAGGTCTTAGGCTTGTATTTATAGGCTTTTGTTGTAACATTTTCGGGTAAGAGTTAATGATCTGACCTCATCCACAGTCAATAATCATTTAACCACATTTAGGGATAGCTTCAAAGCAGTTGGGGAGGTTCTGGAATGAAAGAATCTCGAAAAACTATTGAAAAACACGTATTGGGAGTTTTTGGGAGCGAGCCACCACTTG
>NC_033798.1:90061842-90088473 GCF_001876935.1 Asparagus officinalis
CGTCTTCCTGACTAAGCTGGGGATAAAGTCCTTCTTATACAGGCTTGTGGTTCTCTCCATCTATGACGATAGATCTGTCCTAAGCTCAGAAATGCCCAGCTTCCCTAAAGACGATGAACTTAGTCAAACAAGTTAAAACCCAAGTCAACAAAGATGCTCTACTCCATCTGCGATAAGATACATTTGATCAACAAAATTTTTGGGTTCCAAAGTGTTTCGAAAATTCGTCCCAGTCAACCGCGAACTTTTGAAAACTTTGGAGGGGGTTCTGTAGGCTGTCTAAAAATAATAGAAGATAGCTGATTCCCCATCAAACACTGATGATGGAAGTTACAATCTGACGACTTCCAGAAAGCTACAATTTGAAGACTTTCACATGTCAAAGAGCTAAAGCAAAGATTACAAAACGACGATCTTTAGCAACACTCTGATAGAAAGAGATTACAAATCGACGACCTCTTCAAACCAAGACGTAGAAGCCCTCTCTACGTACTATCTTCAAGACACAACACCAATTTGATCACCTAAGCAGCTTCAACCACTGCAAACAAAGATACAGCTGCTTATGTGAGATGATTGATCTTGATGGTTGCGACAACAACATGATTAATGTTATATTAGCAACTATTAGAGATGCTAATGAGCAGTGTAATGATATTCGACACACTGAAGAGCACATGGTTAAGCTATGCAACGAAATCTTAGTGGAGATCGTGATCTGCAGTTGATAGGGCGTTATTGAGATGCCTCAGTTGTCACAAATGGCCCGAATAAGACCTTCTTTACTGGTCATTGGTGTCATCCATATATAAAGACAGAGAAGCTCAAACGTAGCTCCAATCGTTTCCAATCATAGCTCTAACGCAGCTCCAATCGTTGCCAATCACAGCTCTAACGCGGCTTCAGCGGCTCTCCAACGCAGCTCATCATCGCTGCCCAACGCAGCTCATCATCGCTGCCCAACGCAGCTAATCATCGCTGCCCAACGTAGCTCATCATCGCTAGGATAATTCCAGAAATTTTCATGATGAAATTTTCTTTATTATCACTAGGATAATTCAGAAAATTTTCTTTATTATCACTAGGATAATTCCAGAAAATCTTTAATCCACTGGGGATTTCATGATGAAAACTTCACCCACGATTTGAGGGGTGGCTTACGTGGGTTGTTACACCCGATTAATGGGGTAACTAAAACCCTACTTAGGTGCGGATTATGGGGGCAGTTACACCCCTAATCCCCCTATAAATATCAACAAACTCAACAGAGTGAGGATCTCTTTTTTTTGGATTGCGGAGATCAGATTTCCTGGAGAGGATCTTAGAGAGAGAGTTGAAGAATTAACTCTTTACACAGTCTGGGGAATCAACATCCATTGAGGGATCTAGACGTTAGATACTTGGCTTATTAACCGAATCATTTTCGGTTCAAACAACTCTTTTTATCAGAGTTTGTTATTCGTTCTGAACTACAATATTCATCAAGAATTATCAACAAGATCAAACCGTTGTTCCAGTGAGTATAGATATTCAGATCGTCAACGAGAAGCAAACTCGACGCGAGCATTCGAGGGAGGCATCTCATCGCCACCTTGAAGAACCCAGAATTAAACAAAGGAGAGAATTCAGATCATTCCCTTCTCTTTTGTAATCAGGAATCCAAATTGTAATCGAGAGTAGAGAGAATTGTAATCATTCTTTTTCTAAACAGTTAGAGAGAATAAAGTCAAACGCAATTCTTTTATTCATTTTCTTATTACAAAATTTCTGACAAACAAGTGGGCAGCAGAGAGTTTGTCGGTCGACCATCGTGGTCGATCGAGAGCTTGAAATTTCCATCGGTAGACCGCACCGGTCGACCGAAGAAGTCTCTGCTCGATTCTCAGATTGGGATCTGGATCGCGGTCGACCGCGAATTTTTTCGGTCGACCGCCGAACTCCCAACGGTAATATTGTACAGAAATATGTTTCCTAATTTTTTGGGATTTTTGTTGTTTTGTTTGTGGTTTGGCTGATGATTTCTCTTCCTATATAAGCCCCTCAACCCCTCTTCTATCAGTAACCCAAGAGATAGTTTTTAAAAGAAGTTTAAAAGAGTTTTGAAAAGGGTTTTAGTTGGGTTCAAAGTCTGTTTGGTTTGAAGATTGTTTTACAAGTGGAGAAGATCATTTATAGTGTTTGTCAATCATTTCAATCATCCTCTACATCTTGTTTTTCAAAGAAGAATTTCTAAACTCTTTCTAGCTTTATATTTTATATTGTTTGATTATCATTCTATTAAGCTAGTATTTATATTTGAGTTTAGTTTGATTTGATTTGATTTTATCTCATTGTTACACACACCCACATGAGCTTATTGTATTTGCATACATAGTAAATTAGGGTTGTGAGAGATTGTAATATTGAGTTGTGCTTTATTGTATTCTCATCTATTGTAGAGAACAAATTTATATTTATTACATTGTGAGTGTTGTAGGTTTTCGGTAAGCTAGAAAACCGAGTGTGTTGTGAAGTTTTCGGTGAACTAGATAACCGATTGTGAGGAGTGACGTTGATCGGTGAGCGTTGAAAACCGACACTGTGAGGTGTAAACGTTATTCGGGTGAGCGTAGAAAACCCGGTTGTGATAGTGGAATTCTCCCCGGGAGTAGGGAGCGGAGACGTAGGACGGAAGGTCCGAACTCCGTGATCATATCTTGTGTTTGATTGTGCTTTGGCGTTTATTTATACTTGAGTTTATATTTCTTGTCGCCATTGTCATTAGCTCATTATTTATATGATCCACTATCTAGTTCATATTGTTTACCCCTTGTGTTAGTTTTATATCCTTGCATATATATATATATCATATTGTATATCTCTTTGATAGGATATATCATCTTGTGTTAGTTTATATATCCTTGCATATATATATATATTCATCATATAGGATATATCTCATTGTTCATATTGCTTATCCTAGCTTATATAGTTGTTATATTTCATACTTGCTAGGATAACTCATTAATTAATTTTAATTGGCATTTAATCGGATTAGATTAGCATAAGACCCTAATCACCCCCCTCTAGGGTCTAACAATTGGTATCAGAGCTTGGTGCTCTTTGATTTAAGGTCTAATCGCCTTGAGTTAAAGATCCAAGTTATCTCTTTGTGCTAATCTTGTTTTGATTACATTTGTATCTTACTTGCATATTTTTACATATTATGGATATGCATGGTTTAGGTTATGCCATCAATATTGCTTCTAGATTAGATAATTTTCCCTATGCCCAATGGTGTGTTAGATTTAAACTTTTTGTTCAATCTAAACACTTTTATTTATGGGAAATTATAGATGATGCTTATATTGTGCCCACTTTGGAGAAATCTAAGGGGAATAAAAATGATCATCGAATGTTTACTATGAACAACATTTTGTTAGAATATTTGCTAAATGCTTTTAACTCATCTATGTCTAACAAGTTTGTTCATTTTGATAGTGCTTACAAAGTTTGGAAATTTATAGAAGCACATCAAGGGGACTTGGAGGCGATCCGACAAGCTTTCGAGGATCCCGCTTCAAGTTCATGTGGAGCACGGCCACTAGGCGATAGCCCTAGTGAGGTTTGCGAGTTCGAAACCATTAATGATTTACGTAATGATGAACTTGCTTGTGCTAGTGAAAAATTGTTGCATGCCTTTAACAAATTGCATAAAGATTTTGTTGATTTACAATGCAAGCATGATAATTTAAAATCTGATCATGAGAAGCTAGTGTCCAAATTTGATGTCATTGAAAATGAAAATACTATGCTTAAAGAAAGCAATGACTTATTAAATTTGGAAAATAAAAATTTGATCTCATCTATTGCTAGCCTATCTCATGCTAAGATTGATGTCATGTTAGAAGTAGAGAACATAAAGAATGATACTGCTTCTTTTATAAATAACTATTTATTTTCTACTTCTAAAAATGCATATGTGTCTAAAAATGAAGATTTGAATCTTATGAATAAAAGCATTTCATCTTTAGATTCAACTTTGAAAACATACATTAATAATCATAAGAGGCTTATGGATATGTGTGCCAAGACTAAGTCAAAATCATCTACTCATCATGCACACATATATAGCAATTTTATAAGTGTTCTATTTGCGGCCGTAAAGGCCATCTAGCTAAATTTTGCTATGATGCACACAAACATAAAAATATCAATGCTCCTTGTGCATCTCATGTAGCTTCTTCATCACATGTACACACACATGTACCCATTGTTCATCATAAGTATGCTCATGTGTATAAGTGTGATCATTGTGGTTGTTTTGGTCATTTGGCCGAATATTGTTTTGATTTGAAAAGAAAATCACGTTTGCCAAATGTATCTAGTAGACCACATGTTTTTAAATGTGATGTTTGTGGTAGGTTTGGACATCTTGCTAAATTTTGTTTTGATTTGGAAAATGATCCAAATTTGCAATTTGCTCCAAAAAGACCACATTTGTTTAATAATGTTTCTCATTTGCAAAATAATTTAAAAAAAATCTTTATTTGCAAATAATTCTCGTGCACGAGCTAATGGTCCACAAAAACAAATGGATCTCTTTTATTGCACATATTGCAATCGGAAGGGTCATTTGAGCGATTATTGCTTTGACCATGTTAGTGCACTACAGATGCCTAAGAGGGTTCATAACCCAAGGGCTTTGAGCTTTAATGATAGGGGTTATGTCCCTAAATCTTTTGGTACTAATAGTTCTTGGGTACCAAAACAAATTTAAACTTTAAACCAAGAATTTTAGTGTTCTTACTTTTTCCTTTCTTGGTTTTAAAAAAATTATGTCTTAAAATCCTTTTATTATAAAAACAAATTTTCTTTGATCAAATCTTTATTGTTTTCATGCTCATTGATCTTGTTTTGATGAGAGGTTTGTATTTATATAACCCCCCGGATTATTGGGTGTTTATTCCCAAATCTTGTTTACCGGGTGCTAAAATATTTATATGGGTTGTTACTAGCTCAAGAGCTAGATATGGTTACCTCTCTTGATTTTTTTTAAAATAAATGATGTTTCGGTTTTATGATTTAAATTTTAATTTATGATTTCATTTGATTGAATCGTTTTCATTTGAAAACATTTTGCATGATTCTCATGCTCTTTTTCTTTTGATTTCATAAATCTACTATTATACATGTTTTTATGTTCTTTATGAGACACTATTTTCATATATGTTCTCATTATCTTCATGTATGTGAGTAAATTTTTAGCATGCTCTTATCCTATGCTTGCTCACATATGTTTGCCATGATCCTTTATTGCATATATTTTATATGGCATTTTGATAGGGGGAGCTATTCCCTATTCTATGTTTGTTTTTATACTCACCTATGCTTATTGATAGGGGGAGCTTTCGCTCTCTTAATTCTTTTGTCCCCTTTTTGATGTTGTCAAAGGGGGAGAAATATTGTGAGTATATTCTTTCTTGTTTATATGCATGTGAATTATAAATTATATATTCATTTCCTTCATGCATATATTTCTTTTTGTAAATTATTTGTCATCATCAAAAAGGGGTAGATTGTTGGCCTTCTTGTTTTGATGATGTTTAACAAACAATTTACAACTAATGTTGTTTGTCTAGTGTTTGTGTTTTCGTATTTATTCTAGGCAAACAACGAGTTGGAGGATGGATGGAATAGAGCTTCAACGATCATATCCAAACTAAGCTCAATCATATACACACACACAGTTATTGGTTTCTTCGTATATCTATATAGTTATATAGATATACATAAGTTTTGGTTTCTATGCATATATATAGTTATATATATACATACACGTGTTTTGGGTTTTTATGTTTATATATATATATGAAATTACATATTTCATACTCTATTGTGTTTTAGTATTCATTGCATAGAATATGCAATTTTGTGAAAATTCTATATTCTTAGTTTTTGGACTTAACAATAATCATATACATATTTTATTAAGTCTATATAATCATTGTGCAAAGTTTCAAAACATGGTTTATCCAAAATATCAAAATTCACATGTTTACATTTTTGAGTTTTGAACTATTTTGCAAAATGATGATTTTTCACAAATGGAGAATGCAATTTGGAAAATTCTTTTTGTAACATGCTCATTTACATGTTTATATACATTTCCCAAAGTTTCATTATTTTGGACTTCATTTGTTATTTTTAACATATTTTCCAAAGTCTTAAAAATCAGCTTTTAAAATCCAGTTTTCTGTAGTGTCAGATTTCGATCGACCGCACCGGTCGACCGCTCCTATGTTCTTTCATCAGTGGGCAGCAGAGAGTTTGTCGGGCGCCCGCCGCGGTCGATCGAGAGCTCGAAATTTCCATCGGTCGACCGCACCGGTCGATCGAAGAAGTCTCTGCTCGATTCTCAGATTGGGATCTGGATCGCGGTCGACCGTGAATTTTTTCAGTCGACCGCCGAACTCCCAACGGTAATATTGTATAGAAATCTGTTTCCTAATTTTTTGGGATTTTTGTTGTTTTGTTTGTGGTTTGGCTGATGGTTTCTCTTCCTATATAAACCCCTCAACCCCTCTTCTATCAGTAACCCAAGGGATAGTTTTTAAAAGAAGTTTAAAAGAGTTTTGAAAAGGGTTTTAGTTGGGTTCAAAGTCTGTTTGGTTTGAAGATTGTTTTACAAGTGGAGAAGATCATTTATAGTGTTTGTCTATCATTTCAATCCTCCTCTCCATCTTGTTTTTCAGAGAAGAATTTCTAAACTCATACTTGTTTGATTATCATTGTTCTTAAGCTAGATTTTATATTTGAGTTTAGTTTGATTTTGATTTCACTCATTGTTACACACACCCACTTTGAGCTTATTGTATTTGCATTCATAATATATTAGGGTTGTGAGAGTTGTAACATTGAGTGTGGGCTTTTATTGTGTTCTCATCCATATTAGAGAACAATTTATATTTGTTACATTGTGAGATTGTTAGGTTTTCGGTGAGCTAGAAACCGAGTGTGTTGTGAAGTTTTCGGTGAACTAGAAAACCGATTGTGAGGAGTGACGTTGATCGGTGAGCGTTGAAAACCGATACTGTGAGGTGTAAACGTTATTCGGGTGAACGTAGAAAACCCGGTTGATAGTGGATTTCTCCCCGGGAGTGGGGAGCGGAGACGTAGGACGGAAGGTCCGAACTCCGTGATCATATCTTGTGTTTGAGTGTGCTTTGGCGTTTATTCTTGTGTTTATATTTCTTGTCGCCATTATCATTAGCTTATTATTTATATGATCCACTATCTAGTTCATATTGTTTACCCCTTGTGTTAGTTTTATATCCTTGCATATACATATATCATATTGTATATTTTTTTGATAGGATATATCATCTTGTGTTAGTTTATATATCCTTGTATATATATATTCATCATATATGATATATCTCATTGTTCATATTGCTTATCCTAGCTTATTTAGTTGTTATATTTCATACTTGCTAGGATAACTCATTAATTAATTTTAATTATCATTTAATCGGATTAGATTAGCATAAGACCCTAATCACCCCCCTCTAGGGTCTAACAATTGGTATCAGAGCTTGGTGCTCTTTGATTTAAGGTCTAATCGCCTTGAGTTAAAGATCCAAGTTATCTCTTTGTGCTAATCTTGTTTTGATTACATTTGTATCTTGCTTGCATATTTTTACAAATTATGGATATGAATGATGCATCTTGTTTAGGCTATGATTCTAGTATTGCTCCTAAATTCAATGCTTTCCCTTATGCTCAATGGTGTTTTAGATTCAAAATATTTGTTCAATCTAAAAATATCGATTTATGAGAAATCATTGATTGTGCTTATATTGTGCCCACGTTGGAGAAATCCAAGTGGAGCAAACATGATAAAAAGATGTTTATTATGAACAAGCTTATGTTAGAATTTTTATTAAATGCATTTGATTCATTTATGTCTAACAAGCTTGATTCTTTTGATAGCGCTTATACATTATGGAAATTCCAAGTGTCCAAATTTAATGTCATTGAAAATGAAAATACTATGCTTAAAGAAAGCAATGACTTATTAAATTTGGAAAATGAAAATTTGATCTCATCTATTGCTAGCCTATCTCATGCTAAGATTGATGCCATGTTAGAAGTAGAGAACGTAAAGAATGATACTGCTTCTTTTATAAATAACTATTTATGTTCTACTTCTAAAAATACATATGTGCCTAAAAATGAAGATTTGAATCTTATGAATAAAAGCATTTCATCTTTAGATTCAACCTTAAAAAAATGCATTAATAATCATAAGAGGCTTATGGATATGTGTGCCAAGACTAAGTCAAAATCATCTACTCATCGTGCACACATATATAGCAAAGTTTATAAGTGTTCTATTTGCGGCCGTAAAGGCCATCTAGCTAAATTTTGCTATGATGCACACAAACATAAAAATATCAATGCTCCTTGTGCATCTCATGTAGCTTCTTCATCACATGTACACACACATGCACCCATTGTTCATCATAAGCATGCTCATGTGTATAAGTGTGATCATTGTGGTTGTTTTGGTCATTTGGCCGAATATTGTTTTGATTTGAAAAGAAAATCACGTTTGCCAAATGTATCTAGTAGACCACATGTTTTTAAATGTGATGTTTGTGGTAGGTTTGGACATCTTGCTAAATTTTGTTTTCATTTGCAAAATGCTCCAAATTTGCAATTTGCTCCAAAAAGACCACCTTTGTTTAATGATGTTTCTCATTTGCAAAATAATTTTAAAAGAAAATCTTTATTTGCAAATGATTCCCTTGCACGAGCTAATGGTCCACAAAAATAAATGGATCTCTTTCATTGCACATATTGTAATCGGAAGGGTCATTTGAGCGATTATTACTTTGACCGTGTTAGTGCACTACATATGCCTAAGAGGGTTCATAACCCAAGGACTTTGAGCTTTAATGATAGGGGTCATGTCTATATAGTTAAATGTATACATACACGTGTTTTGGGTTTTTATGTTTATATATATATAAAATTACATATTTCATACTCTATTGTGTTTTAGTATTCAATGCATAGAATATGCAATTTTGTGAAAATTCTATATTCTTAGTTTTTGGACTTAACAATAATCATATACATATTTTATTAAGTCTATATAATCATTGTGCAAAGTTTCAAAACATGGTTTATTCAAAATATCAAAATTCACATGTTTACATTTTCGTGTTTTGAACTATTTTGCAAAATGATGATTTTTCACAAATGGGAAATGAAATTTGGAAAATTCTTTTTGTAACATGCTCATTTACATGTTTATATACATTTCCCAAAGTTTCATTATTTTTGGACTTCATTTGTTAGTTTTAACATATTTTCCAAAGGCTAAAAAATCAGCTTTTAAAATCCAGTTTTCTGTAGTATCAGATTTCGGTCGACCGCACCGGTCGACCGCTCCTATGTTCTTTCGTCAGTGGGCAGCAGAGAGTTTGTCGGTCGACCGGTGCGATTTGTCGGTCGCCCGCCGCGGTCGACCGAGAGCTCGAAATTTCCATCGGTCGACCGCACCGGTCGACTGAAGAAGTCTCTGCTCGATTCTCAGATTAGGATCTGGATCGCGGTCGACTGCGAATTTTTTCGGTCGACCGCCGAACTCCCAACAGTAATATTGTATAGAAATCTGTTTCCTAATTTTCTGGGATTTTTGTTGTTTTGTTTGTGGTTTGGCTGATGGTTTCTCTTCCTATATAAACCCCTCAACCCCTCTTCTATCAGTAACCCAAGGGATAGTTTTTAAAAGAAGTTTAAAAGAGTTTTGAAAAGGGTTTTAGTTGGGTTCAAAGTCTGTTTGGTTTGAAGATTGTTTTACAAGTAGAGAAGATCATTTATAGTGTTTGTCTATCATTTCAATCCTCCTCTCCATCTTGTTTTTCAGAGAAGAATTTCTAAACTCCTTCTAGCTTTATATTTTATATTATTTGATTATCATTCTATTAAGCTAGTATTTATATTTGAGTTTAGTTTGATTTGATTTGATTTTATCTCATTGTTACACACACCCACATGAGCTTATTGTATTTACATACATAGTATATTAGGGTTGTGAGAGATTGTAACATTGAGTTGTGCTTCATTATGTTCTCATCTATTGTAGAGAACAAATTTATATTTGTTACATTGTGAGTGTTGTAGGTTTTTGGTGAGCTAGAAAACCGAGTGTGTTGTGAAGTTTTAATCGGATAACTTATTAATTAATTTTAATTGGCATTTAATCGGATTAGATTAGCATAAGACCCTAATCACCCCCCTCTAGGGTCTAACAAACCGATTGGCCAATCGATTGACGGACCAATTGATTTATAACAAACTTGTTTTACGACTAAGATTTAATCCCTAAAGGCTAAGTAAAATACAATAGTTCTTGTTCTTTATTGTAGGCTATAAATAGGGGTAGAGAGTGAGAGGTTTGAGTATGGAAATTTTTATAATAACTCCATTTGGAGAGGAGGTTTACTCTTAATTGAGAAGACCTTTTAAAATTGTAATTTTGTTGCAATTAATAATTTTTTTTCACCTCTTCATATTTTTCTTTTCTTCTTTTATTTGATGATGAAGATGAAGATGAAGATTTGATTTCAAGAGGCTAGAACCCTCTTGCAATGTAAATTTTTTCTTTTATCTTTTATTTTCTTGTAATATTTTATTTTCTTATTTTAGGTATTCAAGGGCATAGAACCCTCTTATTTTAGATTTATTTTGATGCATTGTAGAGTAGATTTACTTTTATATCTTTATTTTTTATATTTTGCAATATAGATTTATTTTCTTACATAGTTTTTATTTTATTTTCTTACATTATTTTCAAGAGGCTAGAACCCTCTTTGTAATTAGTTTTTATTCATTATTTTCCTTTTATTCTCTAAGAGGCTAGAATCGTTTGAAAATTAAATTTTATTTTTATTCTTTTCCTTTTATTCTCCAAGAGATTCTTTTTCTTTAATTCTCCAAGAGACTAGAACCCTCTTGGAAATTAGTTTTTATTTTTATTCTTTTCCTTATATTCTCCAAGAGTCTAGAACCCTCTTGGAAATTAGTTTTTATTTTCATTCTTTTCCTTTTATTCTCTAAGAGGCTAGAACCCTCTTGGGAATTAGTTTATTTTTCATTCTCTTCCTTTTATTCTCTCTAGTATAGATTTTATTTCTTTGTTTTTATTTTTTAAGATGTCGAACTAATTCTTATAGGAATTCTAGAATTATATGTGTTATGGTACTTTCAGTCGCCAAACTATCGTCCTTTGCCAGCAACAAACATGTGTCCCTCTACATGCATCGCTCGAACTAGATTGACGGTCAAAACCACCAAGAATCTCAATTTAGCCGACACCGCCAAGTTGAAATCTCCTTAGATCGACTCGAATAGGGGTACTTGTCGGTCCTCTTGTCGAAGACGACACCCTACGAGCCCACTCGACCAATTATTCAACTCCTCGCAACGTCGACTCGAAATGCGTTACTTCTCGGCCAAGCTAAAGGACGACTTCAGCCTTGAGCCACTCCACTGGTAGCACGTCAACATCACATTTAATGCTTTAGCAGACACATCATATATTTAGCCTCGATAGTCTTCATGACTCCTCGAACTACGTCAGCACCGTCATGCCTCCAATCACTTCTCATTTAATGCTAATGTGATCTCTCATCCACTCGCCGACCAGCACGTGTAAAGTAGGTGTTGACGTAGCCGCCAGCCCATGCTTATTTACCGCGATCCTGTGCTCGGCCGAAATGACGGTTCTATTCTTTTAGCACCACTACAAATAGAGGAACTATTCTCAACATAGAGAGGATTCTTTTCCAGCGAATTCTTCTTTTCCTAGCAATTCCTAAGCAGCCTATTTTTCCAAGCAATATCGGCTAATTATACTGCACTACATTAAAGAACTCACGCAGTTCTTCATTTTCTCACTCAAGTTTATCAACTAATTTGATCGCTGGAGGTACAACGAGGGAACTAAGCCCCGTCCTCTCACGAGTTGCTATTTGTGCAGGCAAAAAACTACTCAACTCAAAACCAGATATTTGGAGAAGTGAGCGGCCCTAAATCAATCTCACCCTCATATATTTGGCTATTTGGTTATTTAACACAAATAGTATGAAAGTAGTTTGATTTTTTTATAATTTTTAAATTATTCTCTTGTGCTTAAAATCGTCATGATTAGGATAATCAACTAGAGAACTAATTGGAAGAAGAAGAAGTTGATAATCTATATTTATCTTGAGTGGTTTGATAGATTATACTTATGAATTCTAGAATTAATATCCAATTATTATTCTTTTCATGAATGTTAATTTTATTTGGATAATAATTTGATAGGTTATACTTTTCTTCGGTGGTTTGATTGTCTATGCTTAATAAATCTAAAGTAAAATATGATGAAAAAAGAATAGTTCATAATTTATAAGTAAAATTAGCTAGTTGATTCAATTCTAAATTCTTCATATATCTAAGTGGATCCTCCATCTTTGCTTTCTTGATTTTCCTTTTTATTATTGATTTTTCTCTTATTTGTTTCTTGGTTTTATTTTTCTTTATTTTCTTCATCTTTATTTCTCCACTCTGAATCCAGTTTTGTTTTTATTTATATATAGTCACATCCACTCTCTTTATCTCTCCACAACTATATTTTTTATCACTCCTAAATTTTCACACAAACAATTTAAAAACCAATTTTGATTAATTCTTACAATACCTTCCTCGTGGGATTTAATAATTTTTTATACTATAACTTGATAGTTGTGCACTTGCAAGTTAGGCTCAATTTATTACCCTATCAAGGTTCACCTTCGTTCCTGATCGCAAGTTGCTCTCCTCTCCAAGGATCAAAAGTCTGCAGGTACTCTCCCCCTTCCCAGATCTCACTAGTACAAAACGGGTCTGTCCAAACGGTTATTGGAACCGTTTGGACAAGTCAAAATAGCCCAAACGGTTAACACCGTTTGGGCTAATATATCCCAAACGGTTACGATTGAAAATTCCCAAACAGAGCTCCCAAACGGGTTAAACAGTTTGAGATATTTTAGTCCAAACGGGTTCAACCGTTTGGGAGCTTTGTTAGGTTTTTAAAAAAATAATTTTGCAACAGACCCGCTTGTTCTCCCAAAATTTTCACGAGTGGCGCCAAAAATTTTCAACCAGCGGCCAGCGACACCAAATTTTCATCCCCAAATTAATATCTCACCACACCCTCTCAAATCCGCCTCTACCTCCCTCATCTACCGCTAGATCTCGATCCTCCGCCGCCTCCATCTATTCCACGGCGTTTGTCTTCCCAAAATTTTCACGAGTGGTGAAAACCTAGCTCTTAGGGTTTCCGAGAAAACCAATCACCGAAACGATCCAATCGAGTTAGGGTTTCGAAGATGGGATCAAGGGATCAGCAGGCGGAGAGCAGCGGAGGATTCTTCTCCGCGATCAAGAGCTGGGGCTTTGCGATGCAGAAATCGGTCAGCGGGTGAGTTCGATTTTGAGTTCTAGGGTTTCGAATTCCGACTATTGATTGAAATAATTAGTACAACGTGAACAAACATAAACATGCTTTCATGAAATCTATACAAACTTGTGGATTATTGCTCGCTACTTTCTCTTATCATCATTGTTATAACTATGTTGCTTGTCTGGATTCATTTTACTCCTCATAATGTAGTTCTTGAATTGTGAAGTCTGTCTTGCATAGTGGGTTCGTTGATTATTGCCTAATAATTAATTAAGCCAGTCATCTTGTCTTTTTTATTTATACTCCTTGATGTTGTTGTTCTCATGTTCTTTTATATTAGCTATGATAAGAAGACAACACTACCATCGATACCTTTCTGAATTGATTTGTATTTCGTTTCCTCATAGTTAATTGGAAATTGGATGAAATTATCCTTCCTTTTTTAAAAACATACTTTGTGGTTATGCTTATCTTCATCAAATTGAATGGTATTTTCTGGTCAGGCGCAACTTAGGCCAGGCAAAAGTAATGTTGGATGCTTTGATTAAGGTTCTTGTGATTACATTTACTTAACCTTGAGATTTATTTATTGCAAACACAATTAAATATTCAATAATCTCAGTATATATATAATGAAAATTTTAATTTCAGAGGGAAGAAAAAAAGCTGGAGGTCATACATAACGAGGTCAACCTTCAACAGATTCAAATTAAGTATAAGGTACTCCCTTTTCTTTATTTTCCCCTCTTTTTTTAGTTGACACTGCTGATGTATATCCAAAATAAGATATCTTTCGGAAAGAACTTCATCATTCTCACTGTACTATCTTATTGCAGTCCTGAACTAGTAAAATTATTTAATGCATTTTTTAAATAACGTCTAAATTTACCTTCTAAATGAATTGTGTGGCCTGTCTGGCTAGGAGTGGTTCTTTAATTGGTGACTTGGCATAGGGAAGTGTGAAACTTTAAATTGGTGTCTTTAAAGATCAAAGGAACTTGTTTTTGAGGGCACAACTTAATGGTCAAATCATTATTCAGTGAGGATTGTTTAGTACCTTTCCTGAGTTCAACCCTGAATCTCCTCTTGCCTTTTACTAGTCTCCCTTCAAAGCATCAAGCTCCTCTCAGCTGTTTAGCTTATCCATTTTGAAGATATTATATCATCTCCTTTATAGGACGTAAATGTGGTATTATAAGGTCATTTAGTTTTCCAAATTCCAAATCACGTTGTCTGCTCATTCTTTACTTCATATCCATGATCTTCATACTCCCCTCATTTCCACTAATGTACCAAAATGATTGCAAACAACCTATAAATATATGTTCTCCTTAAATATTCCCTCAAATCAAATGATCAAAATGATTACAAATAACCTATAAATAAATATTCTCCTTAAATATTCCCTCAATCAAATGATTTACTTACGTAAACACTTCAGCATCTTTTCTCAAAAGCTTGAGGACTTGACCTTTGTCAAGCCTTTTGAGGACTGCCTATAAATATATCTTTTCTCAAATGATTTAACATGGTCATTGTCTCGCCTATTGAGGACTAGCTCAATTGGCAAATTGTTGGGGTGGATCGTGAGAATCTGAGATTCAGGCCTAGGCTATGGCATGTATTCAGAAAAGGACTATTTAGTACATTCCTATTCCTTTAGGAAGCTTGGGAAATTTTTTTACTTTCACCTCCTAATGGTTGGTATTGAGAAGGCAGGTGGGGCTGGTTTGGTTATAATGGAAGGGTTAATAATTTACTATTGTCTAACAAAAGGTATACTGGTTGTTTTCTATCTTTAAATTTTTTTTTTAATCTAAGTTATTTTATTTCAATAGTTCATCCATGAGCAATTACACCTTGTTCTGCCTTTCCCCCCTTGTTATCAAAGTACATCATGCATTTGCAATTTCCTGACATCTCTTATCTATTGCTTTACTTCTTTTGATTCAAATTAACCACATCTTCCATCTGGATCTCCTTTTCTACAAGCTTTTCTTAGAACTATAGAAGGCTCTAAACCTTCTAGGCTAGCTGCATACAACTTCCAGAGGGAAACGGCTAAGATATATATCAACCTACTGCATGCATGCTCTTTTATCCAACATGTAATTGATTCTACTCCATAGAGCTTTGGTCATGCTTCACCATAGGAGAATGTATATAGGTCAAATGAATTTTTTGCTCTACGCTTCATAATATTTTTGCTATAGTTGTTTTTGTTTGCAGCAACCTTTTGTATCCATCGGAATCATCTAGGTTGTGCATTTGGCCATTTTGACAACTACAGAGCTAATTCCTCTAACGCCTATACATAATCTTGATTTCAGCATTAAATCAATGTATTTTGGTGTTGAGTTTTCTAGAGTTTCTGGTGGTGCTTTATACTTTAGCCATGCATCAGTGTTTATGTTACTAATGCTGTCATCGTTTTTCCCTTATGACATGGATAAATTTATTAATAACTCTTGGATTCTAGTGTTGTGTGGAGAATTAGATTTGTATTTTACTTAAGGTTTTGTCTTTTTTTTTCCCGCTGGCCTGCACTAAGAAGTTTTCAACTATTCATTGCTTGATTTTTGACAATTTGACAATAACAGGAATTGTTGTTACACTGGTTGTTGGGTTTTTTGTGGCATTGTTGATATAGTGCATTAGGAATGTTTCGTTTACTAAGCTTTGTTAGTTGTACACAGTTCCCCTATAGTATTGTTGTTTTACACTTGTTGCCCCTGTAGTTTTATTGTTGCAGCAAGTAAAAGAATCAAGTATTTAACCCAGGGGTCTATCTGCAACAATGAAACTACAGGATAGTAAGTGCAAAACAACAATACTACAGGGTAGTCTATATGCAATGAGTGGTGCTAGGGACACACCCTTAAACCACACTCCCAACCACATCCCTCTCTCTCTATAGTGTTTTTTAGATTTTTTTAATGAAACATGTGGGTCCCAAGAAGCACTATAGAGAGAGAGGGATGTGGTTGAGAGTGTGGTTTAAAGGTATGCCTCTAACATTTCTATTTTTACTAATATGTCCTTAAGTATCAGCAATCAGATTGGTACATGATGACCTAATACACATGGCATTCATGTGATACTAAAAATATCATGATGTCATTTTCATTGGTTTGGAATCAATTACATTTCCTTACTAGCATAAATTGCAATTTCTGGTTTTGAATGCCTTCTATATATGGTGTATTGGCTTACACTTAATAATGATTGTGAGACATGCTAGTCTCTTTCATTCCCATGTTTTCGTATTTGTTCTCATACTTTCCATAATTAGAGGAGTACGATTCAATGCTCGGAGTAGTTAGTGAAGTCCCACCAGAGCTCACACTTCCTAATAACATTGAATGTGTATGTATATATTTTGGGTGTATGAGTCATTTTTGATATTAGAGACATATATATAATATTGGATGCTTTTCATTGTGTATGTATATATAATATTGGATATTTAGCATTGTTTGAGACATTTTTGTGTATGTATATATTTTCGATTTCAATGTGATATATTGAGAAATTATTGTGTGAGATGTGCATATTAAATGTAAGTAGGTAGATATTTAAAATAGCTAAAATTAAAAATTCAAGGGGTACTTTGCACTACTGAGATTTGGAGGGTATGTCTAAAAGTACCGATGGCGAAAGGGGTTTATATGCAAATAACCCTACATTCTACGGGTAACTATTTTACTTTCTCAAAACTAACAAATTGAAACAATGGCATTCTCTCCAACAAGCAACCCACTTATAGTATCGGTTTCCTCTTCAATATCCTCTCGAAATAACCCAAAACCCATTTCTCTCAAACTACCCAAAACCAAGCTCATGCCCGTCTCCTCGTCAGAATTCAGCACTCTTCTCCAATCCTGCATCGACTCTCGCTCTCTCACACAAGGAAAAGAGCTTCACTCCCAAATTAAACAAGCTGGGTTTGAAAAAAACAGAGACTTGCTTCCAAAACTCATCAAACTCTACTCTGTTTGTGGCCGAATCGATAATGCTCGAGAACTGTTTGATAGAATTCCAAAGAGGAACTTGGATACGTTCATCTGGACTTCATTGATCAGTGGGTACACTAGAAATGGAAACCCAAGTGGAAGTTTTGACATTTTCTCTAAAATGCTTGAACATGGAGCTGAACCAGATGGTTACACTTTTTCGGTCTTGTTGAGAGCTTCAGCTGAATTGGGTTTTCTCAAATTAACAGGTCAGTTGCATTCGTTATTGGTTAAGTGTGGGATTAGAAATCATTTATCCGTTGATAATCGCTTGTTAATGATTATGGGTCTGTTGGGGTTATTGACAATACAAGGAAAGCGTTCGATAGAATGCCTACTAGAAATGTTGTTTCTTGGTCTTCTATGATTCGGGCGTTTTCCTCATTAGAGAAGTTCTCTTAGTCGTTTGCATTGTTCTACAGAATGCAAGTTGAAGATGGTATTAAATCCAATGAGGTTACTATTTTTTGTTATTGCCTGCTTGTGGCTTCTTTTCTAGTTTCAGGAAAGGCCAAGCTATTCATGGTTATGTCATTCGAAACGGGTTCATTTTGAATTTGATAGTTGGTTCCTCACTAGTGACGATGTACTCTAGATGCGGAGATTACGAAGGCACTTTTAAGATTTTTAATAGCGAGAAAGAATAACTGATGGTGATGAAATAGCAAAGGAATTTGTATCATACTACAAAAATCTAATAGGGAATGCTACTGATACTAAAAATCCTGATATGAATGTGATTAAATCAGGGCCATGCCTAAGTGATACTCAAGCAAAATTCTTGCAGAGACCTGTTTCCAAAGAAGAGATTAAAGAAGTTATTTTTCAATGTCAGATAATAAGGCACCTGGTCCTGATGGGTATGGTGCGTTTTTCTTCAAATCAACTTGGTCGATTGTGGGAGATGAAGTCACACAAGCCTTGGAGGAATTTTTCACATCAAGAAAACTTTTGGGTACAATAAACTCAACCTCAATTACACTTATACCAAAGGTACATTGCCCTAAAACACCTTCAGATTTTAGACCTATATCATGTTGTAACAGTCTATACAAGTTCATTTCAAAAATCCTAGCAAATAGAGTTAAACCTGTTTTGGGTTACTTAGTGAATGAGGCTCAAAGTGCTTTCATTAAGGGTAGGAAAATAACAACTAATACCTTGTTAGCCCACGAGCTTGTTAAAAGCTACAGCAGGAGGAACATTTCTTCCAGAATTATGTTGAACATTGATATTAAGAAGGCTTTTGATACCATAAGTTGGAGTTTTTGCATGAAATGCTCAAGGGGCTTGGTTTTCCAAAAAGGATAACTGATTGGATCATGGTGTGTATATCAACTCCGAAATATTTCATCTCCCTAAATGGTTCACTACATGGTTATTTTAAGGGGGAAAGGGTTTTGAGACAAGGTGATCCTCTCTCCCCATATCTCTTCATTTTGGGTATGGAATATTTGTCAAGAAGCTTAGACCTTTTGAAGCATGATAAGCAATTTAAATATCATTCCAAATGTGGCAAAATGAAGATCACACATTTAATCTTTGCTGATGATTTATTGCTCTTTGTTAAAGGAGACTTATATTCAGTGAAGAAGCTATATCAGTGTGTCACAGATTTTGGAGATATAATTGGGCTTGAAGCAAATAAAGATAAATCTACAATTTTCTTTGGAGGGGTTGATGAATCTGTAAAAGAAACTATCAAAACTCAACTATGTCTTCCTGAAGGTTGTTTCCCTATCAGATACTGGTGGGTTCCTCTTATATGCAAAAGGTTATCTTATGAAGATTGTAATTCACTCATCAGCAAGATATCAAATCAAATACAGACATGGCAAAAACACAGAAACTCACATATGCTGGAAGATTATAGGTTATCAAGAGTGTCATTTTGGGAGTTTAGGTTTATTGGACTTTAAATTATATAATACCAGTCAGGGTTACACAGAAAATGGATGAAATTTGCAGGAATTTTTTGTGGGGAAGAACAGATCAAACACCCAAAATTCCCTTAGTCTCTTGGGATAAAGTTTGTCTGGGTAAAAAACAGGGTGGACTTGGAGTCTTCTATGCTTTAGTCTGGAATCTGGCAGCTGCTTTAAAAAACTTATGGCATATTCATGTAAACAGGGAATTAATGTGGATTAAATGGATTCATGGTACCTATTTGAAGCAAAGGGATGTTTGGCATGTTAAAGCAAGATCAAGGGACTCTTGGATGTGAAAACAATTATTAAAAGCAAGAGACAAAGCTTTGCATTCCTGTGGTGGAGTTGAAAACCTGATTCAGTTGATTGGCTCTGTTGTAGGGGAGCAAAATTTAAGATATCTACCTTGTACCATGCCCTAAATCTAGTTGTCAGTAATGTTCAATGGCACAATACAATATGGGATGAATTGTGCTATCCAAAACACTCTTTAGTCAGTTTGTTGATTGTTAATAACAGACTGAATACTCAAGTAAAACCCCATAATAATTTTGAATATTATGTGATAAATGATAATAAGTATGTTATATGGTGATAAATAACATATTCTAATGTTTGAACATGCTAGGGATTGATGTGAGATCAATCAAATGTATATACGTGAGTATAAATGACGAACATGTACAAAAACATGCACAAATCATGTTTCTGGGCTGTTAGTAGTTGACTACAACTCAAAATAGTCGACTAATCAGTTTAGTAGTCGACTACTCTGGCAAGTAGTCAACTATCGTGGCTGATTCCAGTTTTTCTTTTCAGGTTTCGGGTTGGATTTGATTTATATCCGAACCTAGCTTGATATACATATATAAACACACATTTAAACCCTAATTTCTGATAGAATAACCGTGAGTTTAGCAGCCAACTCCCTCCTCAAACCCTAAATCTTTCTTTGTGAGTTCTTGAGAGATTTTCGAGGTGTTTGTGTGAGGAAGGCAAAGTTTTGGCTTCAGGGATTGAAGGGAGATCTTGCACACACGTGATAGAGGGCTCCAGCAGCATCTAAGGCAAGATCATCTTCCCCCGTTCCTGCACCCATAGTAATTACAAGATTTAAAGTGATTAAATCGACGTTTTCATGCCTTTTATGGTTTACATGTGATAAAAAGTAGACTTCTGATATTTGATATGTGATCCATGTTAGATCTAATGTTTTTCTTACTGTTTATGATTAAAAACATGTTTATGACAGCTAGGGTAATTATTAATTTCTTTTAATCTGTTAATTTAAGTTTATATCATGTGCAAAATCCTAATTTGTGTATAATTGGAGTTTTCTTGTAGATTTATCATATATGCTTAAAACTTAATCTTTTAGATCATAGTGACATGAACGTGTTTATATCAGTTTTCTTATTAAAGTTTTGATTATAATCATGTTCAAGATTAATCATTTGTTTAATTTTATGTCTTATGAGAATTCATGAATAACTAATATGTTAATTTTAATTAGCGAATGTTTGAAGAGTCGAATTATGTAGTTTTATTTATGAAAGTTATATTCAATGGACTAAAACCCTTTTTCCTAAGTTATATGTATTTTAAGAGAGTTTGTTTTTGAGAATGCACTAGTACAAAACGGGTCTGTCCAAACGGTTATTGGAACCATTTGGACAAGTCAAAATAGCCCAAACGGTTAACACCGTTTGGGCTAATATATCCCAAACGGTTAAAACCGTTTGGGCGATTGAAAAGTCCCAAACAGAGCTCCCAAACGGGTTAAACAGTTTGGGATATTTTAGTCCAAACGGATTCAACCGTTTGGGAGCTATGTTAGGGTTTTTAAAAAATAATTTTGCAAAACCCGCTTGTTCTCCCAAAATTTTCACGAGTGGCGCCAAAAATTTTCACCCAGCGGCCAGCGGCACCAAATTTTCATCCCCAAATTAATATCTCACCACACCCTCTCAAATCCGCCTCTACCTCCCTCATCTACCGCTAGATCTCGATCCTCCGCCGCCTCCATCTATTCCACGGCGTTTGTCTTCCCAAAATTTTCACGAGTGGTGAAACCCTAGCTCTTAGGGTTTCCAAGAAACCCAATCACCGAAACGATCCAATCGAGTTAGGGTTTCGAAGATGGGATCAAGGGATCAGCAGGTGAAGAGCAGCGGAGGATTCTTCTTCGCGATCAAGAGCTGGGGCTTTGCGATGCAGAAATCGGTCAGCGGGTGAGTTCGATTTTGAGTTCTAGGGTTTCGAATTCCGACTATTGATTGAAATAATTAGTACAACGTGAACAAACATAAACATGCTTTCATGAAATCTATACAAACTTGTGGATTATTGCTCGCTACTTTCTCTTATCATCATTGTTATAACTATGTTGCTTGTCTGGATTCATTTTACTCCTCATAATGTAGTTCTTGAATTGTGAAGTCTGTCTTGCATAGTGGGTTCGTTGATTATTGCCTAATAATTAATTAAGCCAGTCATCTTGTCTTTTTTATTTATACTCCTTGATGTTGTTGTTCTCATGTTCTTTTATATTAGCTATGATAAGAAGACAACACTACCATCGATACCTTTCTGAATTGATTTGTATTTCGTTTCCTCATAGTTAGATACCTTTCTGAATTGATTTGTATTTCTTTTCCTCATAGTTAATTGGAAATTGGATGAAATTATCCTTCCTTTTTTCTTCATCAAATTAAATGATATTTTCAGGTCAGGCGCAACTTAGGCCAGGCAAAAGTAATGTTGGATGCTTTGATTAAGGTTCTTGTGATTACATTTACTTAACCTTGAGATTTATTTATTGCAAACACAATTAAATATTCAATAATCTCAGTATATATATAATGAAAATTTTAATTTCAGAGGGAAGAAAAAAAGCTGGAGGTCATACATAACGAGGTCAACCTTCAACAGATTCAAATTAAGTATAAGGTACTCCCTTTTCTTTATTTTCCCCTCTTTTTTTAGTTGACACTGCTGATGTATATCCAAAATAAGATATCTTTCGGAAAGAACTTCATCATTCTCACTGTACTATCTTATTGCAGTCCTGAACTAGTAAAATTATTTAATGCATTTTTTAAATAACGTCTAAATTTACCTTCTAAATGAATTGTGTGGCCTGTCTGGCTAGGAGTGGTTCTTTAATTGGTGACTTGGCATAGGGAAGTGTAAAACTTTAAAATGGTGTCTTTAAAGATCAAAGGAACTTGTTTTTGAGGGCACAACTTAATGGTCAAATCATTATTCAGTGAGGATTGTTTAGTACCTTTCCTGAGTTCAACCCTGAATCTCCTCTTGCCTTTTACTAGTCTCCCTTCAAAGCATCAAGCTCCTCTCAGCTGTTTAGCTTATCCATTTTGAAGATATTATATCATCTCCTTTATAGGACGTAAATGTGGTATTATAAGGTCATTTAGTTTTCCAAATTCCAAATCACGTTGTCTGCTCATTCTTTACTTCATATCCATGATCTTCATACTCCCATCATTTCCACTAATGTACCAAAATGATTGCAAATAACCTATAAATAAATGTTCTCCTTAAATATTCCCTCAATCAAATGATCAAAATGATTACAAATAACCTATAAATAAATATTCTCCTTAAATATTCCCTCAATCAAATGATTTACTTACGTAAACACTTCAGCATCTTTTCTCAAAAGCTTGAGGACTTGACCTTTGTCAATCCTTTTGAGGACTGCCTATAAATATATCTTTTCTCAAATGATTTAACATGGTCGTTGTCTCGCCTATTGAGGACTAGCTCAATTGGCAAATTGTTTGGGGTGGATTGTGAGAATCTGAGATTCAGGTCTAGGCTATGGCATGTATTCATAAAAGGATAATTTAGTAAATTCCTATTCCTTTAGGAAGCTTGGGAAATTTTTTTACTTTCACCTCCTAATGGTTGGTATTGAGAAGGCAGGTGGGGCTAGTTTGGTTATAATGGAAGGGTTAATAATTTACTATTGTCTAACAAAAGGTATACTGGTTGTTTTCTATATTTAAATTCTTTTTTTAATCTAAGTTATTTTATTTCAATAGTTCATCCATGAGCAATTACACCTTGTTCTGCCTTTCCCCCCTTGTTATCAAAGTACATCATGCATTTGCAATTTCCTGACATCTCTTATCTATTGCTTTACTTCTTTTGATTCAAATTAACCACATCTTCCATCTGGATCTCCTTTTCTACAAACTTTTCTTAGAACTATAGAAGGCTCTAAACCTTCTAGGCTAGCTTCATACAACTTCCAGAGGGAAACGGCTAAGATATATATCAACCTACTGTATGCATGCTCTTTTATCCAACATGTATTTGATTCTACTCCATAGAGCTTTGGTCATGCTTCACCATAGGAGAATGTATATAGGTCAAATGAATTTTTTGCTCTACGCTTCATAATATTTTTGCTATAGTTGTTTTTATTTGCAGCAACCTTTTGTATCCATCGGAATCATCTAGGTTGTGCATTTGGCCATTTTGACAACTACAGAGCTAATTCCTCTAACGCCTATACATAATCTTGATTTCAGCATTAAATCAATGTATTTTGGTGTTGAGTTTTCTAGAGTTTCTGGTGGTGCTTTATACTTTAGTCATGCATCAGTGTTTATGTTACTAATGCTGTCATCGTTTTTCCCTTATGACATGGATAAATTTATTAATAACTCTTGGATTCTAGTGTTGTGTGGAGAATTAGATTTGTATTTTACTTAAGGTTTTGTCTTTTTTTTTCCCGCTGGCCTGCACTAAGAAGTTTTCAACTATTCATTGCTTGATTTTTGACAATTTGACAATTTGACAATAACAGGAATTGTTGTTACACTGGTTGTTGGGTTTTTTGTGGCATTGTTGATATAGTGCATTAGGAATGTTTCGTTTACTAAGCTTTGTTAGTTGTACACAGTTTCCCTATAGTATTGTTGTTTTGCACTTGTTGCCCATGTAGTTTTATTGTTACAGCAAGTAAAAGAATCAAGTATTTAACCCAGGGGTCTATCTGCAACAATGAAACTACAGGATAGTAAGTGCAAAACAACAATACTACAGGGTAGTCTATATGCAATTAACCAAATGAACTATTATACATCTTATCCTACCCAAGGTTTTAAATATCGGATATCGGGGAAATATCGGATGGCCAAAATTCATATCGGATTGCGGATATCGGGGAAATATCGGGGATATGTGGTAAATATCGGAATGCCATAATGAATGTTTGCATACATAGTATAATGCATTAAAATATAATCTCAATATATGTAATAAAATTTAAGCATACAAAATATGAATAATATATGTTTAGGATCACTAATCAACCTTCTAAAACAAACAAAAGTGCAAAGCAACGTTGTAACATTCGATCTGCTTTTTTTAGGGCAAAATGTCATTTGATATAATGGGGAAATCTTGATATCTCGCCCAAAAATTCCAAACACGGTATATTATTTTGCAACAAGCTATATAAAAAGATATATTGATCCACATATCGACTAATATATCGGCCATATCGGGGATTTATCACTCAAAATAGCCAAAAAGCGGTAAATGATATTTAAAGACCATATCGGTTGCGGCAACCCCTGTAAAAGGATATATCGGGGGATATATCGGGCCATGTCAGGGATATTTAAAACAATGATCCTACCAGGACGCACATCTTATCCTATCAGGACGCACTGTTGTAACCAAAACTAGACACGCTTTTTCTTCTCATGTAAAAAATTACTTGTTTGAGGTACTTAAGTTGACAAATTTGATATGATTTTTTTATCTAATTATGTTAACTGGTGCAGGACCCTCTTGAGCCAGTTCTCTTGTTCACAAGGCCCCTCGAACCACAGAAATTAGCTGTTGGGGCTCTGCGATGCAGAAATCGGTCAGCGGGTGAGTTCGATTTTGAGTTCGACTATGTGACAGAAGAAGTAAAACTCTCTTGGTAATCCAACAAAGTTCCTCAGGAATCTCACTGAAGAAGAGATTGCATTCATTTCCCAATCAGCAGTAAACTATGTCAATCTTGCCGAGGTCCATGCTGCTGAAAATGCGAAGTCATTTGACGAGATCGAGTTTGAGAAGGCGCTTCGCAAGAAGTTTGCTCGCATAGACGAGGAGTACGATTCAATGCTCGGAGTAGTGAAGTCCCACCAGAGCTCACACTTCCTAATAACATTGAATGTGTATGTATATATTTTGGGTGTATGAGTCATTTTTGATATTAGAGACATATATATAATATTGGATGTTTTTCATTGTGTATGTATATATAATATTGGATATTTAGCATTGTTTGAGACATTTTTGTGTATGTATATATTTTCGATTTCAATGTGATATATTGAGAAATTATTGTGTGGGATGTGCATATTAAATGTAAGTAGGTAGATATTTAAAATAGCTAAAATTAAAAAATGATAAAAATAAATAGTCCAAACGGTTGAAACCGTTTGGATAGAGTTTTGTCCAAACGGTTGAAACCATTTGGACCAAACTCTGTCCAAACGGTTTCACCCATTTGGGCATTTTTGACAACCCAAACGGTTGTAACCGTTTGGACAAAATCCCAAACGGTTACAACCGTTTGGGATTATGCCCAAACGGTTACAACCGTTTGGGCAACCGTTGGGGAAAACTCTTCCCCAACGGCTTCAGTCCAAACGGGTTTTTTACTCGGCCAAACGGTTGTAACCGTTTGGGACCGCATTTGCCCAAACGGTTACAACCGTTTGGACAGATCAGTTTTGTACTAGTGACGATCACTCGTTAGGGTTTCTAAGATTAGGGTTTCTTCTCTTGTTTTTCATTTTCTATGATTATATAGGGCTAGTAAAATTAGGGTTTATTTGTCGTTTGAATTCCTAATCTGATTAGGGTTTCTTTTGATTAGAGTTTCTTCTGATTAGGGTTTCTAAGTTAGGCCGGTTTCATCTATTGTTTAAATTTTGTCTGATAACTAAGGCTTCGTTTGGATACCATGGTGTTTTTCTTATTGTGTTTTTGTAAGAAAACACCATGATGTTGTGTTTTTCTCTTAAAATGTTTTCAAAACACCATGTGAAGTATTTTTGTTTGACACTAGTTTGATCAATTATAACATTAGTATTAAACATATTATTAATATATTATATATTAATTATAATAAAATATATTATTAATAAAATTTATAATATTTAGTTTATATTATTAT
>NC_033798.1:90088988-90100648 GCF_001876935.1 Asparagus officinalis
ATCAAGAACTTTTTTATTATTTTAATAACTTTTTTATTAGTTTATTTATATTTTATTATTATATAATACATTATTAACATATTAAATATTGGTATTTAATATGTTACTATATTATTATATAAGATATTTTATTTATTATCTTTTTATATTATTTAACAAATATTACTAATATATTAAATTAACTATAATATAGTATAGTATAATATAATAAGCATGTTGATAATAACTCTATAATAATTATATTTAATATATTATGTTAGATATTATATTAACACATTCTCAAAATCAAACCTGAAACACCAAACTTAAAACACTTAAAAGGTGTTTTGAAATAAGTGTTTTATTTTTTGTTTGAGGATGATTTAGCTCAAAAAACACCATGGTTTTCAAACACATGATGTTTTAATTTTGGCAAAAACATCATGAAAATAAATAAAACACAATGGTATCCAAACGGAGCCTAAGTTGTTTGTTTTTGTATAATATCTCAACAATCAGATATATGTATGCTTGAAACTTTTGTTATTATATTGTTTGCAACAGAAAATTTTGATAATTTGCTAACTTAACAAGCAACATTACATGCATGAATTTTTTTTATGATATAATGTATTTGATTGGCTTTTATGTGCTGTCGACAATGTTTTATTGTATATTGATATCTAGGTAAAATATTTATGCGCATGTACTTATATTTTAGATGCCATATTTGAAAACATGAACTGAAATCTCAAAGTTATGCTGCTGTGTTGTCGAATAGCATGAACTAAATTCTATAATTAAGATCACAATCAGTCTCAAAATTGCATGAGCATAATATACTATTTTAATGTTTGTTGATGATTTGTGGTTCTAGTAACTGCTTTATCTGCTCTTGGAATTACACCATATCAAAAAGAGGTTTAAGAAAGGAAGAAGGCTAAGCAAAATTCCCATACCCGACTACTTAAGGTTTGATTCCACATGCATTATATTTGCTAATGTTATGATGAAATGATAGTTCGAAATATCTCTCGTTATTAATTTTCTTCCCCTTCTCTTTCTGAGGGCTCATCTTCCATGATTCTAGCCTGACCGTTTCTCAAATTCTTCATTTGGGGATGGGAAAATCTGACATGAACCTTACTCATGTACTACACAAACTACTTATTATCTTCTAAAGGCTACTCCCAAGAATTTGAAAAAATATTGTTAGGGGGTTTCAAAGGTTTTGCTTTTTATATCCAGAAGATTGCCAAACATATAATTTGAATAATTATGCAAGTGCTTTGTTATTGTTCCTTTTCGTGTATTTCTTCTACTTTTACGTTCATGATCCGTTGACTTATCCCTTGCCCTTGTGTGCATTTATTACGTGTCGATAACATGTATGTGTGCTTCTCATTTTCAGAATGAAGTCAGCTCAAGCTATTGAAAAGGAAAAGAAAAGGACATGGACACCACAAGAGGATATATAATTGATTGACGCCTTACTTGACCTCACCAATAGTGGTACTTATAAGTTATAAGGCAGAGAAGGGATTCAAACTCGGGTGGAGTCTCAAGCTAGAAGAGGTGTTGGGTCAACAATGCCCGGCATCTAACATTCAAGCAAAACCCCACATCGATTTACGGTACTGTAAAATGCTTGGGAGGGAGTTTGCAGTTGTCCATGATATGCTTGCTGGGACATCAACTAGTGGATTTGGAATGGAACCAAATACCGGGATGCTTGTTGCTTCTGATGACGTTTGGGATACATATTTAAAGGTTTGACAGCATGTGTAGTTGCCATACTGCAAGCTATATATTCAGCTTCTTGCGTATATCTAGCAACACACTTTTGTTTCTTGCTACTCCAAGAAACAGCTCCTCCTCCAAAGATAAATAAGTGTCCCGAAGTGGACTTTCCATCATCTTTATCACCTCCGAAATCAGCATCGGAATAACCGAGGAGTTCAAGCGAATCAGCTTGATAAACTAATCTATGAGTCAATGTACCTCTGATATACTTCATAATCCTTTTAACAGCTTCCCAATGTGCTGGTCCTGGATTACTTTGATATCTATTGACTAGACTCACAGCATAAGCTATATCAGGTCTGGTGCACAACATTGCATACATCAAGCTTCCAATTGCTTGAGCATAAGGAACATCTAATGGTTTCTGCCTCTCTCCAGGGCTTTGCTCTTTACATAATCTCTTTCCCATAACCAACGGAGTTGGTGCCAGATTGGAAGTCTCCATTCCAAACCTTTTAAGAACTGATCTTAAATATTTTTCTTGGTTTAAACTTAGCATTCTAGACTTTCTATCTCGAATTATTTGAATTCTAAGAATATATGATGCATCTCCTATGTCTTTCATCTCAAATTTTTCGCTGAGATCTGCTTTGATTTTATTCAACATTTCCATGTCATTTCCAGCGAGCAATATATCATCCACATATAATGATAATATAGTAAACTTGCTCCCACTTTTCAATACATATACACAATTATCTAATTTATTTTGAATAAAACCAAGTTTAGTGACCGCATCATGAAATTTGAGATACCATTGTCTAGAAGACTGTTTTAAACCATATAGAGATTTCATTAATTTGTAAACTTTATGTTCCTGTTCTTTCACCTGAAAACCTTCAGGTTGTTACATATATATTGCTTCCTTCAACTCTCCGTTAAGGAATGCAGTTTTAACATTCATTTGGAATAACTCCAAATCAAGATATGCAACAATAACCAAAATAATTCTAATGGATGCAAATTTAGCTACAGGAGAATATGTCTCCTGAAAATATATTCCTGCCTTCTGGTTATAACCTTTGGCAACTAACCGTGCTTTGAATTTATCAATAGATCCATCAACACGATATTTCTTTTTGAGCACCCATTTGCATCCTATGGCTTTTCTATTTTCTGGTAGATCACATAACTCCCATACCTTGTTCTTTTCTATGGAATCAAGTTCTTCTCTCATAGATTCTAACCATAAAGCTGATTCATGCGATTTCATCGCATTAGAAAAGGTTAAGGGATCTTATTCTTCTATATTTGTATCTACCGAAAAACAGGATGACTCACATGAATACAAATAGTAATCATCCATCCATGAAGGTTGTGTTCTTGGCCTTTTGTTGCCTACAACCGGTTGATTAGGTACATTATTTTCCATAGGTATTTTATCATTTTCAAGGTTAGGTTCATTCACAATATTAGGGTCATTAGTGGGAAAAACACTGTAATAATCATCATCTATTACAGTTAGAGGTTCTGTTTCCTCTTGAACTTGTTCCTCTTCCTCTAGATTCTCTAGAAATGTAGCATCTCTGCTTTCAATGACTCCTTTTTCTTTATTGTAGAACTTATAACATTTTAACTTTTCTAAATACCCTATGAATCTACACTTTATTGTTTTAAAATCCAACTTATCTCTAAGTTGACATGGAATGAGAACATGGGCTATAGATCCCCACTTCCTGAGATGACTCAAATTAGGTTTCCTCCCATTCCATAATTCATAAGGTGTAGATACAACTGATTTGGTGGGAATTCTATTTAAAATGTAGTTTGCAGTTAACAATGCTTCTCCCCAAAAGTTTTTAGAGAGACCAGAATGAGACAACATACATCTAACTACATTTAATAATGTTCTGTTCTTTCTTTCAGCAACACCATTCTGTTGTGGCGTATACGGCATTGTCGTATGCCTTTTAATTCCATGCTGAATACAATAACTTTCAAATTCTTTAGAATTATATTCTCCACCTCTATCAGTTCTCAGAGTTTTGATTTTCAATCCAAGTTGGTTTTCAACTTCTGTCTTATATCTCTTAAAGCAGTCAAAAGCTTCTAATTTTCTGGATATAAGATAGACGTGTGTAAACTTAGAATAATCATCTATAAAAGTAATAAAATATTCTTTATTTATGAGTTTTGATACTTAGGGGACCACAAATATCCGAGTGTATCAACCCTAAAAGTTCATTGGCTCTATGTCCGCCAATAAAGGTTTTCTAGTCATTTTACCAGTTAAACAATGTTCACATGGTGACAATTGAACATTAGATGGTGCAGGAAGCAAGTTCATTCTGATAATTTCTTTCATTTTTGAAATACTAGCATGTCTTAGTCTAGAATGCCACAATTCAGATTCAAAAATATAACAAGACAAGTAGTTCAAATTCGAAATTTTATTATCAGAATTATTACAAACTACTGGAAGAATGCATAATTCATGCTCGGGTACATATTTACCTATAGCATACACTTTATTATTCTTGCCTATAGAAACCCTGTTATTATAGAACCTCACTTCCAGTCCTTTTTTCATCAAGCTGGGAACAGAGATCAGATTGCGTCTAATTCCTGGCGTATTGAACACATCTTTGAGGACAAGAATGCTGTCCCCAAGATCCAATCTATACGAACCAATACCTTCTACATCGAGATAGGTATTATTTCCCATATAGATTCTCTGTTCTCTTTTTTTCAGCTCGGTGAATTCTACGACTCCATTCTTATCCTTTGCGATATGCCTAGTCGCACCGGAGTCGATCTAACCACTGATATCCGTCATCACAGTATTACATTCCGTCACACCGACGAATTCTCTTTTGCTAGTACCCCATTGTTCTGGATGTTTATAGCCTCCCTTATTCTCCTGCTTTTCACCTTGTGGGCAATTGGGTTTGAAATGCCCGAACTTTCCACAATTGTAGTAGGCTCCGCGGGATACTTTCTTTCTCTTGAACTGCTACGATTTCGGTCCTCGTGGTTGTGGTTTACTAGAATCAAGATTTTTATAGCTTCCAGCATTATGCCTCTGGTGGACATAATTCAGCTCTTGCTGCACCATATTCAGTTCTGGTTCTTTCCTACTGGCTATTAAGTCATGTTTTATCGCTAGGTGCATAGGAAGATCAGTGACAGACTTAATGGCATGATTCATTCTTAAAGTGGTGGTAGCCACGGCAAGTGAAGGGGGAAGACTATTCAAAATGGTTGCCACTTGCATTCTTTCCGGGATTTCGGTCCGAGCAGTGGATAAGTCCTTAGCCATGACAATCATTTTATTTATATGCTCTACGACATTGTCTCCCTCTTGCATACGACAAGAATTATACTTATGCAAGAGTAGTTGGATGTTAACTTCAGAAGCAGTGTCATATTTTTCTTTTATTGCATTCCACATGTCCATGGAAGTTTTATAAGTTTCAAAAACTTTGATTAAATTATCTTCCATGAACATGAGCATAAGACTTTTCGCCTTTTTGTCTTTTCGACTTTCACTGTTCAAACCATTTCTTTTCTTCAAGTGTAGATTTATCAGTAAGGGTTGGAGCAGTGGTTTTGATTATATCATCAATATTGTCATGAATAAGAGCATACCCTATTTTTCTATGCCACATATCATAATTACTGCCATTGAATTTGTCAATTTTTCCTAGTTCTGATAGAATGAGTTTACTAGCCATTCGGTAGAGAACTAAAACTAAATTCAATTTAAATTTGTATAAGGTTGATATTTTGACAAATACACAAAAAAATAGATAAATAAATAAATAGATTAAAATGAGCCTGATTTTTGCGAGCTGATGAAAGAGGCTCCAATTTGAGCTAGTTTGTCACTTAGCGCTGTTGACCGAAGAATCTGTTGTCGAAGCTTTGACGTCTTGAGAGCAAGTCACCTTCTTCAAATGCTGAGGCAGTGGGACCCGTGGGCTTTAATCTTGAATTTGAACAGGTAGATCACGAGTAGGCCTTGAAGATGATCAAGTGGGTAGTACACGTGCTAGGAGTAGGTTATGACACGTGATAGGAGTAGGGTCATAAGACTAGGAACAAGTCTAAGTCCGGCTTGGTTGTAGATTGGATGTAGGACCGAAAAACAAAAGGGTGTAGTCTCAACAAATTAAAAAAAAGAGATGTGACAAGACTTGAGGAGGCTAGCTGTAAAGAGTTGGCTATCAGCTTTAAGGCAAAAAAAAATTCGTTGGCAGACCTCAACAAAGGGAATCTCTTCTTCAAAAAAAGTACAGTGACTTTGAACTTTGAGACAAGGCTACGACCAAAGGATTATGAATGCTTCCTTTCCTTCTTCTTCTTCTTCAACAGAGTGCTTCTTCTTCAATAGAGTGCTTCTTCTTCAGGAACTAGAAAAATGGAGAGAGTGATTGTTTTTTTTTAAATCAGATCACAGAGTCGTTGTTGCAGCAGCAGTCGAGCGATTGTAGCAGTCGTCGTCGCAGTAGAATCGTCGAGCTCTGATACCAGTGAATGAAACACAGAGAAGAAGAAAGATGATATCTTTGAGGGGGGCTCCGGTAATGGGTAAAGGGCTTGATTTTTCTTTTTCGTTGTGTTTTCTCAAGTAGATTACTCCTCTATTTATAGGCCGAAATCCCATCATCTCCACCCCCCTCAAACTGCCTCTGAGAGAAAATCTCTCAACAAACCCCAATTCACATTCTCCACGATTCTCTCTACTGAGAAACCGTTGTTGATTTGGTCATCCATGACCGAGTCAAGCTAACATCAGCCTCTATCACATGTGGCTCATGTAAGAAGAGGAGGATCAAGAAGGGTGATGGAAATGAAGAGTTGGAAAGCGCCGCTACTATTATTGGCCATAGCATTGAGAAGTCGGCCATACAACTTTCTTCAAGAGTTTCTAAGTTATCGAAGAAGAGGACGGATGTTGTTAAAGAAGTCATGAAGATGACTTCCTGACTGATGAAGCAAAAGTTATAGTTTGTGGGAAGCTTGTAGTGAAGGAAGAGTGGGTTGAGCTTTTTTTAAGTTTGCCAATAGTGAAGATGAGGGGAATTTTTGCGCTGCAGGTACTGGATGATCAATGTAGGTAATTGTGTTATTGATACTAGAGTTTGAAACTCCTTTTGGGAATATTTTAGTTTTCATATTGGATTTGGTAATTATGACATTCTTCATGATTCATTATTTGCTAAAAACATGAATTATGACATTCTTTGCGTAAATAATATAATTTCCGTTTGTGTTTCAGAGGGTAGATTGAAAATTAAAGGTTGAGTGATTCAGAAGACTAGAAGGTAAGCTTGTGAGTGATAATTTTTATTATTTCTATTATTTTGCATTCATTATTAAGCATAATATCTTGGTAATTATAGTTTTGTGGATTTTACTATTACTGATCATTACCTGCTTGTGTGAACTTATATTTTCTATTAATTAGGGTAATGATAAGTTGAAATGGTATAACTAATTATAGCTTGCCTTGGATTTTCCTTGATGAGTTTATGTCATAAAGATTTCATTTTTATTTCTCTTTACCTGATTGTTTTACGCTTCAAATGGGTATATGTATAGAATTTTCAATGGAGAAGTAACAATATTTTATGGTTTCATGTACGGGAATGTTGACGTCAGGGTTTAGTGATGATATAGATTTGCCAAGTCTTGTTGCCAAATGGAGCAGCTTCATGCTAAATGATTCAATTGAAAAGTAACAATACTTCATGGTTTCATGTGGGAGAATGTCGATGTCAGAGTTTAGTGATGATATAGTTTTGCCAGGTCTTGATGCCAAAATAGAGCAGCTTTATGCTAAATGATGGACACAAGGACATACTTTTTTTATTTCTATGTTGAATATTGTAAGATATATTTTTAATACTCTCTCAGGTGTAACTCGGATTATGTGGATGTTTTGATTAGATGCAAGGTTCTTGAAACAAGTTATATTGTTGCTTCCTCAAAAAGTTGTTATATTGTTATAGTTTAGTGATGATATAGTTTTGCCAAGTCTTGATGCCAAAATAGAGCAGTTTTATGCTAAATGATGGACATGTACAAGGACATACTTTTTTTATTTCTATGTTGAATATTGTAAGATATATTTTTAATACTCTCTCAGGTGTAACTCAGATTATGTAGATGTTTTGATTGGGTGCAAGGCTCTTGAAACAAGTTGTTATATTGTTGCTTCCTCAAAAAGTTGTTATATTGTTATCTTGTTGGTTGTTTCTTTATTTTCTAGTTGATTAACCTTTTTATCATGTGTATTGAGGTTCTTGGAAGAAGAAACTACTTATTATTTATTGTTTCTCTATTACAACAATATTTTGAATTACGAATAGGCGATGTGATGAATATATGTGATATGTCATGCTCAAAAGGTTGTGTTAGTTCACAAAAAAATTATAATTATAAGTGCTATTGCAATTTTAAAAAAGGTAAATACAATTCATGTTAATCCCAGTTTCAGAACAATATTTGTTAGTCCCAATTTCAGACTAACCAAACATGAGAGTGGGATTTTGAGCATCATAATCCCAAGGATATTGAACATGGAACCAAACATAGTATTGAGACTTTTAATCCCAATCCCACCTAATCATAGTCTCAATTTAACACCTTGTCCCATTAGGAGCCAAATGGTACCTAAGGGTTGAGCTTATACATGGTAGACAATGGTACCACAATCTACACAATATACTTCTTAATTAGCTTTACCATGTTTTACCACATCTTTCTTGAACTTTGGGCATTAAACAATACTTTCTTCTTCTTCCTAATTGAGTTCAAGAAAACTTTGGAAAAATATGAGGCAACTCATCCTTGTTTACCCCTTTTGTAGACCGTATAAGTTAAAATGCAAGATCTAGTCAACACGATATGGTGCTCATGTTTGGTACATAGTAGCCATGCAAATCCTAACCCTAGCTAATCACATACAAGAGGCAAACAAATAATAAATATATGAGAACGGATGAAGAAGCAACAACTAGGAATTTCTTCAGGATTGAAAGCATTATAAGTTCATGAGAAGGGAGGAACCCTAAAAATAGACAATTACCTCCACCTTTCCAAAATTATCCCACTTCTATGCAAACTTTTTATCCCCACCTCCAAAAATTATTCCATTCTTAACTCTGGGACAATTCCAGGAAAGTGGGATAATTTTGAAGCATTAACTTATTAAATATCTAATATATGTTAATTATATTATAATATATAATACATCTTAATTAAATTATACTATAAAATTATACTATAACATAAGATAGTAGAAAATTATATAATATTATCTAATATAACATTATTATATATCATTATTACATATTAGTTAATAGTATTTCATATATTATATATTACTATTATATTATTATAATATTACTTTATATTATTTAATATATATTCTGTTAGTTAGAATAAAAATATTATTGTAACATTTTACGATATAAAATATTATATTATAATTTAGTGTTTATATTTAATATAATAATAAATTATTATATTATAATATAATTTAATATGATAATATATTCTATTATATAGAATATTTAATTTATATAGTAATTTACTATTTCCTATTACACTTTATTATATTAACCAATAGTCTTAAATATATTGTCAATATTGTAGCAGTTATAGTATTAAATAATGTTATAGCCTGCAAATAACTGAGTGTTAATCTTTTTTGAGTTGTCAACACACATCCCACTCTATGCCAGATCAGACAAGATCAGAGCTCAGACAACTCGAACCACTACTACAGCCGACTTAAGCCGACAACTTGCATGGCTGACTCGGAAAGCGGTCGCTTGTCGTCTCACTCGCTAGAACTGAGTTAAGAGGCGGGGTCCTCAAACTCCACACAAACAGTGCCCCTCCTCATCGCCGTGTGTCCGACGAGTCCGCATTGCTCATCACTCACACAACCCCCTCGATACTCCTCACTCCAATCAAGGATGACTCACCCAACTTAGCAGGCCGACCCTGTGAAGACATCTGTCGGCAGTACAGATGCCTGCCTAGCTAGACTCGGCCACAGTTACCTCTTCATACTTCTCCGATCTACTATAAAAAGTTGCATGAGGTAACTTCTTTTGCTATCATGCAACTTTGAACGATTCCTATCAACATTTCTCTTATATTTTCCCACTCAAGTTCAAATGTTGGCTTGATCATTTGAGGAACAACTAGAGAACCCAACTTCTGTCTCTCATGAGCTCTTCATGTGCAGGGAAGAACAACGATTTATAGAGCCAGTCATCTGAAAGAGTTTGATGACCCTAACTGCTTTAATCCACAACGAAACCTCATGTTTGATAACTGGCATCAATAAATAATATTTTATTGCTAAAATAAAAATAGTAATAATCTACTATACATTAAAGTATGATATTATATATAAAATTATAACATAATGTACTAATTAATAATATTGGACATATTAGTAGTATATTACGATTATTATAAATATTATATTTTAATAAGGACCATGTCATTAATTATCCCATTTAAATTATAGTAAGTCATAAAATATAATATTATATTTTTAATAATAATATTTTATTAAATAAAACATAATATTATAATATTTATATTTAATATTAAATTAGATATTATATAATTGAAATATTATATTAAATATATTGTTCCTATATTATATATTATTATATTATTATAATAAAATATAATATATTAGTTAATAGCATTAAACATAGTTATAATTAATTAGTAATTATAATATAACATATTATATTTTAGTATAAAGTAAAATAATGTATTATATTATAATTACATACTGAATAATATACTACAATAAATTGGATAAAGTAATTTATAGTTAATCCATAAATAAATATTATATTTTAATAATTTACCACATCATCAATTATTCCACGTGAATTGTCAAATCAAAGCTTCAAATTACCTTATTATCCCAACTTGTCCTACGTTTTACCCTACTCAAAATATCCTATATATAAAGGGATAAAATTGTTCCCTTTAGAATAATTATCTGACTTGACCCAACTTGTCCCAACCAATAACCCACCCTTTGCTACGGAGAATTTTTATAGAGCAAACAATGCTATAAATATCTATTTTTATAAAATTCTTAATTATGCCTTCAATGTTAGAATATAAAATTATCTCTCAATTTTTACCATAACTTCTAAATTTTGCTACACTAAAATGAAATTTATTATGATATGACACATATTTAAATCAAATTTAAGAAATATGTATATATATCTTTGTCAAGTTTTCAAAACTTATGAAAAAAATCGATATGTATAGATACGTCAGAGTTTAGAATGACGACAAAATTACTAGATTGGTATCTTTTGTTGACCCTATGTGATAAATTGGTATATTTTCTTGCTCCAGCAATAATTTGGTGCACTATGTAGACTACGATGACAATGAGCCTATATTTTTGCGGGAGCCAAAATTCTGGCCAAATTGAGTCACGTGATCCTCATGTGCCGTCGACGTGGCTACCAACGTGGCTGTAATTAAGATCATTCAAATTACTGAAAGAAGGGCTTTCTCACATTAGAGCTAAAAATTAGGGTTCAATTGGAAACTTTTGGCTCTTCTTCCTCACAATGTTAAATTGACAACTAAAATTGGAGATAGATTCTTTATTGTCAGGCTCTTGTTCAAGGCTAGTTTCAAGCATGAGCATGTGAAGAAGCAAACAAGGGCTCCATGCGATGAAAAAGCCTAATTTACACAAATCGACCATATTAAGTAAAATCAAGGTTTTGAGCTCATTAGATAACACTAATCGTCCATATTAAACATCTACTTCCTCAAATTATTTTTTAAAATTTTGAATTTTGAACTTACCTTTTAGAAGATTCATCCTCTCCCTCACATGAATAGAGGTAGAGGGAAAATAGAGAATG
>NC_033798.1:90100658-90153941 GCF_001876935.1 Asparagus officinalis
GGGTGGGGGGGGGGGGGATTGGGGTTTTTTTTTTCTATAATCATTACCCTACCACGTAAGCCCACCTAACCCACGTCGGCTACACATGAGGAGTCACATGATCTAATTTGGCCGTAATTTGGGCTCCGGCCAAAAAAAAGGTCGATTTAACACTGTAATATACCAAATTATTGCCAGATGAAGCAAATATGCAAATCTGTCATATATGTCAATAAAATATACCAATCTGATAGTTCTATAATAGATTTATAGTGTTAATTGTACGTAGACCCTTGTACTATTGCTCAATCATGCATAAACTCCATACAGTTCTATTGTTGTAGATATGAATATTTGAGGGAATAATTTCAAAATGTCTAAGAATTAATGGACTAATTTTAAATTTGAGGTAGTAATTTGCAAGATGTTTAAAGAGAGTAATTTAAAATCTTTAGAGATTTGAGGGACAAATGTTTAATTTGAGGTAGTAATTTAGAAGATGTTTATAGATATGAAGGACTAATTTCAAAATATGCGATAGTAATTTGCAAGATGTTTAAAGATTCAGTGATATTAAGTCTCATTACTTTAATAGCCATCTTTAACAAAATTCCGATCAAGAAAGTATAAAATTGAAGGCTTCACCTTAGAAATAGGCTTTCATGTCAAAATCCAAATCAATAGTAAAAACAACCACTAAAATCAATAATCAAAGGGGAAAATGCTTTCAGCCCTCAAAACCCAAAAAAACGTGCCCCCCCAAGACTTTGTCAACGGGTACTTTACCCCCTCAAAAATAAAGATTTTATTCTCTGAGCCCCCAAAACACAAAACCTAAGAGATTAAAATATGTGAAGACCATAATACCCTTCTCTCTCTCTCTCTCTCTCTATCATGATGTTACTGATAGTTGAAATGATTGATGAGAATTATTATTTTATTATTTTTATTTTTTATTATTTTTATTGTTGATGAGAGAAATTATCTGTTTTGTTTGTATTGGGAGATTGTTAAAGTTACAGGTTAATTGTTAAGATTACGAGTTAATTGTTAAAGTTACGGGTCAATTGTTAAGCTTATGGATCCCCTCTCTCTCTATCTCTCTTTATCATGATGTTACTGATAGTTGAAATGATTGATAAGAATTGTTATTTTATTATTTTCTTTTTTTATTATTTTCGTTGTTGATGAGAGGAACTAACTGTTTTGTTTGTATTGAGAGATTGTTAAAGTTACGGGTTAATTGTTAATGTTACGAGTTAATTGTTAAGGTTACGGGTCAATTGTTAAGGTTATGGATCCCCTCTCTCTCTATCTCTCTCTTTATCATGATGTTATTGATAGTTGAAATGATTGATGAGAATTATTATTTTATTATTTTCATTTTTTATTATTTTCGTTATTGATGAGAGGAACTAACTGTTTTGTTTGTATTGGGAGATTGTTAAAGTTACGGGTTAATTGTTAAGGTTACGAGTTAATTGTTAAGGTTACGGGTCAATTGTTAAGGTTATGCATCCCCTCTCTCTCTATCTCTCTCTTTATCATGATGTTACTGATAGTTGAAATGATTGATGAGAATTATTATTTTATTATTTTTGTTTTTATTATTTTCGTTGTTGATGAGAGGAACTAACTATTTTGTTTGTATTGAGAGATTGTTAAAGTTACGGGTTAATTGTTAAGGTTACGAGTTAATTGTTAAGGTTACGGGTCAATTGTTAAGGTTATGGATCCCCTCTCTCTCTATCTCTCTCTTTATCATGATGTTATTGATAGTTGAAATGATTGATGAGAATTATTATTTTATTATTTTTATTTTTTATTATTTTCGTTATTGATGAGAGGAACTAACTGTTTTGTTTGTATTGGGAGATTGTTAAAGTTACGGGTTAATTGTTAAGGTTACGAGTTAATTGTTAAGGTTACGGGTCAATTGTTAAGGTTATGCATCCCCTCTCTCTCTCTATCTCTCTCTTTATCATGATGTTACTGATAGTTGAAATGATTGATGAGAATTAATTATTTTATTATTTTTGTTTTTATTATTTTCGTTGTTGATGAGAGGAACTAACTGTTTTGTTTGTATTGGGAGATTGTTAAAGTTACGGATTAATTGTTAAGGTTACGAGTTAATTGATAAGGTTACGGGTCAATTGTTAAGGTTATGGATCTCTTCTCTCTCTCTCTCTCTCTCTCTCTCTCTCTCTCTCTTTATCACTCTCTCTCTCTCTTTATCATGATGTTACTGTGATGATAGTTAAAATGATTGATGGAGATTGATATTTTATTATTTTTGTTTTTTTATTATTTTCGTTGTTGATGAGGAAACTAATTGTTTTTGTTTGTATTGGGAGATTGTTAAGGTTACGTGTTAATTGTTAATGTTACAGGTCAGTTGTTAAGGTTACAAGTCAGTTGTTAAGGTTATGAGTCGGTTGTTAAGGTTACAGGTTGATTGTGAAGGTTACATGTTAGGATATATATGTATATATATTTTGAGTGGAATGAATATTTTATGTCACTTGGCCTAGTGGTGAAGTTTGAGAGTTTGGACAAGAGGTTAGGGGTTCAAACCCCTACAACCATAATAATTTTAGAATATTCCTTGTTAAGGATAATGATTGGTTGTGAAGATTATGCATTGGTTGTGAAGTTTAAGGGTTGGTTGTTAAGGTTATGAGTTGGTTGTTAATGTTATGGGTTTGTTGTGTACGATAACTTCACAACCAAAACGTAACATTCACAACCAACGCATATACTTAACAACAAATCCCGAATAAGAAAGTACAAAATTGAAGGTTTGCACCTTAGAAATAGGCTTTCGTGTCAAAATCCAAATCAATAGTAAAAACAACCACTAAAATCAATAATTAATCAAATTGTATAAATTGAACATAGACCTAAACTTCACTTCTCCGATCTTTATCAGGTTCGAAGGCCAGAAACCCCACAAATTTTGCTGCCCTCCTTCTCTAAAGACCTCCTCCAGTTTCCTCTTCCTTTCTTCTCCGATCTTCATCAGCTTCAAAACGAGAAGGAAGACAGCAGTAAAAGTTTAAATCTTCAACAAAAAACGTCAAAAAGTCAATCAAAAAAATAAAAACAAACTGAAAAAGAAGACAAATTCTTCCAGCGTTGGACTTGAAACCAGCGGCAGAAGTGCGTCACCGTCACCAAGGACTTAGCTAGAGCTCCTGATCAATCGAGAGGCTTGCGCTTTAGAGATCTGATCACGATCAAGGACGAAAGAAACAACATGAGAATGAATCGGATCAAGAAAGGGTGAGGGGGATGCGGTAACCCTAAGGATTTCCACCCTTCCTATCCGCTCTCTTGAGAAAACGAGAGATCGTTTTTCTATCCAATTCTATTGCGTTTTCTACCAAATCAATTTCGGTTGTTTGGTTTGCCAAAAAGAAAAAGAAAAATATGGAGGAAACCGCGTTCCTCCTTAGCCATAGCGAAAAATCACATTCCGCTCCCAGTGTTATATTCATGAATCATGCATGGGTCCATTCTTTTCAAGGAGACAATTAATAGAGGTCTCTTTTTAAGTGCATCTAAGGATTTAATTAATTATTTGGCCGTTTGACTGGAAAAAAACAAACCCTATAGAAGTCCTCGATCTGTAGAGAATTATGTAGAGAGCAAACAGAAATGAACGTACATCCCATTATCAATTTTAAATGGCTAGCGAGCACTTAAATCCCTTTTATAGTTTTATTACTCCTGTTCTCTACTTATATTCCGTCACTTGTTTTTGACAACACTCGTGTACTCGAGAGTTTCTAAAATTTATACTTTAATGCATTGTGTTATGCAAACATGATCATCTTTTCTCAGGTTTTCTCATGTTACTCACAAAAGCTAAATTTTAAAAATTAACCCTTAATACTAGTTAAACTTGCTGGTAAACATACTTAACTCTATTTTATAATTATATTTAAAATAGAAATTTAGTGGTTTTCATATAAAAAAAAGTGGGTTTAACTGAATTCAATAAAATTGAGCTCTAAAAATCTCTTAGCTCAGCTTATGTCACATGGGAAAATTAGAGGGAAAAATTTCACATTTGCATAATAGAAAGTAATGAAGTGTAAATTCAAAAACTTCAAGAGATATAATTCGCGTAAAAAACAAGTGAGCATTTATAAGTGAAAAGTAAGGAAAACCATAAGGTATTAAGTGCTAATTTTCTATGGTTGGTCCGATGTAAGTTTTGAGATCCAACGAGTGCAACAAGTGATTGAGCTCAATCCATTGCCAAAATTAGCTAATCAATCAATATTATAGTTAAACCTATGACCCATCATTTAAACCCACTATAAGTCTTTTCATTTTCCCATGTGGGACTAATGTTTAGGCATCACAATGAATAATGCAGATTACCTACCTTGGTTTTGGAAAAACAAACTAGCTAGCTTTGCCTCAAGTCAATGACTATAGTGTGCCAATTTAAATGCATGATGTTTCTAGCCCCATCTCTTATAACTTAAACCATATTCATATACTTGTTGATGAAAATACTTATAATTTTGTGGTACTTTATAATTACTAACATTTCTTTTCTATTAGTAAAACTATAATGAGTTATATATTTCATGCTCTGAAAGCTATATTATGCGAAGTGAGTGCCTAATAATGCATTAACTAATACAATCACAAACTTTAAAGTTGGTAAATGTAAAATTCTCCCTTTCTTTATCCTATATGATTTTCTACGTAGTTCCTTCACTGCTGGTGTAGGACTTGGGCTCTTAGATCAGGACGTTCCCTTTTTTTTTCAAATTCTTATGCTGTTTATTTTCTGAATTTGAGGTGATGAAGGTTATGATCAAGTTCTATAGCTATCAGTGATGTTCCCGTTTTGTTTTTTCACAAACAAGATTGTAAAGTGCTCGGATTTCGCTGCAAAGTGATAAACCCAACACTAGTTTCGAGCCCATATCAGACTGAAACCAACACTTTAGAGATAAGGTCAAGCTCACGTGTACTTGGGCCTTAGCCCGTTTTCGCCAACACTACATAGAATCTCACCCAAAAAGGGCTGATATATATGAACCTCCAAGAATTTTTCAACATCTCCTATTCCTTATCCCATTCCTAGTTAGTTCTATCTTAAAGGATCAAACCATTTTGTCTGGGAGAAGATAAAAATGCATTGAAGTTGATGGCTAATTGGTACGTTTTATGCATTGATCATCTAATTTGAGGCTAACTTTAACCCACCTCTTTGCTCTATAGAATGGGCAAGTATCACCAAGTTATACCATGCACCAAAGGCCTAGAACTAAGGGTATTCGTATCCGAGTAAATATCCATAATCATATCCGTTAGGATACAAATATGGTTACCCAAATCTATAACCCATTAAATATGGTTACATATATGATTTTGTAGTGAAATATCCGTATCCGCATCCGAAACAACCAAATACATATTAGTCATACTCTTACGACAATTTCAATTCTTAGATTATGGATTTTGTTGTTAGTTGTGATGACTAAGATGTCTAATCTTAGCTTTTCAGTTATAATGAACATATTAACAAACTCTTTTGTATCACAAGAACTATGTTTTCTCAATACTATCTAGTTTTCTCATATCCGCTTTGTATCTGCATGCATATCCGCTTATATATCCGCATGTATATCCGTAATCATATCCAATTTTAGCGGATATGGATATGAATTTTCCTTACTCAGTTATATATATCGTATCCGTATCCGAGATGGGTAAGCGGATATGGATATGATAAGCATCATATCCGAGCCGTATCCGGACCAAATGCACCCCTACCTAGAACCCTCTGGCATCCTTTGTGGTTGAGAGATCCTGCAAACTTGTTGTGATTAATTGTTATCTAACTTATCCATGTGGAGCCTACGCAAGAAAAATCTACGTTTCTGCCATGAAATCAACGTTAAATTTTTACATGAATTACCTAGTTAATAAATTTCATTATCGTAGGACCGGTACGAAAAATAAAATGATATCATTAATGGTCCACACCACTTGTTTATAAAATTTCTACGCAAAATTTCAGTACAAAAAAGATGCAGAGAAAACTAAAATTGGGCACCCACAGTATCTTTATTACAAGGAGTAATAACAAGGAACAACTGGTCACAAAATATCCAAATTGAAAGTAAGCTAGCCGCCCAAGTTGACCCTGCATGGCTTGCTAGATCCAGCTCGATCAAGTCAAGCCACCATTGGATATGGTTAATTTACACATTTTCAATCAATCATCTCCCCCCAACTACCATACGCAAATCCGCTTCACTCTCTTAAATGCAGTCCCAGCCTCAAAGCTTCAACTTGGCTCATATTTTCGCCTATAAGTAAGCAGCCCGATGCATGCATATTCTTCATCAAAAGCTTCTATTGAGAGTTTTAAAGAATTAAGATAGCTATGGCTTCCAAAGCTTTGCTTGTTTTAGGTGTTATCTTGGCTATGGTTCTCCTCATCTCCACAGAGGCAGCAGCTCGAGAGCTCGCCGAGGAATCTCGTGAGACTCTTAAAGCTACTCTATACACATCTTTAACATTTGTGTTTTCCTCTAATTAATTAATGATCATTATATAGATGATGATCAATGCCAACTTTACTATAGATGTACTATTTTATAGTACAAAGTGAAAATGTTGGGTTCTTAATTACTAGCTTATTACTTAGAAGAGCACATTCATATTTATTGGGAAGTATTTTTTTTCTTCCCCCTTTTATCTTCCCAATAGCACATGATGTATATATCGTGCCTTCAATGTAACTCCATAAGAACATCTCCAACAGCTTCCCCAAAATTTTCTTCAAAATGGAGAAACAAAAGTCATATTCTTCAAATTATTTTTGCTCCAACTCCAACAGCTTCCCCATTTTGAAAAATCGCATTTATTACAATAATAAAGCTCTCCCAAAAAATTTGGAGAATGCTGCAGATTTGGGGAAGGCTCCCTATTTTTTCTCCTCCTTCCCTATTTTGGGGAATGAGATGGGGAATCTGTTGGACCAAAAAAAAAAACTCTATATTCTCCAAATTTGAGTATTTCAAGAAGATGGGGAAGCTGTTGGAGATGCTCTAAGTCCCTATATAGATTTCTCTAAAGTATGTATACTAGATAATTAATGCGATTGGTATAACTTGATTCACACATACACAACATCAATTGGTAAACATAGTATTTCCATTTCTTAAAATTTTCTTTCTTATCATACGTTTCATTATTCTGCATGTATCTTTATATATATACACAGTGCATTGCACTATTTCAATGATCAATCAGTAGGAAGAGATCTTTTTCCAATTCTTGACACTGATAACAATATTGTCCATGTTATAGCCGAGAAGAAGACAAATGCTGCAGGGGTTGAGGACAAGAAGTACGGTGGATACCCAGGGGGAGGGGGTGGGTACCCTGGCGGAGGATATCCTGGTGGCGGTTACCCTGGCCGCAGGACATCTGGATGGCGGTTATCCTGGCGCGAGGTACCCTGGACGCTCGCAGGGAGGATATCCGCGACGTGGACCGTTGCTACTATGCCGTTTGCTGCGAGCGCCTGGATATGTATGCGTGGTTGCGCTGCTGTGCCACGCGCCGACGAGATGCCCGATGCTGAATACATGGCGGAGCCTCATTACTAGAAATATTGAAGCAACATATTAGTAAGTACTTAGTATGAGAATGAAATGAAGATGTGAGTGTGTGCATGCATGAAGAGAGCTTTGTAACTTAATTTCCCTATGGACTATTGAATTATGCTTCGTCTGTATGTGCTCATATATAATAAATGGATAATGGAATACATTATCTAAATCTTGCTTTAGATAATTTAAAGTATTCAAGATGATGGGTGCATATTGTATGTCTTGCGCAGCTGTTGTCTATTGGGTACATTAATGCAGAGCCTGAGTTTTACCCCTTTTGCTTATAACCAAATGTTACCTTAAAGCATATTGATAACAAAAATGTTAAACATAAAATAATAAAAAAAATATTATTTTTGCTGTTATTTAGTAAAGGAGATTTATATTCTGTGCAGCAGCTTAATCAGAAAATTGCTCACTTCAGTGCTGTTACTGGGCTTGATGCTAATCCTAGTAAGAGTGCAATTTTCTATGGTGGTGTAAATGATCCAGTTAAAGCTTCTATTCAGAGCTGTCTTGGTTTTTCTGAAGGTAGTCTGCCAATTAGATACCTGGGGGTTCCATTAGTGTGCAAGAGACTGTTTTTTGAAGACTGTAATCCATTATTCAACAAGATCACAAGTCAGTTTCAAAATTGGCTGTCACACAGGCATTTATCCTATGCGGGGAGACTACAGATCATCAAAAGTGTTATTTTGGGAGTCCAATTATATTGGATGTCAAGCTACATTCTACCAACTAAAGTTCTTCAAAGAATTGACATGCTGTGCAGGAATTTTCTCTGGGGAAAAACAGATAATACTTTCAAACATCCTCTTGTCTCATGGGACATAGTTTGTAGAGAGAAAGCTCAGGGTGGTTTAGGGATATTCTCAGCTGTCACATGGAACATTGCTTCTGCTCTAAAGAATCTTTGGTATATTCATACTAATAAAGAGCTTCTTTGGATCAAGTGGCTTCATGAAACATATCTGAAAAATAGAGATATCTGGCAAGTTGAAATCAAAGTTGGGGACTCATGGATGTGGAAACAGCTCTTGAAAATCCGTGATAAAGTGTTGATCTTCTGTGGTGGTATATCAAACATGAAGCAACTAATTAGTTCCTGTCATACTAACTCTAAACTGAAGCTATCAGCCCTATATAATGCCCTGTATCCAGCAGCAGCTAATGTTCTATGGCGTGAAACTGTTTGGGAATGTCTGAGCTTTCCAAAACATGCTTTTGTTCTTTGGTTAGCTGCTCATGATAGACTTCTCACTCAGGATAAACTTCTGAAAAGGGGGATTATCAATATCAATCACTGCAATTTATGCTCTGGTGCTGTTCCTGAAAGTAGAAATCATCTGTTTTTCGACTGTAGCTGCAATTAATCAGAGACATAAAAATTGATGTTCTGTCAATTATTCTCAACAGTGATCATTCGGAGGATTATAAGCTTCTGATGCTAGTATAGTAACCTGTAAATAGCTTGTTCTTTGTTCCTGTATCATAATGAGGGATATCTCACATATTGAGTATCAAGATGTACACAATTTCTACATTTGGTAATGAATAAAATCTCTTTTCATTGACCAAAAAAAAAATATTATTTTCGGTCAATGAAAAAAGATTTTATTCATCACCAAATTTTGAAATGAGAGTGCAACAAGACTACCAGAAAATGTTCTGGCAATCAAAAACCGAAGCCTCACAACCTGCTTACAATTTTCCTATTTTTTCGCTCAAGTGCTCAGGAATATCTACATTTAGAACTTTTAAGAGTACTAAAATCTTCACTTCTTTAATAAGTTGATCAGGACTGCTGGTTTTTTGCTGAAAAATCCTCATATTTCTCTCCTTCCATATCCAGTAGACAGCCCCTGATAATGTCATTCTTTTTAACTTCTTCATGAATCCAAAACCCCTCAAGTTGTTGGTGTACCATCCCATTACATGATCCCAGCTACAAGATCTCCATGAATACTCTAGCCACGCCATCAGATTGTTCCATACATAAGAAGAGTATCGGCACTCAAAGAACAAGTGATTTCTGGACTCCATAACAGAATTATCACATAGGACACACTGATTGATATCCTGCATACCCATGCGACACAACCTTAGTCAGAAGCCCTGATAGAACTGCAAACCATAGGATTATTGAATGCTTGGGATAATGCAAGCCTCCCCACACTGTATTCGCCTAGGGTACAATAGCCGTGGGTTGAGAGATAGCATTGTAGACAAATGAAATTTTCATTCTACCATTTTCGTGACAGTTAGCGATGATTCTATGTAGATTATACACATTCCCAAACCCTCTCATTGCCAAATCCCTCACCCTTAGGATTTGTCGCCACATTCATGAATCACTTCTCTTCGGTTGGACTTGCCAGATTTCCTAATATTTTAAGTAATTTCCATGCACCCATTTTATCCACAAGAGGTCCTTTTTAGAGTGTATCATCCATAACATCTTGATAGCTACAGCATAATTCCATATTTTGGCAGACAATAGACCCAATACTCCTAACTTTTTATCCTTGTAAATCTCTATCCAGGAGACAAGGTGGATTTTGCTTCCCCACAAGAAAGCAGAGCATAACATATCAATCTTTTCTAGCACCTTAATCGACAGAATATAATTACTTGTCCAGTATATTTGAATCCCCAAGGTAACAGTCTTGGTTAGTTGAATTCTCCCAGCATATGACAAGTTCTTCCTGCATTGCCAGTTTTGAAGTTGATCTGATATTTTTGAGATCAAAGATGAGTAGTCCAGGAAAGAAAGTCTTTTTGAAACCAAATGCATTCCTAAATATCTCATAGGCAAAGAACCCTCTGGGAAGTTTAAGTATGTACATATTTGTGCCTGTGAATTGTCTTCAATCCCACTCATGAGAACAGAGCTCTTGCAAGAGTTAGCCTCTATCCCAGATACTCTACTGAATTCTTGAAGATAGTTATTTATTTTAGCTATTGAATCCATGTCTGCTCTACAAAATGTTGGCCTTCTTGTTTTGATGATGTTTAACAAACAATTTATAACTAATGTTGTTTGTCTACTGTTTGTGTTTTCGTATTTATTCTAGGCAAACAACGAGTTAGAGGATGGATGGAATCGAGCCTTAACGATCATATCAAATGGAGGTTGGCGGAATTGTGGAGTGAAGCAACGTCAATTCAAGTTAAAGATCCAATTACAAGCTTCTTCCGCAAAGTTTACCAAGTCATGCTCATTGAAGACCTTCATCAATCTTGGGTATATTTAGTATATGTTTATATTATGTGTGTTTAATACTTTAAGCTCAATATCATATACACACACAATATTGGATTTTCTCACAAAATGAGCTATTTTGAGAAAACTTTGTGATATTATTTTATTGATCATGTTTACTTTATATTCATGTGTTATAATGTTTATGAAGACATTTCATAAAGTTTTAATATGCGTTTAAACTCTTTTTGTCAAAAACATGTTCTTAACAAATTCATATTCATGCATGTTTTTACAAAATAATGAGTTTTCACAATTGAGAAATGAAAATTGAAAATTTATTTTTGTAACATGTTTGTTTTCATGTTTATAAAAATTTTGTAAAGTTTTATTAAGTTTGGAATTGATTTGTTATGTTTAATGGAATTTACAAAATCATGTTTTTCGTTCGTGCATGTTCGTGCATGTTTTTACAAAACAGATGAGTTTTCACAAATGGAAAGTGATATTTAAGAAATTATTTATTTTAAATGTTTACCTACATATTTAGAAATTTCCCTTAAAATTTTACTATTTTTGGAGTTGATTTACTGTGCCCAATTGATTTTACAAAATCGTGTATGTCTGCAGTTTTTCAGAAACTATAAATCTGTGTTCAAGAATTTATTTCTCTCAACTGAGAAATGTTTTTCAGAAATTCTTTCTCTAACATGTCATTCTACATGTCTAGAACCTTTCCACAAAATTTCATAATTTTTGGAACTGTTTTACTATTTTTAACTGATTTTATAAAACTGGATATACCTGCTACAGTACCCGCGGTCGACCGCGCTACAGTGCGGTCGACCGACGAACTGTCTGGAAGTTTTTGTTCTGTTTTTTGTTGTTTGTGGTTGACCGCACCGGTCGACCGCCGCACTATCAACTCAGTTCCAACGGCTATTTTTAGAGCCGTTGCAGAGTGGTTTTTTGGTCTTTTTCTTAGCACTATCAACTCAGTTCCAACGGCTATTTTTAGAGCCGTTGCAGAGTGGTTTTTTGGTCTTTTTCTTAGCTTTCTCTTGGCTTTGGGGTTTCTATAAATACCCCCCTTACCTCAGTTCTAACTAAGCAATCTAAGAGAATGGTTTAAAAGATTTTAACAAGAGTTTAAACTTATTTAGTGTTTTCTTAAGTTTGTTTTAAGAAGCTTTTAAGTATTTGAGTGTTTCGGTTTTTGTGAATCAATTCCACAAGAGCTTGAGGAGATTATCTATTGAAGTTTGAGCTTCCAACTATCCTCCCTCCATCTCTTGTTGTCAATTGAGAAGTTTTCTAAACTCAAACTCTAGCTTTACATTTATATACTTGTTTGATTATCATTGTTCTTAAGCTAGATTTTATATTTGAGTTTAGTTGATTTGATTTTATTTACTCATTGTTACACACACCCACATTGAGACACACCCACATGAGCTTATTGTATTTACATACATAGTATATTAGGGTTGTGAGAGATTCTAACATTGAGTTATGCTTAATTGAGTTCTCCCCTTGTATGAGAGAACAAATCATTTATTTGTTACATTGTGAGTGTTGTAAGATTTTCGGTGAGCTAGAAAACCGAGTGTGTTGTGAAGTTTTCGGTGAACTAGAAAACCGAGTGTGAGGAGTGAACGTTGTTCGGTGAGCGTTGAAAACCGACACTGTGAGGTGTAAACGTTATTCGGGTGAGCGTAGAAAACCCGGTTGTGATAGTGGATTTCTCCCCGGGAGTGGGGAGCGGAGACGTAGGACGGAAGGTCCGAACTCCGTGATCATATAGTGTGTTTGAGTGTGCTTTGGCGTTCATTTATATTTATGTTCATATCTTATATCGCCATTGTCCATAGCTCATTATTTATATGATCCACTATTTAGTTCATATTGTTTACCCCTTGTGTTAGTTTTATATCCTTGCACATAATTGTCTATATCTCTTTGTTAGGTTGATAGGATATATCATCTTGTGTTAGTTTATATATCCTTGCATATATATATTCATCATATAGGATATATCTCATTGTGTATATTGCTTATTCTTGCACATATCTCTTTATATATCTACCTTGCAAGAATACAACTTGTTAATTATTTTTAATCTAGATTAGATAATTTCCCCTATGCCCAATGGTGTGTTAGATTTAAACTTTTTGTTCAATCTAAACACTTTGATTTATGGGAAATTATAGATGATGCTTATATTGTGCCCACTTTAGAGAAATCCAAGTGGAATAAAAATGATCATCGTATGTTTACAATGAACAATATTTTGTTAGAATATTTGCTAAATGCTTTTAATTCATCTATGTCTAACAAGCATTTGATTCATTTATGTCTAACAAGCTTGATTCTTTTGATAGCGCTTATACATTATGGAAATTCATAGAAGCGCATCAAGGAGACTTGGAGGCGATCCGACAAGCTTTGGAGGATCCCGCTTCAAGTTCATATGGAGCTTCATGCACACGTGCACTAGGCGATAGCCCTAGTGAGGTTTGCGAGTTTGAAACCACTAATGATTTATCTAGTGATGAACTTGCTTGTGCCAGTGAAAAATTGTTGCATGCCTATAACTTATTGCATAAAAATTTTATTGATTTAAAAAGCAAGCATGAGGACTTGAAATCCGATCATGAGTTGTTAGCATCTAAGTTTGATACTATTTCTAATGAAAATATGATCCTTAAAGAAAACAATGAAAAATTTAAATTGGATCATGATTCTTTGCTTTCAAACTTTGCTAAGTTAACTCATGAAAGAGATAATGTCATGCTAGAAGTAGTAGCTATTAGAAATGATTTTGATAACCATACATGCTCTACTTCTATTATCAATGATGTTGTGCATAATGATGATTTGAATCTTGTTAAGGAACGCATATCATGCTTAGATTCAACTTTAAAAACATGCATTGATAACCATAAGAAACTTATGGACAAGTGTGCTAAGTCTAGTGCTATAAAATCACCTACATACTATGTACACTTGTATAGCAAAGTTTACAAATGCTCTATTTGCGATCGTAAAGGCCACCTTGCTAAATTTTGCTATGATGCACACAAACCTAAGATTGCTAATACTCCATGTGCATTTCATAAGGCTTCTTCTTCATCACATGTACACACACATGCACCCATTGTTCATCATAAGCATGATAATGTGTATCATTGTGATTTTTGTGGTAGAGTTGGTCACTTAGCTAAGTTTTGTTTTGATTTGAGAAAAGTTTCTAAATCGCAAAATATTTCAAGTAGACCAACATTATTTCTATTTGCAAATGTTCCACATGCACCTTTTAATGGTCAACATAAGCAAATGCTTCCTTTCCATTGTACATATTGCAATCGGAAGGGTCATTTGAGTGATTATTGCTATGACCGATCCCGTGCACCACATATGTCCAAGAGGGTTCATAACCCTAGGACTTTGAGCTTTAATGATAGGGGTCATGTCCCTAAATCTTTTGGTACCAAGAATACTTGGGTACCAAAACAAATTTGATTTTAAACCAAGAATTTTAGTGTTTTTATTTTTCTTTTTCTTGGTTTTGAAAAATGTATTTTAAACTTTTATGAAAAAAATTCCTTTTATTGGTCAAACTCTTTTGTTTTCAAGATTATTGGTTTTGTTTTGATGAGAGGTTTGTACTTATATAACCCTCCGGATTTATTGGGTGTTTATTCCCAAATCATGTTTACCGGATGCTAAAATGTTCATATGGGTTAATACTAGCTCAAGAGCTAGATAGAGTTGCCTCTCTTGATTTTTGAAAATCAATGATGATTTGGTTTTATGATTTAAACTTTGATTTATGATTTCAATTGGTTGATTTGTTTTCATTTGAAAACTTTTTACATAATTCTCATGTTTCTCTTCTTTTGACTTCATAAATCTATTTTATACATTGGCTTTTATGAAATGAGACAATATGTTCATCTTGATATATTTATATATGTTCTCATTATCTCTTGAATGTGAGTGTTTTTGGCATATTATTTATGCTTGCTCACATGTTTGCCATGATCTTTTATTGCTTATATTTCATATGGCTTTTTGATAGGGGGAGAAATCCATATACTTGCTTCATACTCACCCATGCTTATTTGTAGGGGGAGCTTTCGCTCTCTTAATTCTTTTGTCCCCTTTTTGATATTATCAAAGGGGGAGAAATATTATGAGTATATTCTTTCTTGTTTATATGCATGTGAATTATAAATTATATATTCATTTACTTCATGCATATACTTCTTTTTGTAAATTGTATGCGTTTAAACTCTTTTTGTCAAAAACATGTTCTTAACAAATTCATATTCATGCATGTTTTTACAAAATAATGAGTTTTCACAATTGAGAAATGAAAATTGAAAATTTATTTTTTTAACATGTTTGTTTTTATATTTATAAACATTTTGCAAAGTTTCATCAAGTTTGGAATTGATTTGTTATGTTTAATGGAATTTACAAAATCATGTTTTTCGTTCGTGCATGTTCATGCATGTTTTTACAAAACAGATGAGTTTTCACAAATGGGAAGTGATATTTAAGAAATTCTTTCTTTAAAATGTTTATCTATATGTTTAGAAACTTCCCTCAAAATTTTACTATTTTTGGAGTTGATTTACTGTGCCCAATTGATTTTACAAAATCGTGTATGTCTGCAGTTTTTCAGAAACTGTAAATCTGTGTTCAAACATTTATTTCTCTCAACTGGGAAATTATTTTTTAGAAATTCTTTCTCTAACATGTCATTCTACATGTCTAGAACCTTCCCACAAAATTTCATAATTTTTGGAGCTGTTTTACTATTTTTAACTGATTTTATAAAACTAGATATATCTGCTACAGTACCCGCGATCGACCGCGCTACAGTGCGGTCGACCGACGAACTGTCTGGAAGTTTTTGTTCTATTTTTCGTTGTTTGTGGTCGACCGCACCGGTCGACCGCCGCACTGTCAACTCAGTTCCAACGGCTATTTTTAGAACCGTTGCAGAGTGGACCGCACCGGTCGACCGCCGCACTGTCAACTCAGTTCCAACGGCTATTTTTAGAACCGTTGCAGAGTGTTTTTTTGGTCTTTTTCTTAGCTTTCTCTTGGCTTTGGGGTTTCTATAAATACCCCACTTACCTCAGTTCTAACTAAGCAATCTAAGAGAATGGTTTAAAAGATTTTAACAAGAGTTTAAACTTATTTAGTGTTTGCTTAAGTTTGTTTTAAGAAGCTTTTAAGCATTTGAGTGTTTCGGTTTTTGTGAATCAATTCCACAAGAGCTTGAGGAGATTATCTATTGAAGTTTGAGCTTCCAACTATCCTCCCTCCATCTCTTGTTATCAATTGAGAAATTTTCTAAACTCAAACTCTAGCTTTACATTTATATACTTGTTTGATTATCATTGTTCTTAAGCTAGATTTTATATTTGAGTTTAGTTGATTTGATTTTATTTGTGAGAGATTGTAACATTGAGTTGTGCTTAATTGTGTTCTCATCTATTGAGAGAACAAATCATTTATTTGTTACATTGTGAGTGTTGTAAGGTTTTCGGTGAGCTAGAAAACCGAGTGTGTTGTGAAATTTTTGGTGAACTAGAAAACCGAGTGTGAGGAGTGGACGTTGATCGGTGATCGTTGAAAACCGACATAGTATGGTTGTAAACGTTATTCGGGTGAGCGTAGAAAACCCGGTTGTGATAGTGGATTTATCCCCGGGAGTGGGGAGCGGAGACGTAGGACGGAAGGTCCGAACTCCGTGATCATATAGTGTGTTTGAGTGTGCTTTGGCGTTCATTTATATTTATGTTCATATCTTATATCGCCATTGTCCATAGCTCATTATTTATATGATCCACTATTTAGTTCATATTGTTTACCCCTTGTGTTAGTTTTATATCCTTGCACATACATTGTCTATATCTCTTTGTTAGGATATATCTTATTGTTTATATATCCTTGCATATATTTCAATCATATAGGATATATCTCATTGTTCATATTGCTTATCCTAGCTTATATTCTTGTTGTATTTCATACTTGCTAGGATAACTTATTAATTAATTTTAATTGGCATTTAATTGGATTATATTAGCATATGACCCTAATCCCCCCCTCTAGGGTCTAACACAAAAGAGTAACAAATCATCAGCGAAAATCAAGCGTGTAGTCCCCATCCTAGCACATTTTGGATGGTACTTGAACAGTCTGTCAGTGCTGAGGGTTTTGAGTTTCCTGGATAGATATTCCATACCAAGCACAAATAAATAAGGAGACAATGGATCTCCTTGCCTCAATCCTCTAGATCCCTCAAAGTATCCATGTAATGAACCATTAAGTGACAAAGAGAACTTAGGAGTATAGATACATTCCATCACCCATGTAACCATATTATTAGGGAATCCCAAACCTGTAAACATAGACTTAATAAAACTCTAATTTATAGTGTCAAATGCCTTTCTCAAATCAATGTTGAGGACAGCTCTTGGGGAGACATGCTTTCTGTCATAGTGCTTTAGGAGCTCATGTGCTAGGAGAATATTGTTAGAAATGAGTCTTCCCTTAACAAATGTACTTTGTGCATCATCAATCAGAAAACCAATCATATTCTGAATTATGGTGGCAATGATTTTAGATATTACTTTGTATATACAGTTGCAGCAAGAGATTAGTCTATAGTCAGATGGAGATCTGGGATTAAGGATTTCGGGCACTAATGTGATAGAGGTTGAGTTGAAGGTGCCAAGGAGCTTACCAGTATAAAAGAATTCATCCATTGCTTTACATATTTCATCTCCAATAATATTCCAGACAGTTTTGAAGAATGATGCACTAAATCCATCAGGACCAGGGCTTTTATTATCAGACATAGTGAAAACAGCTTGTTTTATTTCCTCTCTTGTGACAGGAGAGCCTGGTAATTCTCTTTGATTTGATGAGAGAATAGGGCCATTAGCTATAGTAGCAGGATCAGGCTCAGAAGTATTCCCAAAAAATCCCAATAGACTCTTGTAGTAGTTAATAAGCTCAGTGATGATTGTATTCATATCAGAAATTCTATTTCCATCCTCAGTATACAGGGACAACACCCTATTTTGATGTCTTCTAGCTTTCATGATTGAGTGGAGGAAATGAGAGGATTTGTCACCATGTATAGCCCATTTAATATTTGCTTTCTGCTTATAAAAGGATTCTTCACAATGTAGTAGTGAGGTGTATTTCTTTAAGCATTCTTTTTCCTTATAAATAAGATGAGAGTTGAATAGATCAGTGCTCATCATGTTCTGAATATCAGACATCTCTTGTTTGGCTCTTAACACTTGGTCGCTTATATTCATGAAGTGTCTTTTATTTTATCTTTGAGTGCAGGTTTGAGCATCTTCAGCTTGGAAGATAGCTTGAACATATAATAACCTTGCACATCCTGCTCCCAAATAGATCTGACAATGGAGAGGAACTCAGGGTGCTTTGTCCACATCTTAAAAAAATTTAATGGCTTTTTCCCCTAAAAATCATCATCTCCAACTATAAGGAGAGCTGGAGAATGGTCAGAACAAGCTGGCTTCAAAAAATCTGCTTGACTTGAAGTATATTGTAAGATCCATAGATCATTGATCAACACTCTATCTAATCTACTCCATACTCTAGTATCAACCTCTTGTTTATTATTCCAAGTGTAGAAGCACCCAGTAGTCTTAATGTGCACCAATTGATTAGAGGAAATAAAGTGCTGGAAGTCTTCAGTATCAGCATCTGAAATTGGTGCACCCCTAACTTTTCATCACCACTGAGAATAGCATTAAAGTCTCCCCCAACTAACCAAGGGCAATTAACTGATGACTTGAAGTTTTGAAGATCCTGCCATAGAGCTTTCATTCTCTCTCTTTGGTTAAGAGCATAAACCACAGTCATTAAGCAAGAAAACCTACCATCTCTTGTATGGACTAAGCATGTCATATATTGTATAGAAACTTTGACACACTGTATAGAGAGAATATCACTATTCCAAAGAAGCCAAATCCTCCCATTTCCTGCTTCTTGAACATTAGAAGTCCATTCCCAATGTTTTGTAATTTTTGAGCTATTTTATCTCTTTTTCTGTAGAAAGTTTTGTTTCTAAAAGAGCTATAAAAGGTAGCTTATAATCATGAATGAATTGCTTCACAATTAAGTATTTAGGGGACTTATTAAAACCCCTAATATTCCAGATAGCAAAGTGCATTATTGTCCTCCACCCCTATCAATATAACAGGGGTCAAAGTCAAGAATCTGTGAATCCAGAGGAGAGAAGTGAGATACCTGAGTTAAATTCCCTGGAGTTCTAGCTAATACTCTTCTTGCAACATTTGTCCTATTTACACTTGTAAACCCAGAAGCATTGACTGTTGGGGAAGAAAATTGATAAAATGTTGCTAGTCCAGAATTCCCAAGTCTAATACTCTGAATATCAGACATCATGTGGTGTGCATGTTTCACAGGTACAGTAGAGTTGACATAAGTTTGTCCTTTATCAGGGGACACTTGTTGTACATTTTTCCCAATATCAGTTCTCAGATTAGTCTCTGATACCATTTGTGCATGTTTCCCTCATACAGGAGAGCTTCTATTGTTTGGATTATTTTGATCTTTCATTTGCTGTGCAGACAAGGTAGTTTCAGCCTACATATCATGTTGCTTCTCAGCACCTTCCTTTATCTGAGACTGAACATACTTATCAGATACAGTCTTACCAACAGAAACATGCAAGGACTCAGATTTTCCTGGCAGTACACCATTTTCTTGTGCTTCAATATTTTCCTTCCTATTGACTGGAACCCACATTTTCTTGAACTTTTACCTTCTACAATTGTCAGTTTCATGACCAATAATATTGCAGTTTGAACACCACCTAGGCTTGAGTTCATAGATAATCCTCTGACTGTATTTTTTCCCATCTGGCCCTTGAAAATCAACTAGGTCTGGCAGAGGTTTCTTCAGGGGTAATTACACCTCAATTAATACTCTAGCATAGCTTAGTCTCTGCCTAGTAGCAGTAAGCATATCAGTTGTTATAGGGCATCCAATTAAGCTAGAGATTTTGCTAATTCCTGTAGTACTCCACAAGTTAAGTTTCAGATTTGGGAGCTGAATCCACATTGGATAAGAATAATCCTGAATTTTCTCCATTTCAACTTCAATAGACCATGGCTTTAGCATCAAAGGCCTTGAGCCAAAGAACCAAGGCCCAGCTTCCAACACCTCCCTCATCTGTTGATCAGATTGAAAATCAAATAAAAAGACCCCTTGCTTGAGCAAAGAAATTTTAGGGATTGATATCCTGCCCCAAGCTTTGCTGATATATGATTCCATAGATCTGAACTTTACATTCAACCCTATAACGTGCCCAATTAAGGAGTACTTTCAATATTCTTCACCCTCCCTCCATTCTTCAGCAGTGAAAGAAACAGCAGCAGAGGGAGAGGCTGAAATGAAGTTGAGAGCAAGTCTTTTACCTGGCTTCCTATTATCAGCAAATAAACTCACAAAAGATTTCTTAGCTCCCTCTTTGTTAAGCACTTCTCTCTGACTTGAATCCTCTACATTGCTTTTTCCCTCTCCTTCCAGATTGAATTTATTAGATCAGAGGGTAGATGCGTGACATACGTGCTAATATAAAATTTTACGTATAAGCATATGTAATTTTTTTATCAATGAAAGTGGATTTTATCCATTCACCAATTTTTCAATTAGCGTACATCATGTTGCTGAAGGGGAAGAAAAAGAAAGAAAAAAGAAGAAGAAGGAAATCGAGAATACAACGATAAATCTCTCATAAGTAGAAAACAATTCTACTACAAACTTCTAAACCTCACAATACAATCTTCCAGCATCGCGCTATTGAGGCAGTTGTCAAGACATCAGTTTGTACGTGCCTGGTAAGATTCTCATTAGACTTTGCTCTCTCCATAAAAGTTCTTTGGTTTTGCTCTTGCCTTTTTTTTTGAGAAAATCTTGCCATGCATGTTGAATAGACTGTAACTGATAGGACAAAGACGCTTAAATTTGTAAATATAAACCCCTTTCCTTTCAAACGGGATGACTACCAATTTATATATATGGTTCCAGATCCTATTGCATAATTCTGTTCCAGACATTCATAGAGTAAGCGCATTCGAACAAAATGTGCCGATGGGATTCTTCATTATCAACAACACAGAGCACAAACCTAGTAGACGTAATTATGCCCAAACACTAAAGAAGTCGATCTTGGGTTAGCAATCGAGATTGAACTGCCGATCATAAAATTAACAAGTGCTTGGGATAATTCATAGTTCCCCACGCAATTGCATACCATGGAATAACAAGGGGGAAGAAAAGAGAATATAAGGCAGAAATTTTGATTTTACCTCATGTACTGCAACAAGCTTGTATAGCAGTCACAAGGTTTGCCTCACCTCTGCATTGATCCATTGCAAGATGTCTAACTTTAATAATTTGCTTCCACATCCACCAATCTGAAAATTTTGATTGAACCCTCCATGTGTAGGTAGGAGAGGATTTAGGGGTGCAGTTGCATCGCGACATTTACAAATCGCATATAACTCCTGTGATATTTATAATTCGTCCCTCCATAAAATTTTAAAATTTACCCTAACCCCACGTATCCAACACTAAATAGCTTAGTACTAAATAAACTTAGGGCTAATTTGGTATTGTTGAAACTTATAGTAAGTTGATTTTTAAAAGCGGCTTATAGAAGCAACCTATATATATATTGCTAAAAATAGCTATTTATGTTATCAAATATAAAAAATTGCTTAAAAAGTAGTTAAGGTGTTTAAAAGATTTGTGATTAATGATCATTTTTAAAAGATAAAAGATACATATGCTATATAAACTAAAAAAAAGCAGAACCTACTTTTAAAAACATTCTCAGGTTGCTTCTAAATGCATCCAATTAAAAGCATAATTAATTCTAATAAGTTACTAAATTTTTTTCAACAAACATCATTATCAGTGGCTTCTTGAAAAAATAAGCAGAAACACCCTAAAAAAAGACAATGCCAATTTGGCTCTTAGCCCATTAGAAAATAAAAACTTATTTAACTTTCTAACAATCAACTCAAATTGGCATCAGTTTAAATGCTAAAAAGCCCCAAAGTACAAGACTAGAAAACAAAACTACAAACACCTAGATAATTTTGTACTTATGTACCCTGTCATTTAAATACACACTTACACACCTTATCTTTGTTTTTTTCCTTGTCATTTAAATACCCTATTGTTTTTAAAGGTGCACATTACTACCTTTTCTTAATTTTTAACAATGGAATATTAAACAACAAAACACTAAAAATCTAACTGATAGATAAACTCAAATCTAAAATCTTAAGAAAATGAAATTTAAAAATTTGAATTTCTAGCAATTCTATCTACTAGTATTGTAAACACTATATTATTTCTAATAATTTATTTTGAAAGTCTTGTTTTGCAATTATGTTTGTATAATAATCAATCACACAAAAAGTTATATATTATTTTGTTTAATTATTAATTATTTGGGACCCCTCCTATCAAATTTCTTAGCTCCTCCACCGCAATTGATCAAAGATAAAGACCTATAAATTTATATAGAATCTAAATCAAGGCCTAGTAAGAATTCTTTGTTAAAATGAAAAAGGGAAAATTGCTTCTAGCCCCCAAAATAATAATAAGTGTTTCGTTCCCTCCCCCAAGACTTTTTCAATGCTCCCTAAGCCCCCAAAAGCAATTCTGAAATTCCCTTAGCCCCCTCATGTGTACTTTCAAACACGAGAAGACCAAAATACCCTCAAGCAACCGGTTCACTTTCTCAAGCCGGTCATCGAAGGAGGAGTAGGGGTATTGTAGGCATTAACGATGATTAGATAGTGGTTTTGGAGGGGGAAAAATCTCATTTCCCTCCAAATTCTAACCATATCCTCACCCCAGTAAATCCTCTTTGCTTACCCCAAGTACTCTCTCCCGGCCATTTAATACTCCTCCATAAATCCTCTTTGACTCTTCAACTACTTTTCTTCAAAATGACAGATGGATCCCTCCTTTGCATGGTTATAAACACAAAAAGTAACAAAGAAGGTGAGAGTATTTTCATAGTTATCAATAAGTCTATAGAAATCATTAGCTTAAAATATCAAGTGTCCCAAAGGCTTAAACTACCATCGCAATCTCTTTTACTCAAATTCATATCCAAAAGGGAAAAGAAGTTTAGTTTTACAATTGATAATGATGAGGACTTGAGATTGATTTTTGAGTATTTTCATCGTAATGGATTTACAGACATAAACTTATATGCTACCTAACACCGAGGAATCCTCAACTTCTTAAAACAACCAAACTTCTCCAGAAAATGTGTAAGCATTTCAATTTTTATTTCCTTATGAATTCGTTGTTAGGTTATGAGTTGGTTGTTAACTTTATGCATTGGTTGCAAAGATTTTAAGTTGGATGCTTTGGATGCTTTGACTTTTTCCATTCTAGTCTATCATAGGATTGTTGTGCGCAGCGGAAATTTCAGCAACACTTCTGGTGCACAACAAGGGAGTAAGATCATAACTAAATCTCTGTTTCACCAAGGAAACAAGGATCAACAGTGATATATCTTAACAAAGTGGGATATACAATCTTCCTCTCATCAGTTCTAAGACTGACTTGTCGAGGGAACCTAACAAGCTATTACAAATCACAGCAAGACAAACTAATTTTACGTGGTTCAGTAAGTTGCCTACGTCCACGAGGAAAAAAAGGGGAGATCTACTATTAGAGAGAAAGAGAATACAAATAGGGTTTATAATCACACAAAGTCTCACAAATAAAACCCTCAAACAAGCTCTCAAATCTCTCACAATTTTCTCTCAAAAGAGATGCTAAAACCCTCTCAAAATCGCCACTTTTTCTCTCTCAACAACATCCAACTTAGCCTCTTCTATTTTTTCCCTCTGCCCTTCTGCGTTTTCTTTTTCTTTGCACAATTTTTTGCCCCCCACCAAAAAAAAACCTAGAAGCAATCAGATCATATTTATACTGCAGGAATAGCAGCGGACACACAGTGGGTGGGCCTTCTCTTCGTGGGCCTGCTCGGGTCCGTTCACAATTCTCCACATTGGTGAAGTTTCTCCCAAAACTAAGCCGATACCAAAAACATCCAAATGTCTCACATGTTACGTCCAGTACGAAGTAGAATAAATCCATGATAACGGACTCAATCCACAACAAGTTGGGAACCCGAAATAGAGCTCAATCAATCTCCCCCCATCAAAACTAACTAATCCAATAGGCTGCATCAAACATGACTGCCTACGTATCCTCTTGTCCAAGGAATCAAGCCGAACGTAGTTCACCCAAATGACCTCCAAAAGTCTCAACACCGAAGAATGTTTAAAAGCTCCAAACAATGATCAAACTTAACACCTGAAACAACTTTGGTCAACATATCCGCAAGGTTGTCCTTTGTGTGGATCTTCTCCATTATGACATCACCATCATCCAAAATATCACGAACAAAGTGGAATCTGACATCAATGTACTTCATGCGTGCATGATAGACCTGGTTCTTCACCAAATAGATAGTCGACATACTATCACAATATACCCAAATGATCTCTTGTGCAATTCCCAAGTCCTCCAACAATCCACGCAACCACAAAGCCTCCTTCACAGCTTCAGTCACTGCCATATACCCTGCCTCTATAGTAGAGAGAGCCACTATAGACTGAAATGTACATCTCCAACATACCGGTGCTCCGACCAATGTAAAAACATATCCTAAAGTAGACCGACGCTTGTCAAGATCTCCCACATAATTTGAATCCATATAGCCAATACAATTCTATCATGTCTTCTCATTCTTCTGAAATACCAAACCAGCATTCATGGTACCTTTGATATACCGTAGAATCCACTTCATGACCTTCCAATGACCCTTCACGGGGTCGTGCATGTACCTAGATACCATGCTCACGGCCTATGATAAATCTGGCCTCGTACACATCATAGCATACATCAAGCTACCCACCGTACTGGCATATGGAACATTCGACATATATTCACTGTCCTCAACTGAAATAGGCGATATCTTAGCTGAAAGCTTAAAGTGGAGAACCAATGGAGTGCTCACTGCCTTTGTATTACCATCAAAGCTGAATTTCTTCAATATCTTTTGCAGATTACTCATCTGTGTTAGCTTCAATCTCCCCTTCGTCCTGTCTCTCTCAATCTCCATACCCAATATCTTCTTTGCCTCTCCAAGATCCTTCATCTCAAACTCGGATGACAGCTCCTTTTTTAACTTTTGAATAGTCGAAGAATTCCTGGAGGCAATAAACATATCATCAACATATAATAACAAATAGATGTACTCACCATCCTGTAGCTTGTGCATGTAAATACATGAGTCATATGGGCTCCTCGTGTACCCTCGACCAATCATAAAGCCGTCAAATCTCTTGTACCATTGTTGCGGCGATTGCTTCAATCTATAAAGAGACTTCTTCAGCTTGCACACTAATTCCTCTTTTCCTGTAGCTTTAAACCCTATAGGTTATGTCGTGTAGATCTCCTCATCTAAATCTCCATGTCGAAAGGCTATCTTCACATCCATCTGGACCAAATCTAAATCTAGTTGTGTCACCAATGCCAACAAAATCCTAATCGACGAGTGTTTTACAACAGGTGAGAATACCTCGTTGTAATCAACGCCCTCAAGTTGTGCATAACCCTTGGCAACCAATCTGGCTTTGTACCAAATGTCCCTAATAGAAGATCCCTCTTTCTTTGCATACACCCACTTGCATCCAATAGCCTTTTTATCCTTTCGGTAGCTTTGCAAGTTTCCAAGTATCATTCTTCTGAAGAGAGCGCATCTCCTCCTCCATAGCTTCCCTCCACCTGATCGAATCAGAGCTAGACTCTACCTCCTTGAATGTAGAAGGAACCAAATCATCAATGACCTCTGCTGATAAGGCATATGCAACCATGACATCATTATATCTAGTTGGCCGACGAATCACTCTTCTGAGTCTGTTTGCTGCAATGGACTCCTGAACATGACCCTACTCCCGAGTCTCACTATCCACTGTATCCTCTATATGCTCGACTGTCATCCCATCTCCTCCTAATGTCACCTCTGTAGGAGTCTTAATAGATACAATGCTATCTGGAGTGGGTAGAGTCATATTATCCTCCACCTGCTGTGATATCCCTCTTGTCTAGTCTCCCTCCACCTGCTGAGAGACTTGAGGCCTCATCATGTACGCCTCGTCAAATGTAACATCTCTACTAATAACTATCTTTTATCCTGTAGATCCCATAACTTAAAGCCTTTAACACCTTCTCTAAAACCCACAAAGATAGCTTTCTTTGGCCTCAGATCATCACTGACATGATAATAAGCTGGACACCGAAATATCCGAAGTGACTCATAGTCACTAGCCACCGAACCGGACCAACGCTCCATAGGAGTCTTCCCTTGTATCATAGTGCACGACAACCTATTCACAAGATGACTCACATAAACTAACGCCTCGGCCTAAAAGAATCTTAACAATTCACTCTGTGTCATCATACATTGCACCTTCTCCAGTAAGGTACAGTTTAACCTCTTAACCACCCCGTTCTATTGCGGTGTCTCATGAACTGTGAAGTATCGCCTAATGTCGTGATCCTGACAAAACTACAGAAACGGATCACTCTTATACTCTCCTCCATTGTCTGAACGAATAGTCTTCATCTTTCTACCTGTTTGCAGCTCCACTTTCTTCTTTCACTCCACAAAAATATCCAGGACCTCATGTTTATGCTTCATAGGATATACCTAATTTCTCCTAGAATAGTCATCAATGAAAGTGACAAAATAGTTAGCCCCATCAAGTGATGTGTGCTTAGAAGGGCCCCAAACATTTGTGTGAATGTAGTCTAATATACCTTAGATATTGTGAATAGCAGCGCCAAACTTCACTCTCATCTTCATTCCAAATACACAATACTCACACAGCTCTATCTTACAGGTCTTCGCAACTTTTAATAGCCCATGTTTTACCAATGCCTGCAGGAACTTATCACCAGTGTGTCCTAAACGCATGTGCCATAAACTGGTAACATCCTCCTATATAGTGATAGAAGCTGCCAGACTCTCTGTAACTATCTTGCCCTTCAAGTAGTATAGGTTATTTTTTCTGACACCTTGCTTCACCACCACAGACCCCTTCATGACATTCAGAGTTGTATTCTTCAAGATCACCCAATAGCCAGCTGCCATCAAAGTTCCAAGTAAAATAATGTTCTTCGTCAACTGCAGCACGAACCTAACTTCATTCAGCTCCCGAGTCACCCCGTCGCACATACGGATCTGAACTATACTAATACCACCAATAGGATATACGTGATCATTACCCATAAGCACGACATCCTCACTTTTCAACTCCTCAAAGTTGGAGAACCAATCCTTCCTAGGGCAAATATAGTATGTAGCACCAGAATCCATCATTCACTTCGTAGAGTCAGCATAACAAACCGACGATAATACTGAGCATGAAAAGCTTGAAGAATTCGTATCTGAATTATCGCCACTAGCCTTGACAATATTCACTTTCAAAGATTGTATAACTTTCTCTTTATTCTTCTCGGCTTTATCTTTTAACTTTAGGCACTCGTTCTTCCTATGTCCTTCTTTACAAAAACGACACTAGTTCCTACCAACACTCTTATGGCCACCTCAATTCCTAGATTTTGAGCGGTTGGACTACCAACGGTTTGGAGTACGGTCTCGAACTGCTAATGCATCTCCTGATGCCTTCTCGGAGGGTTTGTTATCACTTTTCTCAATTCATAATTTACCAAAACTGAGGTCACATCCTTATAACTAATAGTAGTTCTACCATTAATCATAGTTAGGACAAAAGTATCATAATCATCCTCCGACAACGAACACAAAAGTAGCATTGCGTTATCTTCATCCTCAACCATGATATTCACATTGGTCATATCTAAAAGCAACTTCGTAAAGTTATTTACATGCTCCCTAATGAAAACTCCCCTTTTCATCTTGAACTGGTAAAATCTCTTCTCCAAATGAAGCCGATTCTCAATACTTTTAGAAAGATACTTTTTATTGAGCGTTTACTATAATTTCTTCGCTGATGTCTCGTTCATCACATCATAAATTAGATCCGGCATCAAGTATGATCTAATAACTCCACAATCCCTACTGTTCATCTTCTTCTAAACCTTATCCTCCATATCATCTGGTTTCTCTTTCCACTCAAGAGAATCCTCTAAATTTTGTGCATCCAACGCATCCATCACCTGGCACCTTCACAAACCAAAGTTGATCTTGCCGTCGAGCTTCAGAACATCAATCTTTATATTATTGATGCTCAGACTCTGTATCGCCTCCGAAAGAGATGATCCCGATGTGTTTGTTTTACCCATGTTGTAGATCTAACTTTTCAAATAAGAATTCTTCAGCGAATCCTTTGAACAAGCCCCAAGCCAAAACCTGGGCTCTGATACCACTTGTTATGCGTAGCGAAAATTTTGGCAGCACTTCTGGTGCACAATAAGAGAGTAAGATCATAACTAAATCCCTGTTTCACAAAGAAAATAAGAATCAACAGTGATATATCTCAACAAAATAGGTGTAAAATCTCGTAAAATAAAGTAAATGAGTTTTTATTATGAAATATATATTTATATCATAGATAAATGTGATATCAAGTGTCTAGGGATTAAACAAGTGTATTTTATAAGAGAGAAATCGAGTGAAAGACCAGCACACAAACATCATGCACCAATAGAAAATTTCATATCCGGTCGACCGTGCCATAGTGGCGGTCGACCGCTGGGTGTGCAGGTGAGCAGAAAGGCTTCTGCTTCCTACGCGGTCGACAATGACATAGCGACAATCGACCACTGAGCAGATTTTGAGTTTTTCCAGGTTTTGGGTCATGTTGGGTTTTGTGTCGGGATTTTGGGTTCATATATATTTTTTATATTCGGGAGACCCTCTTCTTGATCAAACCAAACCCTAGCAGCCTCATCCTTTCCTCTTGCAAACCCTAACCCCTTCTCCTTGGTGATTCCGACGAATTTTGGGGAGTTTGAGCGAGATCCATCGGCTTGCGGCGAAAGAGGACTTTTTATAGCGTTGTTAGAGTTGTTCATCACCCATCAGGCGAGTTTCATCTCGCCCAATCCTGCACCTAGGTTTTTAAACGTTTTTAAATGATGTTTTTATGAGATTTGTGAGCCTAACATGTTAGTTTATGTATAAAAATAGATCTTTATATTATATATTGCTAAAAGAACGAGTTTTCTATTAATAAAGATCACCCATGAATTTCTTAATGCAGATCTAGATCTGAATTTTTTTCTAATAAGAGTTTTGAAAGAATTTTTTTTTGTTTTCGAAGGTTTCGACATGAATATGTACGTTTAAAAATGTTTTGCTTTGTCTATAGTGTTTAAACTGTTTCTCACATGTTTCTAGATATGATAAATCATGTATATAATATTGATAGTGTTTATAAATGTCATACACAAGTTTTTAGATCGGTTTCCTGTAGAACAGAAACCTAAAAAAGGTTTCTACTTCTACGCGGTCGATTGCGGTGTACGCGACGGTCGACCGCGTAGCATGTACAAGAAGCAGTAGGCTTCTACTTCAGTTGCGGTCGACCGTGGCGGTCGACTGCTGAGGATTTTTTCTGCATAATCATATTATTGCATATGTTTGTATGGCTGGCGAGATACCTAGTTTACATAGGATTGTTATATACTGATATTGGTATACATGAGTTGATTATGGACATGAGTCTTAGATTTTATTTACTAGGATATGAGAGTAAATAGTATATATGCTTTCACTTGTATCTGTTTATTGTATGATATTAATCGTATGTAGTCCATACGTTGGACACTTGTCTATTGCGGCTCATGTGTTGGAGCTTAATCATATAGTCCATGTGTTGGACATTTACCCATTTCAGTCAATATGTTGGATCTTCGTCATATATAGTCCATGTGTTAGGCATTTATCACATGCAGTCCATGTGTTAGACATTTATTTGAGTTATTTTAATTAACATATAGTAGATAAAGTCCATGTGTTGGACAAGTATCTATCGTTAGTTAGGATATTTTGATAGTATGGTTGGAGATAGAGTTATTGCTCCATGCTGTAGCTTGGATTTGGAATTTAGATATTTATAATTTGAACTACGGGGACGTACCTATGCCCGTGTTGTAAATTTCTAAATATCAAACTCCCACTTTATTTTACAGTCGATGATTGATTATCTATTATATATCTACAACTATTTTCTTATCCTTCTAGCCTTTCCCCCTGGGGTTGGTTGATATATTACTGGCTATAGTTCTTTGATGCTCGTTGTTTTCCCCCTCCTTTTAGGCAGCGAGTCCGATGCACGAAGAGTCGCAGGTTGATAAGATGTCTTCATAGATTCTATCTAGATATTTATTATATTTACAGTTTATGTCAGAACTCCACAGTAGATGTATTTATGAACATTTGAGATATTATTTCTAGCTTTGTAAAGGCGATGTGCCTTAATGTCATTTCATTTGAATTCCTATTGTGAGACAGTTGTTTCATCTCAAATGTTTTCTTCTCAGAGATTTGTCCATTTATATCTGTGGTATTGATTTTCTTTAGAGTATCTGTTGTTTAGTATTTCTTCTGTATATTTTATCTTGCCTGTTTTGTACCTACACCTATTATTGATTTCACTAGATAGATAGTAACTGTGATGGTGAAACATATTGTAGCATAGTGTCTGGTGCTTGGCAGGTTTGACATTCTTGGTTTTACCTTAGACTGCAGCCTTGTTAAAACCAGGGGCGTCACAGTGGGATCATCAGTTCTAGGACTGATTTGTCAAGAGAACCTAACAAGCTATTACAAATCACAGTAAGACAAACTAATTTTATGTGGTTCGGCAAGTTGCCTACGTCCACGGGGCAAGAATGGGGTAGATCTACTATTAGAGAGAAAGAGAATACAAATAGGTTTTACAATCACACAAAGTCTCACAAATAAAACCCTCAAACAAGCTCTCAAATCTCTCATAATTTCTCTCTCAAAAGGGATGCTAAAACCCTCTCAAAATCGCTACTTTTTCTATCTCAACAATAGCCAACTTAGCCTCTACTATTTTCCCCTCTGCCCTTCTGGGTTTTCTTTTTCTTTACACAATTTTTCGCCCCCCACCAAAAAAACCTAGAAGCAATCAGATCCTATTTATACTGCTAGAATAGTAACAGACGCATAGTGGGTGGGCCTTCTCTTCGTGGGCCTGCTCAGGTCCGTTCACAAGGCTTTTTCCATATCTAAATAGAGTACGATATTTGGATGCTTGACTTTTTATCTATCTCTTTGCAAATTTCTTAAGCCACAACGATGTTATCCATAATACTTTTACCTCTGACAAAAGCCCCTTCGATTGGGGGGGGGGGGGGAACTGGAGTGGAGCGAGAACATTTTGCAAGTCTAGCGCAGCATCTGACTTTGGCAAAAAGTTTATAGTTTGTCGTACACAAGCTGATGGGTTTGAAGTCTTGTACTATAGACACATGGGCTTTCTTAGAAACAAGAATTAGAACCGTGTGTGGTAGGGCAACAGATAGTTTTGTATGTATGAGGAATTCATTTGCAATCAGCAGAACCGATTGACCCACAATATCCCATTTTGCAAGTAAAGAAAGCAGCAAAATATCCATCTATACATGGAGTGCTGTTCAAAATGAAAAATTATTAGCATAAAAAATCTAAAAATAAAAAATTAGAAATTCTGGCATGATCAAGAGCAGTTATGTAAACACTATCCTAGAAGATTGAAGATCCGCCTATCGCCCTGGTGCAAATGGTCCTCTCTCCCCTAGCGGTAAAAACCTTCCAAAATTCGGCCGATATCTGTACTCGGACGAGAGTAGCAGAACTTCTGCTCAGATGAAGAACGTTGACCAAAAGAAAGTTAACAATAGCCAACAATTTTGAGAGAGAAGGAGGGAGAAGCTCTCGTTTGAGAAGAAGAGAGAAGAGATTGTTTTCTGTATTTTTTCCGAATTGGGAAGCCTCTATTTATAGGAGTCGGAAGCAGTAGCTGTTGCTGGATCAACGTGAATGTTCTCCACATCTCGTGCACCCATTACCCAAATATCACACACGTTCTCAGAGCCGTTACACACGTTCTCATGACCGAGTCAAAACTAAAAAATTAAAGTTTTGAGAACCAAAAAATTGTGTGCGTGTGCGGTGCGGCGTGGCGCGCGCATGTCGCGGCTTGACGAGGCGAGGTGTGGCGCGTACGCGCGTGAGTGAGTTATGCAAAGCCCAAACAATACCAAACCTAAAACACTAATCAAGGCCCAATAAGAGGTGAAGCAATATAAACTCCTTACTATTCATCTCATTTTCTGATATGGGACTATTCACAAGGTAAAGTTGTCTTTTTATGAACAAAATAGCCAATAGTCCCCCCAAAAGGCAATATTAACTGGAAACTCAAAATTAATAAATTAATTAATAAATCACAAAACAAATATAGGTTGGACAACCTTTCGTGTTGTGAATCGGGAAAGGTAGCTTTCGGCTTTGAACCTTTCCTTAGTGAGTTCATCGTCACCTGAGGGACATAATGGACTAGGCCTTGAATTAGGCCCCTTTAACCAGGTATTGACGAAAACTCACACAATACGTCTCCATCTATTGAGCAAAGCATGTTGAACGTTAAAGGGCATGCTCACAATAACCGACTCATGAGAGTTTCTAGGGGTTAGCTCATCCCCCTCAACCGCGACTATCACAGTTCCTCTCACTTAGGTAAGTTCTCCAAGGGTACTATAGCTAGATATCATACCCTATGCAATATACGTGTTAGACTTATTAAGAGTAAAACTCAGCCTAACCAGCTGTATCATAAGAGCATCGTCACCATAGAGAAGGGGAAAGTAGTTGATCCTACCATAATGATATATGAATATATCTAGGTTGATGCTCCACATGAGTGTCACTAGTCTAACTTGTTACTACCATATTGAATCTACATTAGGACTATGTCTCTAAATAAAGGCCGGGTTACCGCCGCCAATAACCTAACTTATGGGCTTAACCCCATCTCCCTCGATGAATCTAGAACCATAATCCTGGATAAACCCTTAGTCAAAGGGTCAGCAAGATTCTTCTCAGACTTTACAAAGTCTAATATCACAACTTTATCTAGCAAGCGTTGTACAGATTTATATCTTATTTGAATATATCTGTTAAGTTTATTATTTACATACACTTGCTTTGGAAGCTCTATGGTGGATCTAGAATCAGAATGAATGGAAATTGGAGTAGAGGGTTTAGGGACCAAAGAAAATTCAGAGAGTAGATATTTTAACCATTCTGCTTCTGTGCAAGTGGTATCAAGAGCAATCAATTCAGATTTTATGGTGCTCCTGACTATTACTGTTTGCTTACAGGATTTTCAGGATACAACATCACCACCAAAAAGGAATACATATCAAGATGTAGACTTTACACTGTTAGAATATGTGACCCAGTTAGCATCACTATACCCTTCTATAGCATCAGGGTACCCAGTATAAGTCAAACAATAGTCAATTGTGCCTTTTAAGTATTTGAATATTCTCTGTAAAGAAATCCAGTGATCTTTGCTAGGGTTACTGGTATACCGGCTCAGTCTCCCTACAGCATAAGCTATATCGGATCTAGTTCAGTTGGATATGTATAGGTAAGATCTAATCAGCTGAGAATACTTCTACTAGGAGACAAGTTCACATTTATTTTTCTTCAAAGATATAAAAGAATCATATGGTGTGGAAATAGGGTTAGAGTTATAAAAATTGAAGTTAATCAGTATTTTCTCAATACTGTGAGAAAGACTCAAAGATATTCCTCTAGTGTCTCTAGTAATTTTCATTCCAAGTATCATGTCGGTAAGACCTAAGTCTTTCATATTAAAGTTCTTAGAGAGATAGTCCTTAACCTTTGAAATTAATTCAAGAGTTGTTCCAAAGATAAGAATGTCATCAACATAGAGGCAGAGGATGACAGTCATTATTTATCACTTTTGAATAAACACACTTATCATGTTCATTTACAGTGAAGCCATATTGTGCAATGCCTCTGTCAAATTTTTGGTGTCATTATTTAGGAGATTGTTTTAGACCATACAAAGATTTAACAAGTTTACAGACTTTATTTTTTTGACCTTTCGCATTTGAAGCCTTCAGGTTGGTTCATATAATTTTTTTTATCTAAATCACCATTCAAGAAAGCAGTCTTAACATTCATCTGATGTATGGTTAACTTATGAATAGCAGCAAAGGCTAATAATACTCGGATAGTTAAAATTCGGGCTACAGGAGAATAGATATCAAAGTAATCAATGCCCTTTTGTTGAGTATAGCTTTTAGCCACTAATCTAACTTTATATTTATCAATGGAACCATCAGCTCTAAGTTTCTTCTTGAATATCCACTTACAACTAACAGATTTACAACCTGGAGGTAAGTCGGTGAGTATCCAAGTATGATTTTACATGATAGATTTAATCTTATTATCAATGACTTCTTTCCAGAAAGGAGATTCAGGTGAATCTATTGCTTCCTTGAATGAGCTTGGATCACCTTCAACAAGAAAGGGAAAGAAATCTTCTCCAAAATCCTTTTGAATTCTACCTCTTTTATTTCTTCGAGGTTCAATATCTAAAGGTTAAGAAGAACTGGAAGATGATAGATTAGAAGAAAGAGATGAACTAGGATTTTCTGAGATTTTGGATTTGAAAGGAAAGATGTTTTCAAAGTAGATTGGTGGAGTCATCTGCTAAGCTTATGCTTCCTCCACGTGATTCCTGATAAGTTGAAAACCAAGAGCGATCATTGTAAATATGAATATTAGCTTCGGAATCCAAGTACCAGTCAGTGTAAGAAGTAAGAGAATTTAAAAGATAAGATGAAGAGGCTAACCTCAAGGAATTTGGATTCTCTTCAATCATGTTAAATTTGTTGGATCTATTTCCTTTAGGAGCAGGTTTGTCTGGTTCCTTCTTCTGATAGAAATAGTTGGGAGCCAGATGGTTGGTTCTACCACAGACATAGCAAAACTTTCCATTAGACTTATGGCTAAAAGAGTTGGGATTGGATTTGGAAGATGATGATTTGTTGAATGATTGCTGGTTTTTCTTGAATTTCTTCCCTTTGAGTTTGAAATTCTTAGATTTAGATTATCTTCTACCAAGTTTACTTTAGCTTTTATTTCGGTCTTGGTTTTGAAATTTTTCCTATGTTGGTCTTCAATGCGAATAGCCTTGAGGGCTTCAGTTAAGGTTAGATCTCCTTGCTTGTGTCGGAGATCTCCATCAAATCTAGACCAGGAGGGAGGAAGTTTATCAATCAAACAAGAAACTTTAAAGTCATCAGTAAAGGAGTTTTCCTTTGATTGGAGGTGACGAAGAAAATCTTGGAATTCATGAATTTGTTCATTAATGGGTTTGTCATCAACCATCATGAACTTATTGAAGGAAGAGGAGGTGAAACGCAGAATTCCGACATCATCATAGCCATATTCTACTTTAAGAGCATTCCAAAGGTCTTTAGCACTTTTGAACTCATAATATATGTCATAAAGGTTATCCGCAAGTGCACTAAGAATCCTATGGCAACAATAATAGTTGATTTCTTCTGATTTTATAGAGCTAAAAAAGGAGCTAACATCAGAACCAGAAGTGGAAGGAGAAGGTTCAGGTTGAGCACCATAAACATGGGAGTTGGAGGGTTAAGAACCACTAGATGACAACTCAAGAATGTCTATGGCAGATAGGAGACATAGGGTAGTGAGCCAGTATCTTATTTGATTAGCCCACCGTTTATAGTTAACACCAATGAACTTCTTAGGTTTGACACTCTTGAAATGATCAGGATTAGCCACAAGTCTGATTGAAGTTTACTAGTCTAGGTATTTGGAATCTTATCGGGAGCAAATGTTTTTGTCAATACCACTAGACTAGATACTTAGGAGTATAGCTTTGATCAATAAATTTGAACAATATAATTAGAATAATATGATTCAGATACAGTAAATATTTTAAGCAATAATTAAATTTTTTTCTTCTAGTTAAACAGTAACAAATAAACAATATTAATTAACAAACAAATAATTTAAATAGTATTATTTTTTCTTTTTTTCCAATTATTTTATTTTCGGATTAATTCCAAATAAAATTGAACATAAATTTTTTTGCAGTAATTAAAGTCAATTAACAAAATTAAGAGCAATTTATTAAAATTATTTCAGACAACAGTAATTCAATCTTCTAGATTGCTGTCAAAAATAAAATATTATTAGCATAAAAAATCCAAAAATAAAAAATTAGAAATTCTGACCTAATTGGGAGCAGTCGTGTAAACACTGCTCTATAAGATTGAAGACCCGCCTATCGCGCTGACGCAGATGGTCCTCTCTTTTCTAGCGGTAAAAATCCCCAGAATTCGGCCGACATTTGTACTCGGACGAGAGTGGCAGAACTTCTGCTCAGATGAAGAACGTTGCCCAAAAGAAAATTAACAGTAGCCAACAATTTTGAGAGAGGAGGGAGAAGCTCTCGTTTGAGAAGAAGAGAGAAGCGATTGTTTTATGTATTTTTCCGAACTAGGAAGCCTCTTTTTATAGGAGTCGGAAGCAGTAGCCGTTGCTGGATCGACGCGATCATGCTCCACATCTCGTGTCGTTACACACGTTCTCTGACTGAGTCAAAACTGAAAAATTAAAGTTTTGAGAACCAAAAAATTATGTGTAGTGCGCGCGTCGCGGCATGACTAGGTGTGCGTGCGCGAGTGAGTTATGTAAAGCCCAAACAAGACAAAACCTAAAACACTATTCAAGGCCTAATAAGAGGTGAAGCAATATAAACCCCTTACTATTCATCTCATTTTCTAATGTGAGACTATTCACAAGAGAAAATTGCATTTTCATGAACAAAATAGCCAACATGGAGCACTATCAGTAGGGATAAAGAAGGCAGCGACTCAGAGCGTAGAAGGTGACGATAGTATGAGATAGCAGCTTCATGGATGACATTAGCACCTTGGATCAATTCATTCTTAGGACCATATATATATATATATAGAGTCAACTTCATTGAAGACCCGCTTACTTTTAACATAGCTATGGAAGAAATAACTATTGGCATCCCCTTCTTATATATCCATTTGATCCTTGATTTTTGTTCCCAAAATATTTCCTCCCGCACACATGCTTCACACCACTTAGCTTTACAATCATTGAGTCTATCATAAGTATAATTTTGGTCCCAACCAGACTGGAGGGCAGCATCAAACGATCTGATCTCAGAGTCGAAGACTGAAATCTGATTGAATATATTACCGAAGGACGACCAGTTCCAAGATTTAAGGGAGCTTCTGAGCTTCTTGAGATTATTAAGGTGCAAATCAAGAATAGGAGAGGGCTCATGTTCTTTATTCTTTGACATATATCTTGGAAGGTTTCTTATGGAGTTGTTTGTCACATTCATAGTAGAGTTTGTTTACAAGTTATATATCTTTCTGGTGGTCAATTATATATGATTTATAGATTTTAAAGGCGATTGTTTGTTGTTTCAAATTTTGTGAAGACCCTTGTTTTTTTATTTTTATTATTTGAAGTGTTTTAGGGGTTTTCCCCTAAAATTTAATTTTAGGAAATGGTTGCAATTTTAAATTTCAAGTTTTTTATGGTTTTTTTTGTAATTTATAGTTTTTTCGACAGGTTATTTGTAGCTTTTGATCTTGTATAGTATGTTTGTAAATTTGTGTCATAACATGTTTTTTCATTAAATTTATTAGAATAAAACTTTTTAATTATGTATAAGTATGACTTTGAATAGGATTACTAAATATTTGAGTATTAGAACTTTCCAAATGTGGATAATTTTAATATTTTGAGAATTCTTAAGTGAATATAGGATTAAGTGATAATTTTTAGAAATGGGAGGGTTCAATAGCAAATCGACAATTTCTTATAAAATTTCTAAATGGCAGGAAAACCCCCCAGTGATATTGTTATTAGTTTTCAAAAATTTTAGGATTTTGTTTATAATTTTTAAATTTTTAGGAGGTGTTTGTAGTTTTAAGATTGTAAAGGGGTTTTGTGTATTTTTAAAAATTTTCAAGGGTTGTTTGTAGTTTTTCAATTCTTCAGGGGTTATTAGTTTCTAAAATTTTAAGTGTTCATTTGCAAGTTTTAGATTACTCAAGGGGTTGTTTCTAATTGCATATTTTTAGGACTATTTGTCATTTGTGGATTTTTATGGGGTTGTTTGCAATTTCAATTATTTCGGGTCTTTTGTATTGCAATTGCCGTAGATTGCAATAAAAAGATTACAATGAAACATAGAAAAAACTTATATTTTTTAGGATTTTTTCTGTATACCGATGGAGCGTTGATCTTGTTTTCCATTGACGGACCGACTAAGATGATGAGCCTTTCACTAATTGATGATCTCTAATCTCTTAGAAGAAAGCACAATCTTCTCTAGATGAATATATATTAACAGATCCTTTCTCACAAGAACTGTTGATTAAACTAGATGACGAGCTGAAGAAAATGAATCCTTTCTCATAAGAATTGTTGATCAGGCCAAATGATTAGCTGATGGTAATGACCTATGAAGATCAATAACGGTGGAGGAGAGATGGGCTTTTTGTAAATGTAGCCTTTGAATATCTCTCTCTCTCTCTCTCTCTCTCTCTCTCTCTCTCTCTCTCTCTCTCTCAATGGCAAGATGTCTAGCCAAAAACAATGTTAGTTTCAAGACCTTTCCTCCCACCCCTGTTCCCCTTAGTGATCATGCCTATTTATAGGCTTTGAAGCATTAAGTTTGTGAGTTTGTAAGCCTTAACTCCCTTTAAATGAAGAGTTAGTGGTCATTAACTCCTCTTTAAAATGAGTGATTTAGTGATCATTAACTCCCCTTAAATGTTAGTGGTCATTAACCGCTTCCTTAAATGTACCTTTTGTGAATAGATATGAGCGAGGTTCACCAATAATGGCTATGGGCGAGGCTCATCAATAATGACCACATGTGAAGTTCATCAATAATGACCCTGAGCGAACATTGTCAGAATGGGTAACACGGCCCACCTGGGCTATCGAACAAAGCTCGCTGCTGCTTGGATGAGCTTCGCTACAATTTTGGTGAGCTTCGCTGTGGCTTCGATTTTAGCGAACTTTGTTATGGTTTCGGTGAACTTTGCTATGTGTCACATGCAGACTATTTGGGCAAAGCTCATTTTGGATGAACTTCGCCTGAAGCTTCACTTTGACTTGGTCTTGAGAGTGAGCTTCATTATGACTTGGGCAAACTTCACTATGGCTTGGGAGAGCTCCACTATGGGCATGTGCTTGGACCACTTCGATCTGGGTGTCCACATCTTGAACATGTATTGGGTTCAAGTATTATACTTGTGCCGAGTGTCGATCCAGACCTCTCATGACTTGAGAGATTAATTATTTGTCTACAATCCTTAGGATATGGAGGACGTGGCCCACATGTTGGCTTTTTTATTTTGATGATGTTTTAACAAACAATTTACAACTAATATTGTTTGTCTAGTGTTTGTATTTTTATATTTATTCTAGGAAAACAATGAGTCGGAGGTTAGATGGAATTGCGCCATAACGATCATATCAAATGGAGGTTGGCGAAAATAGTAGAATGAAGCCATTGCACATTCAAGTCATATACAAGATCAAGCTTCATCCAGTTTACCAAGATGAGATACATCGAAGATTAAGATTGCTTGGGTATAGTTTTTATAGTTTAGGAGTTTATACTTTGTGTGTTGGTACTTTAAGCTCATATACTCATATATACACACACACGCGCGTATTTGGTTTTTATAGTTTTCAAATATATATAAATATGAAACATATATTCTTCTTTACATATATACATGTTTCATATTTAACGTTTTTGTTTTTAGAAACTATGTGTTAGTCACATATACATTAATCGAATATGTGTATATAAATACATATTCGTGTTTATTTGTGCTTGTTATGATTTCATTAAAATAAAGTTTTCAAATCATGTTTATTATTTTGAAAGATTGCAAAATATGTGTATTTTCGATGAAATATTGTATTCTTGGTTTATGGACTTAATAACACTAGTTACATCTTTTCTTAAGTCTATAAACTCATTCAAAAGTTTTCAAGATATTGTTTAAGTCAAAATGTCAAAAACATGTCTTGTTTAGTTTTTATGTTTTGGACATTTTTGTAAAATAAAGAGATTTCTCATTTTGGAGATGTAATTCCAAAAATACTTTTTTATAACATGTTTATTATCATGTTTATAATCATTTCTCAAAGTTTTATATTTTTTGGAATTTATTTGTTATTTTTAAAGAGGTTTAAAAATCAGTTTTACTATTTATTTCAGGCTGATAACCTGTTATCAGTCGACTGATGGATTTTTTATCAGTCGACTGATGAAATCGTTTGGAAAGTGCAAAAGTTTATGTTTTTGTAACTGATGAACTATCAGTCGACTGATGAGTTTATCAGTCGACTGATGAGGTCTTCAGTTGATCGATGAGCTGTGAACTGCCTGTAACGGTCACCTCATCAGTCGACTGATACTGTTCATCACTTGACCACGACTTCCCAACGGCTAGTTTTTCCAGATTTTTAGATTTTTGTTTTTTTATCTTTTTCCTTGGTCTTCTCTTGGTTTTGGGGCTTGTTCTATAATCCTATATATACCCCACTGCCATAACTATTTTCACCTAATCCAAAAAAGTTTTTAAACAAGTTTAAAGGTGTTTAAAAGTTTGTTTAGTGTTTGTTTCAAGTTTCGGTTTGTGAAAAATTTTTCACAAGAGCTAGAGGAGATCATCATTTGTGTTTGAGCTCTCAACTCATCTCTCTCTCACTCTTGATCTATAGAGAAGTTTCCTTAAACTCAATTCTAGCTATTTATTGTTTTGATCATAATTTTCATAAGCTAGATTTTATATTGAGTTTATATTTGATTTTGATTATACTCTTTGTTTACACACAATCTATTGAGCTTATTGTATTTGCATACATTATATAATTTGGGGTTGTGAGTTTGTGACATTAAGAGTGATCTTTCATTGTGTTCTCATCCATAGTAGAGAACAAACTTTGTATTTGAGCCTATATTGTGAGATACACTTTGTAATACACTTGTACACCGAGAGGAGTGTGTGATGAGAGACGGGGTCGGTTCCCAGAGGAGTGGTATCGGTAGTAAAGCCTAGAGAGAGGTGGTAAATCCGAGCACTTGAGGAAGGACACAGGCTAGAGACCAACACTTAGAGGGTGTAGAGTGTGATTATAAGAGTGTGGATTGTAAAGTTTTCAGTGAGATAGAAAACCAAGTGTTAGGTGTAAATGTTTTCGGATGAGCGTCGAAAACCCGATGTGATAGTGGATTTCTCCCCGGGAGTGGGGAGCGGAGACATAGGACGGAAGGTCCGAACTCCGTGATCATATCGTTTGTTTGTGTTTATCATTGGCGTTCTTTTACATTTGTGCTTATTGTTTATATCGCTATTGTCAATTGCCCTTTGTTTAGATTGCCCACTATCTTGTTTATTTTGTATATGTTTATTTCACCCTTGTGTTAATTGGTTATCCTTGCATATATCTTGTTGCATATCAAATTTGATAGGATATGTGTTAATTAGTTTTAAATAGGTATTAATATCACATTAGATTAGCATAAACCCTATTCACCCCCCTCTAGGGTGCTAACAATTGGTATCAGTGCTTGGTGCTCCTAGATTTAATGTTGCTCCTAGATTAGATAATTTCCTATATGCTCAATGGTGTGTTAGATTTAAATTTTTTGTTCGATCTAGACATTTGATTTATGAGAAATTATTGACGATGCTTATATTGTACTGACTATGGAGAAATCCAAGTGGTATGATAAAGATAGAAGATTTTTTGTACAATGAATAAACTTTTGTTAGAATTTTTACACAATGCTTTTGACTCATCGTTTTCTAACAAGTTTGTTCATTTTGATAGTGCTTACACTTTATGGAAATTTATTGAAGCACATCAAGGGAATTTGGATGTGATCCGACAAGCTTTGGAGGCTTCCTCTTCAAGTTCCATTAGAGCATCATGCACACGTTCACTAGGGGATAATCCTAGTGTGGTAAGCGATTCCGATTCCGAAAGTAAACTTTCAATTAATGAACTCGCTTGTACATATAATAAATTAATGCATGCCTACACTAAGTTGCATAATAATTTTATTGATCTTAAAAGCAATCATGTAGAATTAAAATCTATTAGCATCTAAGTTTGATACTATTTCAAATGAGAATGTGATCCTAAAATAAAACAATAAAAAATTTAAACTGGATCATGATTCTTTAATTTCAAATGTTACTAGTTTCACTCATGAAAAGAAGAATACCATGTTAGAAGTAGAAGCTAGTAAAAATAAATTGAATTCATTTGTAACTGATTATGTTTGTTCTACTTCTAGTGCCAATGCATATGTGCCTAACGATGAAGTGAATCTTGTGAAAAACCGCATATCATCTTTAGATTCAACCTTAAACACATGCATTGATACTCATAAAAAACTTATGGACAAGTGTGCTAAATCTAATGCTACAACTTCTAAATCACCTACCCCCTATGCACACTTGTATAGCAAAATTTACAAATGCTCCATTTGCGGCTGAAAAGACCATTTAGCTAAATTTTACTATGATGCATACAAATATTCTAAGACTAATGCTTCTTGTGCATCTCATAAGGCTTCGTCATCACACATACATGCACATACTCATAAAGTTCATCATAAGCATGCTAGTGTGTTTAAATGTGATTATTGTGGTTGTTTTAGTCATTTGGCCAAGTAAATACTTTTGATTTAAAAAAATTCACTCTTTCCAAATGATTCCTAAAAGACCATGTGTGTTTAAATGTGATGTTTATGGTAGATTTGGATATCTTACAAAATTTTGTTTTGACTTGCAAAAAGTTTCTAATTTGCAAAATGTTTCAAATAGACCAAAATTGTTCAAAAATATTTTACATTTGCAAAATGATTTTAAAAGACCATTTTTACTTGCAAATATTCCTCGTGCATATCCACATGATTAATAAAAACAAATGCATCTTTTTTATTGCACATATTATAATTGTAGGCTGTCTAAAAATTACTACAGATAGCTTATCCCCATCAAACACCGATGATAGAAGTTACAATCTGATGATTTCCAGAAGGTTATAATTTGAAGACTTTTACGTAGATCGATGAAGGTTACAATCTGATAACCTTCACAACAACTGATAAAAGCTCTAATCAATAGCTTTCACAATCAATATCGGGAGTTACAATCTAACGACTCTCATATTTTCAAGGAGCCAAGACAAAGATTATAAGGTGACGGTCTTTACAATGCTCTAGCAAAAGAGACTATAAATTAATGGTCTCTTCAAATCAAAATGCATGGTTCATCCACAGCGTTCAAGTCCAAACACACGGGTCAGACCTGTGTTACAACCTCAAAATACAGAGGTCCTCCCTGTGTTGTAACATCAAAATACAAAGGTCATCCCTATGTTATAATATCAAAACACAGGGTTCATCCCTAGCGTTCAAGTCCAAACGCAGAGCTCGTGGCCTCGTTCCCAGAACAAAACGCACGGGTTAGACCTGCATTGCAACATCAAAACACATGGGTCGGACCCGCGTTGCAACATCAAAATGTACGGATCAGACCTGCATTGCAACATCAAAACGCAACACGACCTGTGCGTTCTCAGCCATCAAAACACTATTATCTGCGTTTGACTTATTCAAACGGTTCCAAGAACCGTTTCCCACAATCTGAGGGGATCACAACTCCATTCAGGAGTGATTTAAGGGGAGCGATTATACCTCTTAAACCCCTAAATGGTTTCAAAACCACTTTCCACAAAATGTGATCGGTTACATCCTATTAAGGAGAGATTTTAGGGGACGGTTACACCCCTAAAACCCTTACAAATATGGGTAAACTCAGCTGAGTTCGGACCCTTCGGCTTGGCAAAAAAGAAGATATCTTTGGCTTCTTCTTAGGATCTTCGATCTGGAATTTTGGAGATCAATAAGCTCTCTCTCTTTTTCTGGATCGGAATTCTTGGAGATCGGCACAAGACTTCTTGGCAGAAGAAAGATCTAGGCAATCTTAAGATCCTCGGAGTTGTTCTTGGAGCTTTCATCAAACTTGACTTACAAACCGATTTCGGTTAAATCAATCAACTCTTCCATAGAGTAATAACTCGCTCAGAGTTCCCTAACTCGTTAAGAGTTTCAAACTTGCTCTACAAGTTCTTCTAAACTCGTTCAGAGTTCTAAAACTTGCTTTGCAAGTTCTCCATAGCGTCAAATCATGAGGAGAATATATCGTTCCAGTGAAGCGAAATGTCAGATCGTCAACGTAAAGCAAGCTCAATACGAGCATTCGAAGAAGGCATTCCATCGCCACCATGAAGAACCCAGAATTAAACAAAGAAGAGGATCTCTATCGATTCTCTTCTCTTTTGTAATCAAGAAATTCAAATTGTAATTAAGTTTAAGAGAGTTGTAAACATTTTTTTTCTAAGCAGTTAGAGAGAACAAAATCAAATACGATTCTTTCTTTATTTTTTATTACAAATTTTCCAACAAACAACAATCAAAAGGGTCATTCACATACATATTGTTATGACCGGACTAGTACACTACATGCGCCCAAAAGGGATCATAACCCTAGGGTTTTGAGTTTTAATGATAGGGGTCATGTCCCTAGACTCTTAGGTACCAAGAGTAATTGGGTACCAAAACAAGTTTGATTTTTAAAACCAAGTTTTTTAGTGTTTTTACTTTTCATTTCTTGGTTTTGAAAAATATGCTTTGTAATTTTTTTGAAAATGAAAACAATATTTCTTTTGTTTGTGAGTTTTGCTTAAGCATGTTTTCATCTTGCTTGCTCACATGTTTGCCTTAGTACTTCATTTCATATATTCCATAAGGCATTTTGATAGGGGAGCCATCCCTATTTTTTTATTGTTTTTATAATCACCGTGCTTATAGGTAGGGGGAGCCTTCACTCTTTTCATTCTTTTTTCCCCTTTTTGATGTTGTCAAAGGGAGAGAAATATTGTGAGTATATCCTACCTTGTTTTTATGCATGATAATCGTAATTTATATATTCATTTTGTATCATGCATATCTTTTTTTGTAAATTATTTATCATCATAAAAAATGGGGAGATTGTTGGCCTTTTGATGATGTTTTAACAAACAATTTATAACTAAGTTGTTTGTCTAGTGTTTGTGTTTTAATATTTATTCTAGGCAAATAATGAGTCAGAGGTTGGATCAAATTGCGCCATAATGATCATATCAAATGGAGGTTGGTAGAAATAGTAGAGTGAAGCTATTAAACATTCAAGTCATATACAAGATCAAGCTTCATCCAGTTTACCAAGATGAGCTACATCGAATATCAAGATTGCTGGGGTATAGTTTTTATAGTTTAGAAATTTATACTTTGTGTGTTGGTACTTTAAGCTCATATATACACACACACGCATTTGGTTTTTATAGTTTTCAAATATATATAAATATGAAACATATATTCTTGTTTACATATATACACGTTTCATATTTAACATTTTTGTTTTTGGAAACTATGTGTTAGTCACATATACATTAATCGAATATGCGTATATAAATACATATTCATGTTTATATGTGCTTGTTATGATTTCATTAAAATCAAGTTTTGAAATCATGTTTATTATTTTGAAAGATTACAAAATATGTGTATTTTTGATGAAATAGTATTCTTGGTTTATGGACTTAATAACACTAGTTACATTTTTTCCTAAGTTTATAAACTCATTCAAAAGTTTTCAAAATATTGTTTAAGTCAAAATGTCAAAAACATGTCTTGTTTAGTTTTCATATTTTGGACCTTTTTGCAAAATAAAGAGATTTCTTATTTTAGAGATGTAATTCCAAAAATACTTTTTGTAACATGTTTATTATCATGTTTATAATCATTTTCCAAAGTTTTATATTTTTTAGAATTTATTTGCTATTTTTAAAGAGGTTTAAAAATTAGTTTTACTATTCATTTCAGGTTGATAACCTGTTATCAGTCGACTGATGGATTTTATCAATCGACTGATAAAATCGTTTGGAAAGTGCAAAAGTTTATGTTTTTGTGACTGATGAACTATCAGTCGACTGATGAGTTTATCAGTCGACTGATATTGTTCATCAGTTGACCGATGGCTTTCCACCGGCTAGTTTTTCCAGATTTTTAGGTTTCCATTTTTTTTCTTTTTTTCTGATTTTCTCTTGGTTTTGGGGCTTGTTCTATGATCCTATATATACCCCATTGTCATAACTATTTTTACCTAATCCAAAAATGTTTTTAAACAAGTTTAAGGGTGTTTAAAAGTTTGTTTAGTGTTTGTTTCAACTTTCAATTTGTGAAGAAATTTTCACAAGATCTAGAGGAGATCATCATTTGTGTTTGAGCTCTCAACTCATCTCTCTCTCACTCTTGATCTATAGAGAAGTTTCATTAAACTCAAATCTAGCTATTTATTGTTTTGATCATAATTCCATAAGCTAGATTTTATATTGAGTTTCTATTTAATTTTGATTATATTTTTTGTTCACACACAAACTATTGAGCTTATTGTATTTGCATACATTATATAATTTGGGGTCGTGGGTTTGTGACATTTAGAGTGACCTTTCATTGTGTTCTCATCCATAGTAGAGAACAAACTTTGTATTTAAGCCTATATTGTGAGATACACTTTGCAATACACTTGTACACCGAGAGGAGTGTGTGGTGAGAGACGGAGTCGGTTCTCAGAGGAGTGGCATCGGTAGTAAAGCCTAGAGAGAGGTGGTAAATCCGAACACTTGAGGAAGGATAGAGGCTAGAAACCAACACTTAGAGGGTGTAGAGTGTGATTACAAGAGTGTGGATTGTAAAGTTTTCGGTGAGATAGAAAATCGAGTGTGAGGTGTAAACGTTTTCGGATGAGCGTCAAAAACTCGGTGTGATAGTGGATTTCTCCCCGGGAGTGGGGAGCGGAGACGTAGAACGGAAGGTCCGAACTCCGTGATCATATCGTTTGTTTGTGTTTGTCATTGGCATTCTTTTACATTTGTGCTTATTGTTTATATCGCTATTGTTAATTGCTCTTTGTTTATATTGCCTACTATCTTGTTTATCTTGTTTATGTTTATTTCACCCTTGTGTTAATAGGTTATCCTTGCATATATCTTATTGCATATTATATTTGCTAGGATATTTGTTAATTACTTTTAAATTAGCATTAATATCCGATTAGATTAGCATAAACCCTATTCACCCTCCTCTAGGGTGCTAACACCACATAGGTCTTTGGGGCCAAATTCACATAAGACTTTGAGTGAACTTCACTACTACACTCGAACTCGGCCCAGAGTCTAATTTGAGATTGCTTTGCAACTTAGTCCAGAGTTTGATTTGAAGATGCCTTTCGACTTAGCCCAGAGCCTAACTTAAGGATTAACTTGGACTCAGGTCTTCTTTGACGCAGACGAGCTGCGTTAGAGTTTAGCATGTGATCATGTTTGCATTTGACCCAAGAGAACTTCACTGTAGCTTATATTTGGGCTATCTGAAGTGTTTAGTCCATAGGTGTTCACTTCTTGGGCTCAGACTGAGTATTGGTCCAACAGAGAGTATATTTTAACCGTCTGCATCAATATCATAGGTTTTTTTTTATAATTTATAGATTTTGCAAGGGTCGTTTGTAATCCTTAGATATTTAAAGGAGATTCTTTGTTGTTTTTGGATTTTCAAGGGGATTTTTTTCTTTTTAAAAATTTTCATATGTTAATTGTCATATTTAAATTTTTAGGGTATGTTTGTAATTTTCAAGTTCTTAGGGTTTTTTGTAATTTCTAATTTTAAGGGTTTGTTTATATCTATTAGGCGTTGTTTGTAAATTTCAATCATAATTTGTTTTTCCTTAAACTTATTAGAACAATTTCATTAAATATGGACAGTTATAATTTAATTAGGATTACTAATTTTTTGTTATTAAATTTTTTAATTGTAAATAATATTACTTTGATGAGGATTCTTTGGTGATGATAGGATTAGGTGTCCACGTGTCTTGCTCGTAAATGGCACATGTCAATTTTTTATGCCTTTAAAAGCTTCGCCAATTCCTCATTATATAAAGGAGGGATTATCATTATGATAAAAATTACCTCCAATTATAATATGATTAGAATGTAATAATCAAATATATCAACGATAATATTGTCTATGAAAAGTTTTTCCCAAACTCACACTTGCATAAGGAGGAGGATGAGTATGAGGGACACACGAGCAATGCACATCGTTAAATATTATGATTTTTTCTTTTTTGTTTATCCTTACTCTAACTCAGTTACATACATTTTGAGATGAAACATTCAAATTGTGATTATTGCACCCACCATAATTTTCTGAGTCAAAACATTTTAAAAATTTCATGAAAGGGATTTGTGTGTTAAATTGTGATCACATGAAAAATGTGTGTGATTATCATATTCCTTATTGTACATTAATTTTACTTAACTACAAGTACATTTTTGTTTCTTTGATTTTCTAAGTGTGCTTTTTTTTTGTAAATATTAAGTTTTTGGTCTTTTGTTGTAATATTTGAAACATTTAGTTGTTTCTACAAAATCTAAATTTTCAAACGGTTGTTTGAAATTCCTATATTTTTAATGTATTGTTTGTAGGTTTGAAATTCTTACAATTTTTAGTAAATTTTGAATTTTGAGGGATTTTTTTCAAGTTTTTAAACTTTTAGGGTGTTTTTTGAAGATTGCAAATTGTTTAGAAAACTATTTGTAATTCCTATATTTTAGCACACTGTTAGGTTTGAAATTCCTAGGTTTTTTTGTAAAATTTGAATTACGAGGGTGTTATTTGTAAATCTTAAATTTTAGGGTGTTTTCTACAACTTTAAATGTTTTGGTGGCTATTTGTAATTCCTATTTTTTAGTGTATCATTAGTTTTGATATTCTCATGATTTTTTGTAAATTTGGAATTTTCAATTTTTTGCCAGAATTTTTTAAGATGTTTTTTTGCAAAGTACAAATTACTTAGGGGCTATTTGTAATTCCTATATTTCCAAGGTGTTGTTAGGTTTGAAAATTCTAGGATGTTTTTATAAATTTCTATTTTGTGTGTGTGTTATGTTATTTTTAAAAACGTTTTTAGGGCTACTGGTTATTTACGACTTCTAGTTTATTATTTCTAAGTTTGAAATTTTTGGGGCAGTTTTTATGAGTTCAAAAAGTTTAGGGTGTTTCTAGGTAATTTCAAAAGTCTCAAGTTGGTTTTATGAATTTCAAAAAATTCTGTGGCTAATGGTAATTTCTAGATTTTTTGTGTGATATTTGTAAGTTTTTTATTTTTGGGGTGTTTTTTTATATTTGTATTTTCAGAATGATTTTTATAATTTTAAAAATATTCTAGATTTATTTTAATTTCTAGATTTTTTATTCGCTAATTATAAGTTTTGAAAATTTTAAGATTTTTTTATAAATTTCAAATTAAAAATTTTAGTTACAAGATATTGAAAGGGGTTCGTCATTAAGAGACTCATAAGTAGTAAATAACCCTAGTTTTAACACATTCATAGCATAGAATGTACCTTTAGTTACGAAAGGTAATAACCAAACATGTTGCATTGCGTATTCTGCTTATGAAATTAAAAATATGTTCATAAACTAATTTTAAACCTATGCAGTATGAATGATTAAAGATTTTCAAACAAGTTGAGGATAAGTAGTTGCTTGTACCTGGCAACTTTGCCTATATTCTATGGTCTTTTTATAAGCACCAAAGCAAGTTAGCAAATGTTGGGAACCTTCAGCAGAAAAACAAGTAGTGTAGTTATGATCTCTAAGTTAAAAAGTCTCTATAAAACATCTACTACTTAAGTTGTGTTGAGAAACTTTTATATCCGATAGATTTTTCTATAATTCTAGTCTATTTCTTTATGTCATTAAATAACAAATATCAAAATTGGATCATATAAATAACATTATTAAACAAATAATAAACACGAGAAAGGGACATACCTATTGAAGCCTTGAGGGAGACAAATTAGCTATGACAATTGTGTTAGTTCTTTATGAATACACGCACACACATGCGCATCATACTCCCTTTAAAAGCACGAGTTTGGAAAAATCTTTTGACAGACAAAAATAACATTAAAATTTAAATACTAAGTCATTATAGTAAGAGTAAGTTGATAAATTGATGAATTTTTATTAGATATACATAGTATGAAGATAATGATATAGTTTAAATTAAAATGTAAACCGGAATAAAATTATTAAATGTCAAATTTATAAATGTATACAAGATGAAGGATGTATATGTATAAACGAAACAAATTAACGAGGCAAAATAATGTCTACCCCAAACCCATGAGCAGTGCAGGCCTACAAATGTACATAATGTAGACATGGTATCTACAAAATCCACCAAACAAATTAAAGAGACAAAATCATTCTCAAAATTATAGAAAAAGAAATTTAAAACAAACGACTATGATCTGAGGACACAACGTGACGATCTCTCACCGACTAAAATTCAAGTAGTTCATGGTAGTGAATAATTAGTTTTAAAGATTAATTATACTATTATTATTTAAATAGAGCTCTATTTAAAACTGTTATTTTCTCATATGCAACATTACATACTAATATATGTATAAGCTAAGAAATTATAATAATTTCCATAGCACTTTTATCTCCTTCTATAGAAATATACTTTTGTTATTTTTTCTTATTAGATTAAATTAGATTATTTTAAAGTAATTAAATATATTATATATTTAATCTTTTTATATCAAGAAATAACAACAATTTTTACAGTGCTTTCATCTATTTTTTTTCTTATTAGATTAGATTATTTTAAAGCAAATAATTATATTGTATGTTTCATCTTTTTTTCAAATCAAGAAATTATGATAATTTTCATAGCACTTCCATCTCCTTCTACAGATATGTGTCTTTGTTATTTTCTTCTTAGTAGATTATATTAGATTGTTTAAAAATTACGAATTATAAAATTGCTACAATTTTTACATTACTTTCATTTATTTTTTTCTTATTAGATTATATTAGATAATTTTAAAGTAATTAATTATATTATATGTTTAATTTTTTAGATCAAAAAATTTAATTATACTATTATTACTTAAATAGATACCGTTTGTATAAAAGTCAAAGAGAATCTCACACATATATTATATTTTAATGCCAATTGTAATACTTACATATGGGTATTGGTTAAAATAAATTTCACGTATGCGGTTAACTTATATGATCCTACTTAATAAGATTAGATGATTAAATTTTTTTTCTTTACACCTAAACTCTTCCAGAAAACCAAAAGAGAGTAGCAGTACTATAGCTATGTATATCCACAGGATTACAGATATATTGAAAATGAACAAATAAAATCGCACAAACAAAAACCATATTAATTACACGCACACACCCACTAATTTTAAAACCACCATTCTCCATCTCCATCTTTAATATATCCACATACCCAAATTAAGCTGCTAGAGTTTCCCCCTCACCAATTACACCACTGATCAACTCTCCTTTTTTATTTGTACTTAAATTATATAACATTCATTGCGATGAAGACTTACCTGGGTCCTATGCCTGCCTTGAACTCTCAATAAAAAAATAATGTACAAGGCTCTGTAGTTAGTTAATAATGAGATCCTGTCATTATAAATAAATTAAATAAAAGTTAATAATTCTTAAGAATATACTTTGTTTCACTAGCTTCCACTACAAGCTTATTAATTGTTTATTCCTGGCACCAAAAGATTTTTAAAATTAATCTTGAGAGTTTCTTACACTAAAAAAGTTATGTTAGAGCACCCATAAAGTCTTTTTTATTGTTTAAGATTGTCAATATGTTTTGTCTCTGATGTATATCAATTATGAGTAACAATCTAATTTTATTGATCCAAGTATATCCTAATATATTTCTAGACTCTTGTCTTGTCTTTTACTCTTTATTATGTACCAACCTGATATCATAATTGATGTAGACGATGAAGGCATTACTGTAGAATTACCTAAGATAAAGATAAATGTGGAGAAGGATTGATCTCGGCTCAATTAAATATGGAACAAGAAGAAAAAATATAATATTTTTTTTGAATATTTTATAATAAACTTATTTTTTGAGTAAAATTAGGAATTTTTAGAAGAAATTTTTATGCAAAATTTTTGATATGCTTATGTGAATGCTTTTGTCATATAAAATTGTACTAGAGTTATTATTAATCTTTAGTACGTATTTATTTTTTTATTTTAAATTTATCAATAATTAAGATATCTTGCAGTCTTGTGAAAAGTATGTGCTCTGTGCTGAGCTTATACAAACCATCTTAATATTAAGTATTTAGTTATATTTTTATCAATACATCAACTATATTTATTATTATATTTTTTCAAACTTAACACTACATTTAATAACTAAGATAAACAAATTGGAGATTGATGATTTGATCTAATAAACAAATATGTTACATGAAGTTTGATATATACAAATTTAAAAAAATAATGTTGTATATGCTAGTATATAAAAATATACTGATCCCAGTTTAACACACAAATCTATTTCATAAATTTTTTAAAAAATATTTAAATAAAATTTATGGCAAATGTGATAATCCATGTTTATAGTTTTTTAACTCAAAATGAATCTGACTTATTTTATAGTAAGAAAATAAATAAAAATAAATAATTTTGATATTTAACCATGTGCATTGCACGTGAACAAAAACTAGTGTATATATAGGTATGAGATATTGCACGTGAGAGGATAACAATTATAAATATATAGGATTAGGATAGATGTTTGAATTTTATAAACCACCATTCAGACTCAAACATTGATTCCTTTCAATCTAGGGACAAACTCACACATTAGGATTTGGATTTTCTTTCAACTTTATGTTTAGGTGAAAGAATTGAAGTTTGAAGTTGTACATTAATATAAATTTTAGGATATTTAGCTCACACTGCCCTTCTAATAGGCACCATCAGATTAAAAAAATGAGGATATTTTTGTTCACATAGAATTAGGATATAATTAGGTTATCGAAAAAATAAGCATGTTTAGCTCACTTGGAATTATGATATAATATGGATATTTGAAGTTGTAGTTCACATGAGATTAGGATAATTAGGATAGATTTAGATAGAAATGTAATGTCTAAAAGAGTCAAGGGTAATGTTGATCAAGGAAAACTTTTGGCAAAAT